>NC_073629.1:34738072-35041103 GCF_029407905.1 Bubalus kerabau
GGGATCAAACCCAGGCCTCCTGCATCTCTGGGATTGGCAGGTAGGTTTTTTACCATGATAGCCACCTGGGAAGCCCAAAGCCATAATATGCAGAGATAATATCTAATACTTATTGAGCACTTAGTGCTTTATATCCAGAGATTCAATGAATCCAGAGTCAACCTGTGAGGATGATTATTATTCATTGCTATTATTATTATTATTGCTGTTATTATCCCTATGGAATCAGTGAGGACATGGAGGCACAGAGAGGGGAAGTAACTTGTCCAAGGTCACATAGCCAGTAAGCGGTGGAGCCAAAGTTCAAACCTCCGTGGTCTGGTACCACAGTAGACAAGTGGTAGGTAGCCATGACATTAGGCCACAGTTATTCCTAAGAAGAGCCCTGATGGTCAATTATGGTGAGGCTCACCATGGGACAGTGTACAGTAATTACAATTTATAAAGAATATGAAAATATTAACGAAATGTGGAAAGACATTAAAATATTTTTAAAATACAAAATAATACATGTATGATCTCATGTCGATATAGGGCAGAAGCCAACACAGCATTGTAAAGCAATTATCCTCTAATTAAAAAGAATATTTTTAATGTCTTTTAAAAAAGAGCTAAAAAATATGTAATATAAAATATATTTTAAACATATAAATGTATCTCAGAAGTTGACCACATATCTGTTGAAACTGGTGCATTATGAGTGGACTTTTTTCTTCTTACTTTTCTGTATTTTCCAAATTTCTTTCATGAAAATTATTCTTTTCAGTTAGGAAAAAGTATTAAGGGCTGATTTAAATTTATTTGCTCTCAATAAGTGTTTAAAAGAGAAATTTCTGAGAAACAAAAACTCCACAAGTTTAAAAAAAAAAAAAATAGTGGGGGGGAGTTGCTAAGAAACTTTTTAAACTGGTAATATACTTACAGTGAGGTCTCAGAATTTACAATGAGTAAATAGGGAGTCTTTGCTGTCCTAAGGCAGCTCTTGCCTTTAAGGAACCCTTCTAGAAATCCTTTTTTTAGCTTACAAATGAAGACATAGCATGTTTATTAAATACATTCACTTCCTTGAAAAGTAAGTTCCCATCAGCCTGTTAAAGATCCTCCCGTGGGCAGATTTAGGCCCAGTGTGGGCCCCGAGCTCCCCTGGCTCTAGCCCAGACTCAGCCACTGGCCCATTCCATCCCCTGGGCCCATTCCATCCCCAACAGATATCAGCCAGACTTGTACAATCTCTTGCTCATCATCCAGCTCTAACACTCTGCTCTCCACTGTATAAATGGCTAGAATGAATTGGCTAGAGATGGCTTCTGAAGACAGAAGGACCCTGGGTCTTGGCCAGGAGCGAGCCCGTAGCCCTCAGGTGGCAGCAGCATTAGGGAGCCTCTGCCCAGAGGCGCAGATGCAGGAAGAGAGATGGGGCTGGAGAGGGGCAGGCTGACGGAGAGTAGGCAAGAAGCCAGCCTCCTGCTCCCTCACCAGGCCCTCAGTCACACAGGCTCATGCTGTTCCAGGGCTAATTATGTCAGAAGAGAATGAACAGTGCGTCTTTCTCCCCACTCAGCAGCAGCAGCAGGAAACAGCTTCTCTATCACCAACCCAAGACCCTACTCTCCTCCTTACATGAACAACAGACTCCAACAACCTCTGTGCCCAAGGAGGTGGTCCCAAAAACCATGCATTAACCATGGGACTGAAGCCAAGTTGCTTTAAGTCTGCATTCAGAAGGCACAGGCTTGCTCCAACTCTTTGCAAGAGAATCTGCTGGGAACATGCAGATTTCTGCACTACGCCTCCAACCTACTGACTCAGAGTCTCTGAGGGCAGGACCTGGAAATGGCATTTTAAACAAGCTCCCCAGAAGAACCTGATGCTCCTGGAGTTGCAGAACCACTGGCCTCAGGGTTGCATGTAAGCACATATTCCCACATCTACCGGAGGCTGAGAGGGAGGATGGAGAAAGTGGAAAGGGGATGCTACTCCCCAAAATGATGTGATATGGATGTGCCCCAGACCTGGAGCCAACTGTCCATTTCAGAGGGGGTGGGCCAAGCTGGATGAGGGCCTAGGGGCAGCAGTTGGGTCCCTGGTGGGCCTCTCCTCCCACCTCGCTTCCTCTGTCAGTTCCCACATGCATAAACAGTCAAGTCCATTCGTTCCCCTCAGAACTTGCTGTCCCTCCATCCACAATGCTCCTGGATCTGACCTCAGCCACCATCCACCACGGCTCTCCCTCTCCCAACAGAGACTCCACCTGCCTCATTACTTAAATAATCTTTATTTCTCATGCACTAGGAAAGATGGGATTGTATGAAACACTGCATTTCACAGCAAAGGCCTCAGTCCAGATCACAACACAGGGGACCAGGGGGGATCCAGGTGTGGTCAAAACTCTGGGGATCACAGTGGGGTTACTACCCTCAGGGCCGGTGGCAGATCCGGGACCCTCCTGCTACAAGGGTCCCGGACACGGCACAGGGCGGCTGCCCCCTCCCACAGAGGCACCAGAAGCTGACACCAGAGGAGCACACAGACCAGAAAAGAACAGAGAGAGCTGCTGGGCAGTGACTCGGCAGAGGCGGTGGTCCAGCACCTCCAGGGCCTGAGTCCAGGAAGCCAAGGCTGGGACTCAGCCAACCCTACCTGCCGAGGAGCTGGGGGAGCTCACAGATCCCAGGCGGCCCATGCCCACAACAACATACGCGTACAGGCCACACCTGACTGCCTCCCCGGCCACATAAACAAGACGGGGGCCTAAATTCAAGCTCCAGTCAAAGGCTGAATTTGCCCAAGCAGGACCCCAAGGGTTAGAGGGGCCAGCCCCCCACAACCATCCTGAGCTCTCAGATGCCCAAAGGACCGGTCAGGCTTCAGAGGATCCTGGGACAGAGCTTCCGGTGGGGCAGACCTCAAACCTGGGCCCTCAGGTGCCACGTGAGCCAAGACGAGGGCAAAGCGGCTCCACTTGGCCCGGGGCAGCACAGGGACAGACACAGGTGGAAACATGCAGGACAGAACAAGGAAGAACGACACGTGCAGAGACCAGAACAGGCTGGGAGGGTCTGCAGACAGAGCATGGGCAAGGTGCCGAGATGAAGGGCACCGCAGGGGCCGGGCTCACTGAGGCCCGGGGCTCATGGTGATGCCTGCCTCCTCCGGGATGGTCTCCAGCATCTCGCTCTGCACGGCCTGCGTGATGAGCGCCAGCTCCTGGCACAGGGTCTCGTAGCGGTAGCCCACGCGGATGTCCGGCACGTTGGTGCGGCGGATGTCGTTGCCCTCAGGGCCCTCCTTGGTATAGTTGGGGCCCAGCCAGTGGCTCTTCACCTGGAGGGGCAGGGTAAGGGGCAGGGCTGCAGCTCGCTCTGAGGGGCCAGCAGCCCTGCGTGTCTGTGTGTGTGAGTCACTTGGTCATGTCCGACTGTGTGACCCCATGGACTGTAGCCCGCCAGGCTCCTCTGTCCATGGGATTTCCCAGGCAAGAACCCTGGAGTGGGTTGCCGTTTGCTCCTCCAGGTAATCTTCCCAACCCAGGGACTGAACTCAAGTCTCCTACATTGCAGGCAGATTCTTCACCACCGAGCCCAGCACCCCGGGACCTTCCCAAATGCAGAGCGGGGGAGGAGAGGGATGGCAAGGGGGTGGGTACCTTGTGGGAGAAGCCACTCATGAGCACACTGTTGCGTGCCAGCTCGCACATGTCACAGGAGCTGAGCTTCCACACCTGGGTGGCGATGCTATACTCCTCCATCAGCGGCTCCTGCAGGGGCCAGGTTCCCTCAGGCAGGTGCACCGGGGCCTGCTGCCCACCCCTCCCGGGGGCTGACCACAAGGCACACTGCGCTCCACCAGCAGAGGGCAGCACCAGCCCCGAGGCCCCTCAGTCCAGAAGGCCTTTGTGCCCCAGGACACCCGCCTGCCTGGCTGCCTACCGGGCGCTGACCTTGGTGAAATGGAACTGCAGGGGATCGTCCGTGGACAGCGAGACCATGAGGCCACGGGACAGGTACTCGGGGAGCGGGTTCCGATGGTAGCTGAGGAAGAGGCTGTTGTTGCTGAGCGGGGACATGGCAATGCCAACCTGGGCCAGGTAATACAGGTACTGCAGGACCGGGGCCTGGGTGGGCGACAGGGAGGGTGGGCCTGTCAGGTTGGGGAGGACACCTGGTTCTGGGGGGTCCAGGCCACAGTGCAGGTTGGAGGGCAGTCCAGGCTGGGCAGGAGTTGCAGAGGGTTGGTTACAGCCAGGTTCTGAATTGGGGCCTTGGTGTGGAGGCTGAGGTCCCAGCTGGGGGTGGGTGAGGAGGAGGATCAGCTGCTGAAGAGGCCTGATGGACAGGGAGGAGGGGAGCCTCTGGGATGGCGGAGGCAGGGGTGCAGAGCCTGACCTTGCGCAGAAGCAGCCCGTGCGAGATGTTCTCAGCCAGCATGAAGGCCGACACCAGGTGGTGGATGGGCCCCGCCTCCCCGCAGTGTGGCCTCAGCACGAACGTATGGAAGCCCCTCTGTCTGGGGGGCCAGAAGACAGCATTGGGTCCCAAGCCTGGTGCGCCCAGGCTCCTGAGCCCCAACCCAGTGACTGTGTGGGCCAAGGACCAGGGTCAGCGGTAGGTTCTTGGCTGTCAGGGTTGAACTACAGAGCCCCAGGGGCAGAGAAACAACCCATCAGATCCAAGACTGGGGGTAAGACGTGGGTCAGGTGGCCCCAGCAGGTCCCAGGGCAGGCCCAGAGCAAGGCCTGATGACTGAGAGCTAGCCATGCGGGTAGAGACGCCAGGCAGGTGCACCGGGGCCTGCTGCCCACCCCCTCCCGGGGGCTGGGAGCACCTGCGGAGCCCAGGGCAGGCACCTGCGAAGGTGGTTCAGCATGGCCATGTTGGCGAAGGTGTAGTACAGGTAGTAGGCGTAGGGCGGGTTGTCCTCCTCCACCCAAGCCTCAGGGAGCGGGCTCTCCAGGTTGAAGACATGGTTCTCGGGCTTCGACTCATCATCCACACTGTCAAAGCCGTCCACCTGGCCCAGGATGCTGGGTCAGGCCCAGAGCTACAGCCAGGCCTGAGGCAGTGTCCTCCCCACACCCAGACCCAGGCTACCCCCTCACATGCTCCAGGAAGAGATGCAGCTCCGGGTGGCTGGCAGGGTGGATGGTGGCCTCGAACAATGGCAGGAAGATGTTCTCCAGCATCTCCTGGAAGTTGGCCAGCTGGCCCTTGGTCCGGTACACATCGCTGCGGGCGAGATGTAGGTACACGGGCGTGCGCAGGTCAGGGCAGAACCACAGAAGCACTTCTGAGCCATACTGAGTGAGAGGGGCTGGAGAGACCGTGAGTGGAGCCAGGGCTCCCTCCTGTTCCGAGGGCTTGGCTGGGATGGGGGAGGCTCAGCCATCCCAGAGGGCAGGAGGCCAGCCCTGGCCCCATGACCTCTGCCCCCCACGTTCCCTCCCACGCCCAGGGACACTCACAAGAGGCGGGGCACCTGCACGAGCCAGCGCACGTTGGGGGAGTGGACACGGTGCGTGACGGCCCAGCGTGCTAGCTTGTCCCACTCGTCCCTTGAGCGCCCGTAGATGGAGAGCCGCAGCTCCGCGTTCTGGTATTTGCTCTCCTCCAGGTCGGACATCACCTCCTGAGCAGCATGCGTGGGCAACTGTCACCCTCAGGCTTCTCCCCTATCCCTGTCCCCGTGCCCACGAGGCACGCTCTGTCTGACTTCTTCACGCCTCTCACCCACCCCACAAACCCCCAGCCACCCAGGCTCTCAGTCAGGGAGGGCTGCCCTCCTCCTCACCTTGATGATGTGAGCAAAGTACTTCCCAGAAATCCTGTTGTCCGTCTTGATGAAGATCTCTCGTAGGACAGACTCCCCAATGGGGTTGTATTTGGCATTGAACTTGTCAAAGCGATGGAAGGTGTTTCTGTCCTGGGGGAGAAAGGCCAACCCAGGTCACCCCTGAACCCCAGCCTGCACACCAGCCCAGCCTCTCAGCCCCCGTGCCATCGACGGACCGCGTGCACGTCGAGTGTGTCCACACTCAGGTCGTAGGCCGTGAGGTTCATGCTCTCAAAGACCTCCCGTAGCGTCTGCTCACGACCCTGCTCCACGTGCACGATCTCCTCCAGGTGCCGCTTCATCGCCCGTTTGATGAAGCGCAGCAGATGCTTCTGGTTCATGCAGGATGAGGCGTGGATGTGAGTGTCCACCTGCGACGGAACGGGGACTGCTGGGGCCTGGGCGGTGGGATGGGGGAGGACTCTCCAAACTGGATGCTGGGGAGGCGGGCAGGCTGTGGAGGGGGAGGCTGGACAGGGGTGCTGGGTCAGTTGGGTGGGGAGGGCCCACCTTGCGGATGTTGTAGAAATCTCGGTGTGGCACCTTCTTCTGCGCGGCCAGCTCCTTCATTTCGTTGAGCAGCACGTGCATCTGGAACTTGGAGCTCAGGTACTGGAGCCGGCGGTAACAGAATGACTTTCTGGGCAGGAGAAGAACCAGGCAGGGGCTCAGGCATGCAGGGAGGCACCCGGGAGGGCCTGGGTGGCAGAGACAAGGGCGGGAGCCGGAGGGTCAGGAATGGGGCAGCCAAGGGGACAGCAGCCGAAGATGGAGGACGTCTAGGACTCAGGGACTATGAAAGGGTGAGACTGGATGACAGGTGTCAGGGGCCAGACTGGAAAAATCCGAGCTGGGAGAGGAGCCGAGTGTCTGGGACAGGCGCGGACTCACATGGGGCCATTGATGATCAGAGCCATCAGCACATTGACATCTGCCACAAATTCCTGCAGATCGGGATATGGCAGCTCCACCTCTGAGCAGCTGGTGTGTAAGGGGAGCTTCAGTGAGGAGAGCAAGCCAGGAGGCCCTGTGGGCCCTCCTGAGCCAATGCCATCCCCTTAGTCTCTGCCCCTCCACGGCCCCCAGCACACCCTACACCCCTCTTACTGCTCATCAGGTTCCCTGCGGGTGTACACATGAACCACGCCCCGCACCATGCGCAGACCCAAGCCCAGGTCCCCAGGCATGGTGCTCGGCTCACAGTGCTCATAGGGGTGCTGCTCCAGCACTGGTGGGTGCACCGGGGCATCTGCAGGGGTGAGGAGGGTGGAGTCAGGGCCAGGGCTCTTCTTCCAGGCCACCCGCTTCCCGGCCCAGAGGCCCCAGCAGGACAGCTCCTGCCCCTGCCTCCCCGCCCTGCGTGCCAAGAGGCTGGGAAGAAGGAGGCAGGCTGAAGTTCCTGGGCACACGGCTCAGGGTGGCTGGGATGCCAGGGCACATGGAGTAGGACAGGGATGGGGGGTCCCACCAGCGGACACGGGGGTGTCGGGGCCCTGCTCGTAGGTGCGTGTCTCCAGGGGCTTCTCGGCCAGCTGCTGCAGGTACCGGCGGGTGGTAGGGCAGAAGCTCTGCAGCGACAGGGCCATGTACTTCTCCCGGATGAAGAGCGCCCGCACCACGCTCTTGGCTGCATCCAGCAGGTCTGTGAAGGGCACCTAGAGACAGAGATGTGGACGCGCTCTCCTCAGTCCCAGACCCAGCCTGCTCTCACCTCCTTCCTGAGGCCCGTACCCCAGAAACACTCAGACCATTCTATGCTCAACAGGGTGACTAGCTCCCAACCAGAGCCTCTGCCTCTCCAGCTTTTAGAAAGAGAAACAGCCCCTCTAGCCTCTATCCCCATAGCCCAGACTTGAGGAGCCCAGCAGGATGCAAGGACGGGGACACTCACCCCACACTTCTCCTCCCCAGAGATGGACACCCGCTGAAACTCCCGCTCCAGCACCGCGTCGCGCTCCCACAGGCCCCGGTCACCCTGCCCCTCACCCTTCTCCTTGTAGAGTCTACAAGTGGGGAGGACAAGAGAGGGGCTGGAAGCAGCAGAGGGACAGGCCCCAGCCCCGCAGCCCCCGTACCCCTCTGCCCTCCTCACTGGAAGTCCGAGTCACTATCAGTCTTCAGGAAATCTTGCTTGGCCCGAAGCAGGATGTCCGGCTCCAGCCTGGAGGTGAGAGGAGAGGCAGGCCCATGATGAGGCCCGTGTTCCCAGCCAGGGCCCTACACCGTCCGAGGTGCCGTGAGCGTGTTGTCATGTGTGGCCCTCACAGGGCTGAAGAACCCTGGGCCACGCGGGCTGCTCTCGCCCCACGTCAGAGATGAGAAAACACACCCAGAAGTTAAGCAACATGTTCCCGGACACACTGGTGGGCAGAAGGCTGAACCGGGCAGAGCCCAGCAGCCTGACCCCAAAGCCTATGTCTGAACACCACACTACTCTGTGCCACCTCCCGGGGGTGGCCCAGGGGCAGGACTGGTTGTAAGAGAACAACCACGGGGCTCTGCAAGCACCCAGGACCAAACAGAGGGATTCTGGGCGGACTGCCCTGTGCCCCTCCCCACAACCCCATAGCCGCCGCCTGGCTGTGACCCTACACCCTGCAGCAGCCTGGCCAAGCCCCCGCCCTGTGGCCGCCTGGCTCTGCAGCTGGGGGCTCACTTGACATCCTGGCTGATCTGCCGCTCCAGGCGCTGCCTCCGCTCCTCCAGCTGCTCGATGGGGCTCTCCTCCGGGAACTCGTAAGGGGCGCTGCGGAGCTCACTTTCAGCCAGGGAGCGGCTGAACAGCTCCTGGTGGGAGGGAAGGAAGGGTCAGTGTGGCCGAACCATCAGGGTCCAGGGATGCAGGGAGGGGACAGGGGCTGGGGGTACCTGGGACCACCTAGGGATCAGGGCAGAGCCAAATATAAAGTAAGGGGACAGCTGAGGTGGAGGGGTGCAGGGAGTGGGGACCAGGCGTGGAGGCAGCAACCAGGGTGAGTGGGGAAACGCAGGGGGTGGTGCCAAGCGATACCTCGGCGATCTCCTTGCATTTGCCATCCATGGACGTGCGCAGGTCGAGCGGGAAGTGCTTGAGGCAGGGGGCAGGGCCTGGCAGGGATCGGGCAGACTGTAGCGGAGGGGCCCCCAGCCCACCCCGAGCCTCTGTGGAGACAGTGATGTGGGGTCAAAGGGTGTGGGCCAGGGCCTGGGTGCACTGGAAGCCCTGGGCCCTGGCATGACCCCAGGGCAGCCCTAGAGACAGGCCAGCCCCGCTCAGAGGCTGAGGCGTGAGCCTACCCGTGGACCTCACCTGCAGTCTGGCCTGGGGACCCCTCACCCATTCCAGGTTCGGGGGTGGGGCTAAGAGTCTGCCCCTACAACAAACGGACTCATTCACCCCAGGAATAAAACTCTAGATCCTGGACTAGGGGCCACTCCATCGGGCCGTGAGAGAACCTCCAGGTGAGTACCTGCTACAGGCAGCATCCACGTATCCATGCACACATATGCACACTCTCACACTCTCTCTCTCTCCAGGTGCTCATCCGCACCAGCGAAGCCCGGCGCACAGCTTCCATGGCAGACAGTCCAGGGTCAGATCTGCCTCTGGATGAGCAGACGGCCCCTCGAGGGCAGGCTGACCTAGACCTACAGAGCCTGGGGGAGCACAGCTGCCACTCGGCTCTGGCCTGGGGACCAGCCCCCGAGGGAAGAGGAGGAGAGGAAGTGGAGGATTTGGTTGGGAGCAGGACCCTGACCTCCTCCTGGGAGGCCTGCCCTCTCCCCCAGGACCCCAGGACTGCCAAGATGTGGCCTGGCCTCAGCCTGCCCCTCCCACTGCTGGCTGCCCCTCCAAAGGGAGCTGCCACAAACAGTCTGCGCCACTCAGAGGCCCCGGGATCTGGGCCGGAGGCCCTGGGGAGGGCCTGAGGAAGGGAGGATCGGCAGCTGGAGTCTCTCTCCACAGAGGGAAGGATTCCTCAGCTTCCACAGGAGGCTGGCACTAAAGACCTTGAAGCTGAAGAGTCTAGAGAGGCTGCCTAAGCTCCCAGCCCACTCCCAAGAACCCTCCCTGGGCTCCCCAAGCCACCCTCCCCGGCAGGAAGCTCTCCAGCCAGCTCTGGGGTGCTCCCCTTCAGCACCCTCCTTTCCCCTCCCCACTGTGGCTCAGGGATGGACTGGAAGCTCTACCCAGGTGGCACGCTTTGAAGTCTCCAGGCTGCTTCCCAAAAACCTGAGTCCTGTCCCACAGCTGGACAAAAAGAAGAGGGGGTATCTGTCCCAGATCTAGGATCTAGCCCCCCACACAGACACCCTGCTGCCTGCCTGGGTCCTACCTGCAGAGTCAGGCAGCGCCGGCCAGCAGCCCTGTGCCCCTCGCCCGCCTGTTTGCTGAGTGGAGCTGCAGCCAGTCCCCCAGGACAGCTCAGGGGCCGGCATGGGCTGTACCAAGTGCAGCTGCGTGCAGGGGAGACCCTGGGATGCTGGCAAGCAGGGGGCTGGGGAAGCTCAGGGGAGCTCAGAAATCAAGGGAAGGAGTAGCACAGCTGGGAGATAAGAGAAACCCCCAAACTGAACAAGGCCTTAACCTCTACAGTGCCAGGGCCCAGCCCAAAGTGGGGCCCCCAAGGGGGAGGAGCAGAGCAGGCTGATATGGGCAGGGTGGGCTGGCAGGGAAGGGACAAGCCCCTTTAAAATGCAGTGTCCTAGGGGATAGCATGCAGGGCCTGGCTGACCAAAGGGCAGGAGAGGGCAGCAGCCCTCCTGGGCTCCACACCCCAACACCCCTAGGTCAGCTCCCTCTGCCCAGTGGCCTTGTTTTGCTCACCACTGTCCTCTGGGCCCCTGACTATGGGGTCCCTTGGGAGAGACGGGGCCTCTGCAGGGGAGATGTGCTGGCTGGCACCAGGGGTAGACACTCAGTCCAGGGAGCAACCAATTTATAGAGCTTTCCTGCTGCCCCAGAGACCAGTTCACAGCCCCCTAGACCTCCAACTCTTCTCCAAGCCTATTGTCGAGGACAAAATGCCTGGGAAGAGAGGTTCAGACATAGGGCTAGAATTTGGAGGACTTAAGTTTGACTCTGTTCCCAATTACTGGTGAGTCTCTACCATCTGGAGGCTTCAAGTCTGCCTACAATGGGGTGATAAGGGGTCCTACCCTGCCTAGCCACACAGCTACCATAAGGTACACAGAGATACGGCTCTGCAAGCATTCTGGAAAGCCCCATCATCTGTGATTAGGAACTTCTGGGACCCTCCAAACACTTCCCACATGCAGTCCCACCCACTGGGGGTGGGTGGAGCTTCGGGTCCCAGATCAGAGAGGCACACAGGACTGGGCGTGAAGGGAACAGAATGGGTGGGGTGGGGACACTATCTCTGACTTGGAAGAGAGCAGAGCAGAAAAAGGAAGGAAAGATGGGCACTAGCTCAGCCCTCAGAGTTTAAGGCACAGCCTAAGGTTCTTGTATTCCGCCCAAGAACCCTGATCCAACCCAATCTTCCCCTTTTCTAACCCCTCCAGAGAGGCCGGCCACAGACCCCCAGGACTGGTCTGTATCAAGTCAGCAGAACTGACACAGAGGCCCTGATCTCAACCACCTCCCCTAGCAGGGTGACCTAGGGCCTCCTCAGAAATGCTGGGGTGGCCCAGACAGGTCCTAGCAAGCAGCACCATCCCCTCAGCCTGTTGGACCACCATAAAGGACTGCCAGGGCTCACTAAAGGTGACAGACAGGCAGTAACCACCACTCCCTGAGGACCGGTCACCTACTGGTCACTTTCTCCCAGGGTCTGTGCCACAGCACCACACACACACCACACACACACACACACACACACACACACACACACACACACACACACACAGAGCGTGGGAGAGGTGGCCAAAAGTCATAGGGGGCTATGCCCTAGCCATTCCCATTAACTCCAAGATTCTTGCCAACCTGTCTACACACTTGACCAGAGCCCCTCACTCACTACCAAGGCTGCCCCGGTAGGCAGACACTACTCGAGGCTTTGACCTACAAGTATCAGCTGCTCCCACCATGCGACCACCCGAATGTGGACAAATCTAGCCTCAGGGGACACACGCTGTGGGGGCACAGACCTGGGCACAGAGAACAGAGCCCCTCAGGCCAATACAGAACTCAGGCCATCATCTTCAGGAGCATAAGAAAAACAGAAGGTAGTACAGACAGCTGCTGGGGGGATGGGCAACACCAGCTTGACCTGGTCATCAAAGTAGGGGTGGGCTTCCCTTAGCCACAGGCCTGAGACCAGCAGACAGCAGGTAGATTCCCTCAGCAAACACAGATCTGGGCAGTGGAGCCTTCAGGAAGATGGGCACAGCTGCCAGCTCCAAATGGTGCAGAGATGTCTACTGGAGTGGGAGCCGAACCAAAGGGTGCAGGACCACATGCAGGCAGGCAGCAGCCCCAGCCTGAGCCCCAACACTGGCTCGGCCCAAGGGCACCCCACAATTCCGAGGAAGCTCGCAAGACAGACCAGAAATGAACAAACTGCAAACAATAGATACAGCTGAGCCCTCAGCCCCTGGATGCCCACAGCAGTAAGTATGCCCTAATGTCAGACAACCAGTAAGAGGGTTCAAGATCTGGGATCCCGGAAAGAGAAACTAACCTCAGGAGGACAGCCCGAGCCGCCAGCAGTGTGGCCAGTCCGCAAACCAGTCAGTCCCACACATCCCCCACTCCACACACACTCCACATGCAAATAATCTTAGCACAGCCACACACGGACACGTGTGCAAGTACACTCTTGCTGCACCCACACCCACGCCCACTCCTCATTACAGAGGACCGCATCCCTGACACGGAAACCAGTCACCCTGCACCCCACCTCCGCCCCAAACCGCCTCCCAAGCCAGCTGTCCCTGGGAAGAGGACAAGGTGCATCACTGCCGAGAAGGCGTCAGAGAAGTCCCCCTCGTTAGGGGACCAGTGGCCTGGGTGAGAGGTGAGGGTGGGGAGCAGGGCCAGACTGAGGACAGGAGGCATACACTCACCTGGTACTGCAAAGGAAACCTGGAGGCTGGCCCGCTTCTTAAAGGGATATTTGGCCTTGGGATTGCTGGGGCCAGATGAATAAGATGCCATGGCTCAGGCTGCCGCGGAGCCCGCGGGGGTAGTCTGAGCTGCACCAGCTGGGCTTGGCTCTGCCACATCCAACCCCTTCCTCCGCCCCGCCCCCAGCGGGAGTGACTGATGCAGGAAGCAGAGGCCCCGCAGGCGGAAGAGGCCCTGGCCACGATTTCTGATGTTGTCTAGGCAACCTCAGGAAGGGGCGGCCTCCATCCCTGCCCCTTATCCCTCCCTTTCTCAATCCCTGGAGTGACTCGACTGATGGTAACTGGGCCTGAGGGGGTAGAAATGAGGAAACAGAATGGGGATGGGCCAGCCCCAAGCACCCTACTAATCCCGCTATGAGCCAGGGCTCTGGAGCAAGAGAGTCAAAGTTCAAGCCAACTGGTCCAGCCAGCCTGGGAGAAAAAAGATAATAATAGAGAGAGGGATCCAGCGCAGGTACCCCAAGCTCAGAACACATTTCTTTCAGGGTCAGCGGACTCCGTGAAAACACAGCCCCTCTGGGGCAGTATCCCCTTTTTTCCTTATCTGAACCTCCGGCCCCAGGTGGTTCAGTTCTGGGACGATGGGGTAGAACTGAGAATCCCAGTCCAATCCAGGGAGGAGCCTGTCTTGGGAAAATTCCACTGTCCACAGAAGCTGCCCTCTTAGAAGACAAGGAGGCAAGGAAGCAGGGGCTTTCTTTGGGGTGTGGGAAAGCGACCCCAATAGCTTCTGACGGTTCCTTGTCTTTCCACACTCAGGCTCTGCTCTCCTGGCCGCTCCCCAGGAGCCGGCCGCCTTCCCTAGGTCTGAAGGCAGTGCCCACCCTATTGTCACTATCGCCACTGCACTTCTCTGTCCCAGAGACCCTGCCCCCCTTCACACGCACACACTCACCTGAGGCCATGCTGCCCGAGCCCTGTGGGGAACCAGGGAGTCTGTCCGCCAGGGTCTGCACCGCCTGGAAACCCGGTCACGAGGGAGGGGAGGAGGGCTAGGGTCCAGACCCTGCCAAGTGGCTCCAAGGGCCCCTGCCCTGGCACTGAGATGGGAGAAGTAAGACAGTCTTTCAAAATTGCTGGCTGGTTGGAGGCGGGCCCCCTGCCGACCTGGGCCGCTGTACTGGCCTTGTAGACCCCGGAGCCCCGACCCCCAAGCCCGGCACTCGGGAGGCGGGCAGGCCACGTGCTCCCCAGAGAGCGGGACCCGGAACTCGTCTGGACTTCTCTCCACACTTTCAGGGTATTCGGGGTCGGATTCCGGTAGCTGGACCGTGAGGGAGTCACGCAACAGGTGCGACCTCACCAAAGCCGCCCCAGCGACAGCGCTCTCCTCCGCAGCCCCAGGCACCGCTAGGTCCGTGGCCCCGCCCCTGCCCGGGCCCAGCCCCGCCCCCGCTAAGCGGCCCCGCCCCCGCCATTTTCCCTCTCCCGGGCGCCACGTGGGCAGCCGGCACTTCGCATCCGTCCGGCAGCGTCTTGGGTAACTTCTGTGCGTCAGCTTCCTCACGAGTAAAGTGATGGGGTAATCGCAGTACCTCACTCAAAGGGGTTATTGTGAGAATTAAACGTTAAGCACCTTTGCAAGATGCTGGGCAAAAAGCCAGTGCCCAATAAGACAGATAGCTATTATTATAATCCCAGGATTCTCCTTTAGCTGAAGCCCTTCCCCGCATTCTTATTCTAGGTCGCCTGTTTTCTTACTCAGGCAGGCGTAGCTGGGCAGGGTGTGCCCTGCAATTCTGGCTCCCATTCCCACATTTATCTGTGTACTTGGTCAAGAGCTCAGGCTCTGTAGCCAGAATGCCTAGGTTCAATTCCAGACTCCACCTACTTCCTGACTGCCCTTGGGAATATTGTTAACTTCTCTGTGCTGCTTCTACTTCCTCTATAAAATGAGTGTGAGAACCTACTTTATAAGCTGTTAGGATAAATGAAGTAACAGAAGTGCCTGGCTTTAGTTACACTCAATGTTTCCTATTATTGCTGTGTCCTTGGCCTCGGTCCCCTGTACACTCTCAGTTGATTCACCTGTAGCTTATAAAGAAGGTGTGCTGGGCTATTTTGGGGACTGCAGATACCCCACCCAACCAGCACCCCTACTCCCAAGTGGCAGGGAATCCTACCACCAGGGTTAAAGGAAACCTATGGGGGAAAAGACCTAATGTATTAGCAGCTTAGTCTTTTTCCTATTCTCCACCTTGTGGGAGCCCTTTGTCCCCCAAACCCAGTTGTATTAATGCTGTTTGTCCAGCTTCTCCCAGTCCTCACCATCCCTGCAGCCAAATTCCTTCCCAAACTCTGCCTCCTCCTCCATCCACCCAGACTGGATTGTGGACCCTGAACCCTATTCTCTACCCGAATCTGGTATTGCATCCATTGATTCCTGCCTAATGCTCTTCACCCTGGACAACTTAAAAAAAAAAAAAAAAGGCCTCTGTAAACAAGGGGGGAAAGGTTCACCTCACAAAGAATCGATAAAACTGAAAAGAGAACAAGGATAAACCATGCTAACCCATCAAATTAGCAAAGATTAATTGGAAAAGAGTCCTAAAGCAGGCAAGGGTGTAATAGTGAAATGGGACACACACATGTTCTACTGGTGGTTGTAAACACTGGTAGAATTTTTCTGA
This sequence comes from Bubalus kerabau, assembly GCF_029407905.1. NCBI lineage: Eukaryota > Metazoa > Chordata > Mammalia > Artiodactyla > Bovidae > Bubalus > Bubalus kerabau. Next base: position 34,753,603 of record NC_073629.1, read on the forward strand.
AAGCATTTGGCAACCTATGATCAAGAGTCTTAAAAAGGTTCATATTATTTGACACAGTAATTCCACTTCCAGGAATTTGTTCTTTAAAAAAAGCTGCAAGAAAAATATGCACAGAATTGTTCATAACTGCAATGTTTATCACATAGAAAGGCTGGAAACTTAAAAGCCCAACAACAGGAAAATGTTTAAATTATGTCATATGCACACAATTAAATACAACCATTAAAAATTGTTCTGAAGAATTTCTTAATAAGGTGAGAATGTTTACAATGTAAAATTAGGGTGGAAAAAATGGGTGCAAAAATCTGTACAATACAGTATGGTCCTAATTAAGTGACACATATGCATAGAAAATAACTACATCAACAAATTTAACAAATGATTATCTGTGAGTGGTGGAATTATGGGTTATATTTATTTTCTTCTTTATGTTTACTTGCATTTTAAAAACTGTCTACCATGCATATCCATTATTTTTATAATCAAGGAAATGGAAAGCAACAGAAGTCTAGGAAAATCTGTAATAGCCTCTACACCCCACCCACTTAATACTCTTCTGTGTTTTAACCCTAGACTAAATTGGTTTGGGAGCCTTTACGAATTTTGAGGCTGCTGCACTCTCAACAATGAATAATAAAATAAATCTAAAAAAAATTTTTTTTAAATCAAGGACCAGGTAAACCATGCAGAATGTCATCTATATTGTGCTTGCACTAAATCCATTTCTGTTGTGTCTGACTCTTTGCGACCCCATGAACTATAGCCTGCCAGGCTCCTCTGTCCATGGAATTCTCCAGGCAAGAATACTGGAGTGGGTTGCCGTGCCCTTCCTCAGGGGATCTTCCCAACCTGGGGATCAAACCCATGTCTCTTATATCTCCTGCATTGGTAGGTGGGTTCTTTACCACTAGCGCCACCTGGGAAGTCCCTGAGAAGTCATCTATATTGATATAATGCAAATTTTGACATAGTTTTATGGGGAGGTATTGTGCATTGAACCAGGTCTTTTTAGGACTCCCCCTTAATCCAGACCTACCTACCTAACCAGCCCGTAGGTGGAAAGGCAAACCAGTCCACTAGTCTCTTCCTTTCCCTCCCTAGTCCTATCTACAGCACACCCTTCACCCTGTAATCCTCCCTATTTCTAGGCCTTTTGGTATGCTGTCCCTGCTAGAAGTCTGCACTGATTACAGTTAAGCAGCATTCTCCCCACCTACACATTATCAGCAAGAATCTTGGTGGGATTTCACTGTCTATCTAGAACAGTTTGGGAAATGAAGGAGTGAGTCATTTTCTCCAACCTCTAGCTGTTTTCATGTTGGGGACCGAATGTTGTCTTTGAGCCTCTGAGATCTTCCTTAGCTTGAAACAAGCTTCCTTACCTCCTAGCCTGGAAACAAGATGGTTTCTTGAATGGCTCTCCCTGAGCCCCAGGCCTCACTGAAAATGCACTCATCTCTGAAGAACTGCTTATCTTCTTGCCTGATGCTCACTTGTGATGTCAGCCTCCTACCGAGGCCAGACCACTCTCAGCAGATGGTAGGCCTGGGAGAGAACACGGGCAGCCTCAAAGAGATCATTGGCCATGACACTTTCCCAAACCATACCTTATGCCTAGATCCTTCTAGAATCAAGCTGTTCAGCTTTTTCTCAGCTTCTATCGGAAGCCAGCCCCCCACCCAGCCACCCAGCATTGTTTATGGCAACATGCAGCAGTATCCAACCATATTTGTTTAAGTCTTCAGTGAGCTTTAGCCAAACCTTTGTCATTCAAGGCCCTTCACTGGCTAGCCTCACTTTTCCTTGTTTCATCTCCCAGCTCCTCCCTCCATGCACTTTTCACTTTTACTCCAGTTCCATCACATCAAACTTGCCAGTCTTCTCCAAGCACACTTTGTACCTCATGTCTCCATGCTTTTTCTCATGCTCTTTTTTCCTCCTCCAAGTGCCTATCCTCCATTTCTGTTGTTTTGCTTTTCTGCTGAAAGTCTATTTTATAATTTTCCTCCCTTCTTCTACTATAGAATTTATCCATCTGCCAGTGAGATGTGTGTATAATTGTCTTTCCTACCAGGAATCGAGGCTAGGTTTTAAACAGCTCTGAATTCTCCAGCATTAGCTGGAGTGTTCCTTTAACTATGTTGTTTCTCTGTGAATTTACACCATCTCTTCCTTTGGACTGTAAGGTCCTGAAGGAAGTTCCTCCTTCTTCATGGCCCTGCCCCCAAACTCCAGCTGGGTGATAAGGCTTTATCCACAATCCCTACCACTGGGTATAAGACAGATATTGAGATTTCCTCTTAACTCAGAAAGCAGGACTCAAGTGGAAAATGATTATTTTTTTTTCTTTCATTCAGAATTTGGTTATGCAAATATTCAAACAGTAAAGTCGTTGCTAAAGAAGATAAAAATTTTGTTTCAGTTATAAGGGCTATGAACTAAGACACCTGAGCTCCGGCTGATTCTAACTTGTTTATTAACATGAGGATCACTTTCTCACGCTTCAGTTCACTACCTCTAAAATGGGAATAGCACCTACATGCTTTACTGACTCCATCAGGACATTAAACCTAAATGCAATAATAAAGGAGAAGAGCCACAGGAAAGGCACAGGAGCTGAAGACAGGAGACAGGAGGCATCATGGTGGTCATGTACAGCAGCAGGTCTACACAATTAAGAGGGCAGGCGAGGTACAGGAGTTCCCATACTCAGGTCAGTAGTGGAAATTGAGAGCCCAGCAAGCTAGGAAACAAGCAGAAGCAGCACAGAAGTTTGCAGAGGTGGTAGATGAGAAAGAAAGTCAAAGTGTTAAGTCACACAGTCATGTCTGACCCTTTGCGACCCATAGACTATATCCCCCAGGCTCCTCTGTCCATGGGATTTTCCAGGCAAGAATCCTGGAGTGGGTAGCCTTTCCCTTCTCCAGGGGATTTTCCCAACCCAAGGATTGAACCCAGGTATCCTGCATTGCAGACAGATTCTTTACCATCTGAGACACCAGGGAAACCCAGATGAAAAAGGAACAAGCACAAACACATTTTCCCCATTTGTGAAACAAATTAGTGGTTCCTTTAACAATACAAGTGCGGCTGTTATTGAGCTCATCATGCAATTTGCCTGTCTTTTTTGCCCAACATTCTTTCAGTGGCTGCTTTTATGGGGCAGTGGAAATAAAGATCCCCTGGTCTGTTTACTAAGCTATATGACCTTGAACAAATTATTGATACTTAACCCTCAAGTCGCAGTTATCTGGTCTGTAATTTGGGGACAAGAGCTCTTACCTTGAAGTTAGCATGAGTTAACTGAGATGAACCATGTAAACTGTCTAGCCCAGTTCCCAGCAGTTCCTTGCTCTGAACAGTGCAGGCTGCAGCACAGCTCTGCCCTGGGTATACGTTGTCAATATTGTGGGTAGGTTAGGCAGAGCTGGTGAGGTATAATTACTAAAACTTTATAGCCAAGATTCCAAGCTGGTAACAATTTCAAAGACTCTTCTGTTTTCCCTCAGTAAGCACTTGCCAATTTCTGATTGGGAAAAGATGATCACTGTGGAAGGCACCTTGGCGGCTGCCTTCTTCTTCATCAGCCCCAAGAGTCTGGGCCCAAGGCCCAGGGCTTCTCAGATATGCAGGCAAGAAGCAGTAGAAAGGAAGATGATGATTAAGGATGGCTTCGAGTACCTGGCAGGCAAGGAGACCTAGGTTCTACCTCCCACTTTCTCAGTCTACCTGGCCACTGCTTCACAATTCCACTGTAAGAGGAATAAACAAGTTATATCCTTCAAGGTCAGTGGCTCTCCACATTGGCTGTACGTTAGAATCACCTGGGAAATGTTTAAACTCTTCATGCCTGGACTGCACTCTAGACTCATTAAATCAGTATTTTTTAAAAGGCTTTCTGGGTAAATTCCAATCTATACCAAACGCTGAGACCACTGTTCTAGATCAGGATTTTTCAAACTCTGTTAATTTAGAATACGGTTTCTCAGGCTCTGGGATTGGCATTACTACTGGAACACAGGGCTTCCCTGGTGGTTCAGTGGCAAAGAACCCTCTCCACCAATGCAGGAGATGTGAGTTCAATCCCGAAATCAGGAAGATCTGCTGGAGAAGGAAATGGCAACCCACTCCAGTATTCTTGCCTGGGAAATTCCAAGAAGAGAGGAGCTGGCAGGCTACAGTCCATGGGGACGCAAGAGAGTCAGACACAACTTAGCAACTAAACAATAACAACAACTGGAACTTATTGATTCAAAAACACACTCTTTTAAAAACATGTACGTATTAACATCTTTGAAATCAGAATGATCTTTCAATCAGTGCCATCTAATATTTGATGAAATACAGAAACAAACATCTCAGGTAATATTTATGATTTAGCCAGACTGAGGGGGAAAAAATGGTTCTCTCGTACTCCCTAGGGCAGAGCTTTCCAATCTTTAGTATCCTTACAGTCTCCTGTGATCCTGTTAAAATTCAAGTTCTGAATCGGAAGGTCTCTGCTAAGCCCTAAGATTCTGCATTTCTAAGAAGCTCCCTGGTGATGTGTGCGGGGCCTTGCACAACACTTTGGGTAGCAATATACTACAGTATGTCCCAATAAGGAGCTTCCACAGCAACTCATTTAAGTAAACTTAAATTATTGGCCTAGAGAAAGATGACCAATGGAGAGTCTTCAATATGTCTGGGAGGCAACTTTAGGATGCCACACTCTCATTTCTCCCTGGGAAGGGGCAGCTGGGATGACAGCCAGAGGAAGGGTTGCTCTGACGTTTGAGGAGCCAGAGGCTAGAAGTCTAGTTTCCAAAGAAGCACTTTGTTATGTGAGGCAACACAAACCCTCCACAATAAATACCAAGTTCACGCACCAAGTGAAGATAGGCCTCAGGTGAGTTTAATGGGTAAGCAGCCCCATTCTTGGGCTTCCCTCATAGCTCAGGTGGTAAAGAATCTGCCTGCAATGCAGGAGATCCTGGTTTGATTCCTGGGTTGGGAAGAGCCCCTGGAGAAGGAAGTGGCAACCCACGCCAATATTCTTGCCTAGAGAATCCGGTGGACAGAGGACCCTGTCAGGCTACAGTCCATGAGGTCACAAGAGTCAGACACAACTTAGCAAATAAACCACCACCATCCCCATTCTCTCTACCATATACTCATTTTCCTTCCTTTTTTCATCCATCAAACCATCATGGAGGATCCACAAATAAACCACAAGATCTGAAGTATTCAAAGATGAATCAGATTTGGTACCTGACCTCCAAGGGGAGGAATTCGGTCTGGGGAAACCCATTTGTAAAACCGATAATAATGAAGTGATTAACTGGTAATAACAGGAGGATGTAAAAAGAGACAAGCCAACATAAAGGAATGCTAATAGCTTCCTAGTGCAGCAGCCACTGGAGGAGCTGGAGGGAACATTTCTAATCTTTCCAAAAAAGGGCAAACCCTTAAACAGATTCCTTGCCAGGAACCGGCCTGCTATGATGGAAGCAGTGCTTTGATGCCTTGAAACCATGAACTCTGGAGTCACAACATGGGGAGAGCTTCCTCTGCACCTCTAATCTCTAGCTCTATGCAAGTGTATCTAGGAAAAGACTTTTAGGAGATCGGCCCTTCCAAAGTATGGAGCCAACCATTATCTTACTCCAGAGAGTTCCAGTATCTGCATCCCAACCTCCTGTGTCAGAATCCAGGACATCATGTCCCTAGTTACGGAAACACTTGAGTCTTTGCCCTTTGTCATACTGAGCTCTTAATTGGTTTAGCCCATCACACCACTAGATATAAAGGCTACAATCCCTAGACTTAAGTAGGTCTGCGGCTGGGATAGGGAGTCTCAGGCAAGACAGGCAGGGTGCCACACAGCACCTGCTCTTTCACCCAGCTCCCTACAGACTGGCTTTTTAGAAGGACTAAGAAACTGATACTCGATCCCAATTTATTTTTCCTTATCTTCCCATCTCTCAGATAGGAAACCCTGGAGGAGAAGCTTAAGGGCTGGAGGAAGCTGCCGAGGAGGAGACGGATGAAAGATGGGGAGTGGAGCCAGTGCCGAGGACAAAGAACTGGCCAAGAGGTCCAAAGAGCTAGAAAAGAAGCTGCAGGAGGATGCTGACAAGGAAGCCAAGACCGTCAAGCTGCTATTGCTGGGTGAGCGAGATGGGACGATGAGCCAGAGGAGAAGGTACTGCTCCTTCCCGCTTATCCTGCATGGTAGGTGGGTTCTAGCCTGCCATGTGGGGAGGAGGGATGGAAGGTTATTTGTCCTTTCCCCATGCAGTCTCAGGCTAGGGGATCAGGAGCTCTAGGGCTGAGCACAGCCACCCCAAGATGTTCTACCAAAGTTGCTCTGGAATCATTTTGCTCTTCCTTGAACCAGGAACAGTGCAAGGGCCAGGGTGGACCCACCCATCTCCAAATCTACCAAACCTAACACCTAACAGCTTAGCAACTACCATGAACTCTGGGCTCGAAGACACTTAACTAAGTCTGCAGTCAGAGAACTCTGAGTCAATGAACTCAAAGGATAGAGAAGTTCTACCATATAGTTAGTGTTATGTAGACTCAGGAATATGACTTTTACCGGTTCCTTCTCCTTGCTTTCAGTAAAAAAAGAAATCTTTAAAAACGTTAGAAGTGGGGAGCCCTGAGTGGGAAGGAATGGAGTCTTTACAGAAGTCCTTTCCTGGCTTTCTATTCCATGATTGCCTCTAAAGCCCCTGCCAGATGGGAGGCTCAGGAGCTTGATGAGCTCCTAAGCAGATCACAGGTTTGTGCTGAAAAAAGAAAAGCACCCCAGTCAGTCAGAAACTGATCATGGCTGTAAAGAGAACTAAGACAACAGAGTTTGGGAAACCTGGCCTAGAAAAAGCCCTAGTGGTAGTAGAGATAGGCGAGCTGGAGCAGCTAAGATCTTTATAGCAGAAGACTGGCTGGCTGGGTGTCCAAGCCCACGAGGTGCCTGGGAACTAGAGCCCCAAGCTAAGGCGCCTCCTTTTCCTCAGCTGATCTGTGGCACAGCACTAAGGACACAGTGAAAAGCACACCTCTCTAAGTAGACTCAAGGAGCCCAGGAGGCTACCAAGGGGAAAGAGACGGCAAGGCCACTGAGCGAGCTTTTAAGCCTAAGCAGCTTTCTTCTACATTCAGGATAAGAAGCTTAGAGGAACCAAGCACAGGATAAGTGGTGGAGTGGGGATGGGGGGGCGGGGGCGGGTATTTAGGCATCAGGGATAGTATAGACTGGGGGAGAGGGTTGAAGGGTATGCAGTTTTTGATGGAGGGAGAGTGAAGTGTGAATGAGGATATAAGAACATTTTAATCAGTAAGGGAAATAGCAAGATAATAAAAAGTGTTTCAGTGAAGTGATTGAGTTCTCCACAATCCTGCTCCAAGATCACTCCTGAGAAAAAACAGGCAAAGCAAAACTGTGTTGAAGGAATTTCCCTGAATCTATCAGTGGTTCTCAACAAGGTTTTGCACACCTGCACCCCTACTGCAACACATCTGGAAACGTCGAGAGCATTTCTGGTGGTTACAACTGGAAGAGTGGAATGCTACTGGGCTCTAGTGGGTATTGGCCAAGGGGCATGGGACAGCCCTCCACAGAAAACTCATCCACTCAAAATGTCGACAATGCAGATGCTAAGAAACTCTCCTCCGATCCCAGATCAAATGGCCTGAGCTCAAGGCTGGTACAAACTGAGGTAGTCAGCATCCCTGTATGTTCTCCCCTAAAAAGGCTCCCAAGTGCGCAGTGGCTTAGACTTCTCACAGGCCATCTACTGGAGGGTTGGGGAGAACTGGTGGAAATCTGAAGCATAAGCATTTCTCCCTGCAGGTGCTGGGGAGTCAGGAAAGAGCACTATCGTCAAACAGATGAAGTGAGTAGGAACAAAGCCCCACAGGACTGAGGTAGGGTGAAGTCAGTGGAATCAGTAGAGGTCGAGGATAAAGGGCTCTTTAAAGCTTTTAGGAACCCAGATGTAAAGAATATAAAGGACCTTATTCCCAATGTCCCTTATCTTCATGCCCCGTGTCCCTCACTCTCTACTCTGGGACAGCAGTATGAATAGAGAGATTGAGTTCTTATAATCCTTTAAATCCCCCCCAATTCACAATCCCTTAGGTCTGGTTATTCAGGTCCAACTAATGGCTGGGTGTCTTCCCCTTGCAGGATTATTCATCAGGATGGCTATTCGCCAGAAGAATGCCTGGAGTACAAGGCCATCATCTACGGCAATGTGCTGCAATCCATCTTGGCTATCATCCGGGCCATGCCCACACTGGGCATTGACTATGCTGAAGCGAGCTGTGTGGTACGTGGTCAATGGTATATGGTTAAGAGTGGAAAGAAAGGCTAATGAGGAGAAGAAACAAACCAGTGGCCAACAAGCTATGAGAAAACGTGCATCAGAAAAAGGTTTATGTCACAAAAATCCCACTTGAAAAATGTGCAAGTGCTAGTCCCTCAGTCGTGACCAACTCTTTGCAACCCCATGGACTATAGCCCACCAGGCTTCTCTCTCATGGGATTTTCCAGGCAAGAATACTGTAGTGGGTTGCCATTCCCTTCTCCAGATCTTCCCAACCCAGGGATTGAACCTCAGTCTCCTGCATTGGCAAGCAGATTCTTTACCATCTGAGCCACTAGGGAAGCTCATTTGCTGAGCTTCAAATCTTTACTTCAGCCCTAGCAAAGCATGCAGTTCTTACCTTAGTAAGTGTTCATTAAAAAATCTGCTCTCAGCTTCCTCTGCCTTTTTGTCTTATTTTACCATTTAAATTGCTCCCCTCAGGTTCTATGCCTTGAGTGTGGAACTTTCATAAGCTAAATCCCTAGTTCAAGTATTATCGTTTTCCTAGATTTGAATAATTGAAGAAACAGAGAGGTTGAGTTCCTGTCTGCCATCTTGTCCACTTCATGGTCAGTCTGGTCTTTAAACCAATCTCCCTGAGGCAGAGGACCCACATTTCCTGGCAGGACCCCCACATTTGGACTAAGGATGGAAGATGAAAACACCTCAGAGGAAGCCGCTGGGATCTCTGCTATCCACCAGACATCCCAGGGCCGGATGAACTGCCACCCTCCACATCGCAGAAGCACCCTCAGAAACTCATCAGTGTGTTTACTTAGAATCTTTGTCGAACACCGCCTCCACCTGAGGCTTTGACAGAATGCAAAATGCTTTCCTTTCAGAATTCCCAAAAGCCTCCTGGAACGTCATTACTCCCATGTAATTCTGATCCTGGTTTCTGCCTTACAGGATAACGGGCGACAGCTCAACAACCTGGCTGACTCCATTGAAGAGGGCACCATGCCTCCTGAGCTAGTGGAGGTTATCAGAAAGTTGTGGAAGGATGGTGGGGTGCAAGCCTGCTTTGACAGAGCTGCAGAGTACCAGCTCAATGACTCAGCATCTTAGTAAGACTCTGACTGGGGGCAGGGTGGGATGAAGTGTCAGCAACATTCTGGGAGAAATCTCAGCCAGTTGAAATTTTCTGGCCCTGAAAAATGGAGACCCAAGGACTGAATTCAGCCTGTATATCTGTCTTGTTAGGCTTTGAACAGTGTTTTACTATGCTCTGAATTTAATGCCTTTGAGACCTCTGCCCCAGTTCCCTTCACTCTGTATTTATTGCTTTAACACTGGTCCACTGCAGCCTACAAAGCTGAAGACTCAAAATCCAAAACAGAGATGCTCTGTTAACAGCCTCAGTCCCTGTCTTAAGTCAAACACAGAGCCTCTTCTTTCAGAATCATGAATACTAATACAGTCCTACAGTTCTGCCATATACTCCTTTAGGAGACATGATTCATGATGGCCCTTTCAGTGCAACACAGGGTCTACTTAAGTCACTAACCTAAACTCTCCTTCACCCCTAGTATCTTATGTCAGGGTGCCCAAGGACACAAACTGCCACGGCAAAGGTCAGGGGTCAGAGAGCACCAACTCTGCAAAGCTGCTTCCAAAATATAAGGTATACAGAGTATCAAACCTACACAGACAGCACGGTCTCACAGACGGGCATAAGCTTCAGCATCAAAAAGACCCGGATTTAGCCACTGTTCTATCACCTGGTCTAATAATAAAGTTATCATTTACTGTCCCTGCAGCCCTCACTCAGGCCTAGACACTGCTCAGTGCATTAGGTACATCTTCTCATTTAATCTGCACAATATATCTTCATGGTAGATAGTAGTTTTTATCAGTCCCATTTATAGAGGAAAAAAACTGACGTTCAGAGAAATAAATTAACTTACCCAAAGTCACACAGATAAATGGCAGAGGCTAGGATTTAAATCTAGGTCTATTTGACCACAGAGTTGAAGGTTTTTTACAATACACCCACAATGCCTCTTGTCCTGGACCAGTTATTTAACTTTTCTGGATCTTTCCTTCATCTGGAAAATGGGATATGAAACCTGAAGGTTTATGAGGTTAAATGAGAACTTAAATGTGAAAAGCCCTGGCATATAAAAAAAAATCTTTACTTTTCTTCTTTCTCTGTCATCTCACTTCATATATGTCTTTTTTTTTTTAAACTTTTAATGGTAACTGTCAAACATATACAAAACAAGAATACAATCAATCACTTGGCTTCAGCAGTCACCAACTGATGCCGACTTGTTTCATTTTATATCCATTCCCCACTGGATTATTTAGAAGTAAACTCAGATATACCATTTCATCCTAAAAATTTCATTATGTATCTCTAAAAATATATTCCTAAAAAAAAGTCACATCATTATCACACCTAAATATTTAGTAAGTCCTTAATGTCATCAAATATCCAAGTCAATGTTCATTCAACTTTCTTCAGTTATCTCAAATGTTTTCCCTTCACCTTGATATACAACGTCTATGCATTGCACTGGTTCATGTCTCATGTGTTTCTGAAATCCCTTTTAATCTACTCCTGCTTCCTGATAGAACTTTTGACACCCATTTAAACCAGCAGCTCCCAAGGACCAGTTTCATGGAAGTAATTTTTCCACAGACCTAGGGCACAGGGGGAGATGGTTTCAGGATGATTCAAGTACATTACATTTATTATGTACTTTATTTCTATAATTATTACACCAGCTCCACCTCAGATCAGGCATTAGATCCCAGAGGTTGGGGACCCCTGATTTAAACCACCAAGTCTCATTCAAAAGTCTAGAAAACTTTGCAGTCAGATGAAACGTAAGGAAAAGTTATCTGATGACCTAACTTCCTTTTGTAAGGATACATGAAAAGGGTTTGAAGTAAACACTCCTAGATTTAATAATACAGATTCTGGTGCTGGTTCTATCACCATATTACAGTTATATGCCTTTGGGTAACACTCTTCACCTTTCTTGACTTCGGCTGTGGAAAATTTAATATCAATTGACAACCCCTTTTCTCCAGCTACCTGAATCAATTAGACCGAATTACGGCCCCTGACTACCTCCCTAATGAGCAAGATGTGCTACGATCCAGAGTCAAAACCACAGGCATCATTGAGACTAAGTTTTCTGTCAAGGACTTAAACTTCAGGTGAGTACACTGTTCCCTCAGAACATGTCAGATACCCCAAAGGGGGCATAGGAATGCTTCTTGGCCTTCACTAAAGCCCAGTCTGAACTACTACTACTTCCCCCCCTTTCCTCTCCACTTCCCATCTTACTGCTAACTGGCCCCAAGATGGCCATCTCTCTGGGGTAAACACCAAGTGCATGTGGGTCATACATTGGGTATACATTTAAGAACAGGTGTTTTTTCTCTCAGGATGTTTGATGTGGGAGGGCAGAGATCAGAGAGAAAGAAATGGATCCACTGCTTTGAGGGAGTCACCTGCATCATTTTCTGTGCAGCCCTCAGTGCCTATGATATGGTGCTGGTGGAAGATGACGAAGTGGTGAGTGACTTTTGCACCAAGCAGCCTTGATAAATCGATCCCCCATGACCCTTCCTCTAAGCTTTGTGTCACTCCAATGGCCCAACCTGGGTGATCTCCGCTAACAATAATAGTTGAGCAGTCTTCTAGCAATCGATGTCTCAGGCAAATAATTCTAGAAATACTTCTCCTGCAGGTTCTAGGTTAGCCCTTTAGAGGTCCAGATTTACTGAGAGCTTGGTCTCAGATGAGACATCCAAGTACTACTTGGGACATCAAACAGTTCATCAAAGAAACTGAGTACTAGACAGATAAGTGATCATTAACTTGGCAAAGCAAGAGTTACACTTAGTACTCTTGCAGGCTGCCTATGGAAGTGAAGGAGGTGAAAATGACAGAGCAGAACAGTGTATGATGTGCATCTTTATGCAACTTGATAGAAGGGTTGAACTAGTAAACTCACTTGGAAGCCTAAATATATACTACGTGTCAACAGGACTAGAGAGAGACTGGCAAACCAGGTTTCTCACATGTCACTTAAATTGGCAGCTGGAGAACTACCTGAGAGTGGTTCTCTTGAGCCTACAGAGTTTTACAAGACAGAAGCTCTGTAGAATACTGTCAGCCCATCCAGGTAGCATCCGAGTTTTAGACTGCTGCTGCTGCTAAGTCGCTTCAGTCCTGTCCGACTCTGTGTGACCCCATAGACGGCAGCCCACCAGGCTCCCCCGTCCCTGGGATTCTCCAGCCAAGAACAGTGGAGTGGGTTGCCATTTCCTTCTCCAATGCATGAAAGTGAAAAGTGAAAGTGAAATCGCTCAGTCGTGTCCGACTCTTAGCGACCCCATGGACTGCAGCCCACCAGGCTCCTCGACAGAGGATGTCAAAGGCATGGAAAACCCCAAATTCACATAAACATCTGCTCCACAAATGGAGGCCCACAGGGAACTGACAGAAGACAAAGCTTCTACCCTCTGACCCCCTGCTCCAGTTCTTCTGCCTTCTCCTTAGTGCCTCAGGTTCACATTACAGCACTCTGAATATCCTCTAGCCAAAATGTCTTAGAGAGCCATTCATTTTCCAAGAACTCTTCTGTCCTTAACCTTAAAGTTTACAAGGTCTTAAAGGATTTTGTAGGAGTGTTAGCAATGAGCGAAGGTTACAAATTATATTTGTTTTATCAGGTGAAAAGATTGAGCCCAAGTCAGCTAAGAGCACATTGCAAGACCCTAAAGTCCTGCTCCCTAAAAAAAGGCTGCTTTGGGGGCACTGGGTAACCTCTGGACTCCGCAGATTACAGCACTACTTCTCACTCATTCCAAGTGGCGATCAGAAAAGGAAACAAGGCAGAAGTGCTTGTGGTGTGGCACTGGAGAATTTTTTAGCCCTTACCATTTGGCACTAGGGCCAAATAATCCCTATTATATTCCTACCCAAACTGAGATCTAGGACTGTCTAACAGAAACCTATCAAAATCATCCTGGAGATGGAAGTGGACACATGTTAACTGGCACCCAGTTTCAACCCTGAATCAGCAGCCTTTAAGGATATCAAAGTCCTTAACTGTGCCCTGGCTGCCAAAGATTTCCAAAACATTTACTGTACACCGATATGCCAGCTACTATCATGGACACTTAGAGAAAGAAATGGCAACCCACTCCAGTATTCTTACCTGGGAAATCCCATGGACAGAGGAGCCTGGAGGGCTACAGTCAATCGGGTTGCAAAGAGTCAGACATGACTTAGTGACTAAACAACATCATCACCATGGACACTACAAACACACGATCTCATTTAACTTTCATAATAATCCTATGAAATAGGGAAACAGAAACTCAGAAAAGCTCAGTAATTTCCTCCAAATCATACAGCTGATACAAAGATCAGAAGGAAGTCAGATCTCTTTGGATCTACTCTACCACACTAAATGGAGATAAGCTGTTCCCTATCTTTCCTTTTACATTTGGAATGCACGTCTCTTCAAGGAGAGCAACAACAGGAAGCAAACAGGTATGCCATAAACCCAATCTGATATTTCTGATGGTATTTCCTCTCACTAGAATCGTATGCATGAGTCACTGCACCTGTTCAACAGCATATGTAACCACAAGTTCTTTGCGGCCACTTCCATTGTCCTCTTTCTCAACAAGAAGGATCTCTTTGAGGAAAAAATCAAGAAAGTCCATCTCAGCATTTGTTTTCCAGAGTATGATGGTAAGTGCCAAAGGCTAGAGACAATTCTTTCATAGTAATGATAGGCAATTGCCTCATTTCCTATACCAAGAAGTTCCTATACTAAGGAACTTGTCTTTAAGGAGTAGTAAGTCTAACTCCTTTGCTTTGCTGAGTTGATGATCCCTTATCTCTTTAATATTGTCTTATGTGTTTTATGATGTCCAAGAGGTATTTGGATGTCTAACCTGAGAAACTTGAGTATTCAGTTAGAGGTTTAAATTCAGATATCTCTGGAATACAGCAGACATTAAATGCAGATGAACTGCTGATTATTCAAACGATACCTGCCAGAAATCAAAGGTGTCTAAAGAGACAGAGACACCTCTCTCCTCAATTCCTTTGCTCAAGTGTGAAACACTGGAGTGCAAGAGAGGAGAGGACCCACCCTCCAAAACTAAACCCCCAACCACAACTGTCTAACACATTTTGAGGATCAAATCAGTCACTTAAAAAGTAAGGGAGCAACTAAGAAAGCCTAATTTATCCCACTTCTTTACTATTTTTCTGGAAAACCAGGGAACAACTCTTATGAGGATGCAGGGAATTATATCAAGAGTCAGTTCCTTGACCTCAACATGAGAAAAGATGTCAAAGAAATCTACAGTCACATGACCTGTGCTACAGATACACAGAATGTCAAATTTGTATTTGATGCAGTTACAGATATTATCATCAAAGAAAACCTCAAGGACTGCGGACTCTTCTAGTTCTCACCATTCCTCAAGTATGTTCTATAAACAGGCTCCGAATCTCGTTAATTTTAAGCAGAAAATTTAAGGTCAATATATTATGACAAGAAGAATGAATCCATCCTCCCTTGGAGATGGAGTATGTATGATTGCAACTGTGTCTCATTTGTTCTTTTAAAAGCGGGATAGCTAGCACAGTTTAAAGAATGCAGGACCAGGAAATCAGAACACCCAGGATCCGTTATTGGCTCTGCAACTTACTATTGATGCAAAAATGTAAATATTTCATTTGTCTGAGCCTTGAGTCCCTCATCTATAAAATGAAGGTAACTTCTCTACTACTTCACAAGGTTATTCTAATGATCACAACATAACTGAAGGAAGGCACATAAAAACTGTGTGGTGACACAAAGAAATCCTATATTAAAGCTCCCACCAATGAAATTCAACACCAAGGTTTAGATGAATTATCCCAAACAAAAAAGCAAAACTTCCCTGCAATCTGCAAACAAACTTAAATTAGTTAAAAACAGAATTTCAATAAACCTACCACCCTTTTTTACTATAAGACATTTATGTGCCTTAGCTAAGAGATCTGAATCACCAGATGGATGTTAGTTTGTGAGCTCTAAGGCACACATCCAGTTTTTTTTTTTTTTTTTTTCTGTTTTTTTGGCCACATGGCTTGCCTTGAAGGATCTTAGTTCCCCAACCAGGGATTGAACCCAGACCCTGGTCAGAGTTCTAACCACTGGACCGCCAGGGAGTTCCCCAAAATGATTTTCATTAAATCATATTATCCCTCTGCTCCCAAACTGCCAAGCTGTGTTCCCTATATCTCTGTAAGTACAGGGATACTTATCTCTCTAAGTAACTCTCTCAGCTATATAAGACACTTTCTGAATGAACCTGGAGGACAGAACACACTCCCACTTGGAGTATTAATGATTGTGTTGCTGCTACTTCTCTGTCACAGAATTTAGAACAAGTGAGCAATCCTAAAATCCTCATTTCAACTGCTACATGTTTCAGAACAAAAAAGGCAGCTGATTTTGCTTTAGGCACTGGAAATCTTTGCAGTTGGATCCATGTGATGCCTGGCTGAAAACAACATCTCCCCAAACAGGCCAACAATTAAATTATCCCTTGAACTCCTTTGAGGGGAAACAAAGCTTGTATTTATCTTGACAGGAGGTGGTGAAGTCAAGTATAGATTTAGCATTTACAACTACTAGTGAGGAAAGCTCTTGGCATCCAAGATTTAGTATATAAGAGAAAGTGTCAATTAAAATGAAAATCTGCTCCTTGCCAGAAAAACACATTCACACTTAGGCTACTACTAGCAATATTGATACTAGAGAGCCATATGAGCTTGAAATACACTGAAGAATAAATTTGCAGGTGTTAAAATTGGATTCATTTAATAGTCTTTCTGATTCTTTGAAAAGAAACCAACTTGGGAAAATTACCAGGGAAATAAGGAAAACTACTGTCTACTGCCGATTAAAAAACTTAAACCGAAGGGAAAAAATCTGGGCAAGATTTCTTGTATCCAAGCACTGTTCAGGGACTATTCTAAAGGGCACGCTCTAATGCTCACTAACCTCTTTGCTTTAACTCAAGTTATAGGGGTTCCGAGGTGTTTGTTTTTTTTTTTTTTTTTTCCCTTTTGGTATCATAAATCCCTCTAGCAGTCTGATGAAGCCTATGGATCTCTTTCTCAGGATACTTCAAAATGCATAAAACAAAACTCAGAGAACTACAAAGGAAACCAACATACTGAACCAACAACAGTTGTATCTTTGGAGTTCTGAAGCCCCAGGTTAAGAATTTTGCTACAGCTATGATCTTAGCTATTCAAGGCCCAAATGTAGATTTCCCATTAATTCCACCTTCAAGTAGGGTAACCCCATCTACCCTCCAACCACGGCAAATTGTTTGCTTTTCTAAATTACCTTTTCCTTGATCTTTGACTCTAGGCAGGAATTGGTTATAGGTCAAACTACAGAAGCCCAACACAGACTCCTTGGTTATTACTGTTCATACAGAACTTGCCCTACAGTACTAGCATGAAAACAGAGTCAGTGGGACAGGTCTTATGGTAGAACAATCTCTCGCAGAATAAAACAGTTATATTTTAGTTTTCTTCTGCTCTGGTAGACATCTCAACTTTTAACTGGTTTATAAACAAATTCCCACAAGCCAAAAGATGCCCTATTATATTCACTTTGCAGAAAAGTTATCTTGGAGGCTGGATAGGGAAGTAGCAGTACTTAAAAACAACACTTCTATAGCTGCTTTACTCAGGTTAGAATCTGATTATTCATCTTATAATGCTTTCAAGCTAAAACTCTTCTGGTGAGTTTACACAGAATAAAAATTGGTGGCCTTGGTCATCCACTCATCTGTTCCTTAGAACAAAGTCAAAATAATTTCCTAAAGCTCTTAGCAAACACCAGGCTCTTCTCTGAGTAAAGGTAACAGGACGTGACTTCAAATGTTCTAGGTAGGCTTCCAAAAAGCCTAGTAATCCTTACTGCGGCTTAACTGTTGGTCAGACCCAGAGATGATTCCTAAACCTTACACTATTAGAGACAACTACATTGGTACTTCTATCCTACTGGCTTATTTTCATCTCATGGACATTTTGATTGTGTCCATGAAAAGTTCTCTTTGCATAAAACAGCTGCTAGAAAGCTTAAAACCAAAATTATGCCATATACTCACTCTGCTGTCTATATGTCTTCTTTTGCTCCATTTTAAATTTACATTATACTGTTAAATTTTATGTCATCACAAATTCTTTTCTGTAACAAGATAGGTTAGAAACTAATACTCAACCCTGTTTTCATATACTGCAACCTTAATGCTTAGGATGATAAAGCTAGAAGAAACTCAAAATATTCCAGGTCCATCACTAGCAATTTATAGATAAGAAACGGAGGTCAAGGGAGGTAGGGTGTCTTCAAGATCACACCGCTGGGAAGTAACAGAACTTGAACTCCAAAACAGGTCTTCTGAATCCAAAGCCAGTAGTTTTTCTATCTGCACAATACCAACAGTCCACCAAACACCGTAACATCAAAGTCAATTTTCTCATTCACCTAAGCTCCTTCTAGTCCCAAACAAGTCCTTGGTTATTTTTAAATTATGCCAGCTCTAAATCATAGCTATTTAACAAAACCATCTCCAAACTAAATACAAACTGGCCTCAAAATGGATGTGATATTAGTATAGAATAATAAAAATATAAACAGCTTTGCTTGCTGAAGGTATAATTTCCTGTCCTTATCTTAGAGGGCAGAGACCATGTTTTCCTTGAATTGCATGATTAGACATTGATGAAAGTAAGCCAAATGTAAATTAAGTTCCATTTCATATCAATCTGATGACAGTTGCTTTTTTTCTTACAAAAATACGACACATAAGGACAAACAATATGATTTCACTTATATCAAGAATCTAAAGTAGTCAAATTTATAAAGACAGAAAGTAGAATGGAAGTGAGGAGTTATTATTTAATGAGTACAGTTTCAGTTTGGGAAGATGAAAAAAGTTCTGGAGATGGATGGTGGTGATACTGCTAAAAACATGAATGTACCTAATACTACTGAACTATATACTTAAAAATAGTTAAAATGGCAAATTTTATGTTATGTACATTTTACTACAATAAAAAAATAATACAAAAAATATAACTGGAAATGTGCTTTTATGTTTCTGTCAATTAAAGGATGGATAAAATGACCACAAAAATTCAGTATAAGAACCATATAAAAGACACATTTACTCAAAATAGTTCCTACTCTGATTAAAAAAAAAAAATTAACCTACATGTACCCCAAATAATAAAAATCTGGGTGGCCCCATCCCCAAGGTGAAAAAGAAGAACCTTCAAAAACCATGCTATACTTGGAGATATGCCGTAGACCAAAGTGTGCTGGCCCTGCTGGGTGGAGAAGGTGGTGAAGGGTGAAGAGCTCTTACCTCCCACTGCCCTCTCTACCCGGCACAGCCCCCGGAGCACAGATTCCAGCAGGACTTCAGTGTTGGGCCAGGGACTGCAAGTGTGCCAGAGCCTCTGGTGATCCTGCTAGGCAGAAGTGTGAAGACATCTCTGTGAGGTCAAACAGATAAACTGCAGATTGTAGGAACTTTTCTGCCCTTTGGTCATGGAAAAGTAAACACTGGTTTGAATCAGAAATAAAGAACTGGATTTAAATGCAAAATTTTTACAGACCTTTTCACCCTGCTTCACAAAATAAAATTTCTAGTTGAATTTGTAGTAATTTAGTTCATTTTAGGTTTTTGAAATGAGTAGGGAAAAGTGATTCTGAGAAAAGACAACCGGCAACAATGAGCATTTGTAGGTATTGTCTCAAGAATTACTTTTTTTTTTGGAGTGGAGTACAATTTCGAGTATCATCAAGAATATTTATGAAACATTTCTAATGTTCTTTCTATTTGATCAGAACTACAGTATATCAGACCTGGAAGGAGTACTTTAGTCCATCTTTAGATGAGGGATATAAGACTGAAAGATTTCATAGCTAGCTGGAAGCAGGGAAAAGATCAGAGCCCAGCACATCAAGCAACTCTCCAACCTCGTAACAGAACCCTTCATCCTATGTAAGCAAAGATGAACAGTTAGAAAAAACAGGTAATTTCTTATAATTTGTTATGTCCACTGGGATTCTCTTACATATAAACAAGCCTCTTGGTAAAAATGTTTGGATAACCCAAAGGAATATGGCCGGGGGTGTGGGGGTAAGATAGGTTATCTGTACAACAAGGTTGTACAGAATTTAATATTCCAGCTGTAAATGATCTTACAGCTAATGCTAACACACTGAGACAGTGTACTCTATAAGTATATTTACTAATATTTGATTATTTCTCCTACCATGTTGATTCCCACTAGATTTCAGGAAAGGAAAACATATACCACTGGGCATACAGAGACATATGTTTAACTCCTCAATCATTCATTCCCTTTACCTACCTCATCCCCAAAAGACTTTCATCCTATAGCTAGTTTTGTTCTTTATCTACTGATTGTAAATGGATATTCATGTTATTATAGTTATCTTTGTTACAGGATTTTATCTTTACTTTTGTGTATCTATTTTCACTGAAAATAAATGGAGTGAAATAAATGAAATAAATGTATAGAAACCCCAAGTTTCTTGTTTTGTCTAACTTTTGTATAAAAACTAAATACTCTTATCCAAAATGCAGTAATGCTCTTTGGCTAAACAGTCCTCAAACTAACTTTTTGGGTGAAAGGCACTTTAAGTTATGTACAAAAGGTGCTTTGTACTTACTGCAAATAAAAAATAACTCAAGTCTTTCACTAGTGATTTACAGGTTGTTTACTATTCATGTTGATCTTTAATATAAGGTCTATTCAATTGTCCCCAGGATGTTGGCCCAGGTTAGTCACATCAGAACCACCTGAGGAATTTACTTAAAAAATACATATTCCCAGGACCTGGTTTGGACATTTTAATTGAGTTGAGGTTAGCCAAAGAATCTCTATGTTAATCGTGCACCACAGGTATCTGCTGCTGCATAATATTCCACATTATCTCTTATTCCTGAGAAGCCTTGAGTAAAGCCAGGTGCAGGCCTGACAAAGTATCAGAAAATAACTGTCCTGCCCTGATTTGTTCTGAAATATGCTCTCCTCGGGAGAAGTAATTCATAAAAGATTGTGAGAAAACTGGAGGGTGGGTGGTGAGGGGGAATGGGAATTCAAAAGCTAAACAAGGGTAAAGGAACAAGGATCCTGACCATCCTGGAAGTCTATTCTTCAGTATGCCTCACTTAAATTAAATCTTTTACTTTCTGACAGTTGATAGCAAGAGGTATCTAAGTTCCAGGTCTCTAAGCAGCTTGGGTTTCTTTTGTGTTTGGACAGTCATAAGTTTACAAGGAGACCTGTGGCTGGTTCAGGTCAGATCTCTGATTTGTACTTTGAAGCCTAAACTGGAAGAAGAAAATTACCTGGTAGTACTGGGAAACTGAGATAATTTTATTCTTAAAGTCAGTATCACATATGAAAGATTTCACAGGGAATCAGTAAAAGGAATTAGTACTATTAATATTTTAGGTTTGTATCAATGAGTAAGGGGCCACTGTTTTTTGAACATCTAAAAGGAAAAAAAAAAACCATTCAAAGGCAGCTTTTTGATTGACTGAGAGACTAACTTCCCCTTGTATGTAACTGCCAATGCAGCAAGGAGCTCTGCAACAGGAAATGCCAGAACTATGCTAAGCAAATGGATAAATATAAAAAAGTAACTAGTCAGATCAGGCCATCAAGGTCCAAACAAAGTTATAGCTACAAATCAGAGAGAACGGCCACAAATCAGAGAGAATTTAAGAATATAAGGTGAGCAAATAAATTAGAAGAACCACCAGTTATTTTTAAATACCCCAAAATGTGTATAAATAAAACACAAATAGAATACATAGGAGAATAAAAAATGAACAAGGCAAGGAAACAGGTTTTTAAAATGTGGTCCACCTATTCTTAGAGAGCAGCACCTTGTGAAAAGTCACAACCCATCAGGTACAATGCACTGGACTAGAGGTCTAGAGTCAAACCATCCAAGATGAAAATGACACTTCAAGATCCACTTATGAATAACTCTTAACAGTTCTTAGAATTTTCATGCCAGGAGGTGAAATCTGTTGAAAGGCTGAAATTTTAAGGTTATTTATTCCCTAAGACTGACCATTAAGGAGCAGAATACTTCCTCTTTACATAGGAGCCTAACAGATGGCAATTTTACACCCCAGAGTTTTAATCAGGTGGCTAAGATGTGACTGTCAACAAAATAAAGCTGCTGTTACAGTCCTTCCTGCTAATGGCTATTTACTGTTATTTAATTTTTTAACTTTCTTAGATGTGCTGATTTCTTAGATGGTCCAAAGCCTGGCCAACTAAATTCTGAAACATGATCCATCACAAATTTTCAGTATTCTCCATCAAAAAGATACAGGCAACTTTTCATTTCTTTGATTACAAATATCAATCCTTTTTCTCCAGGCTAGTAGATATGATGTGTCATCCCCACATTTTGGCTCTGCTATAAGAAAAGATCTTTTAATTCAAAACACAATAGTGGTTTGTAAGGCAGACCATCAGATTCATCAGATCAAAATCACCTTTTTAAAATTATAGACTGCTAGCCCACCATCCAAGAGTCAGTCTCTGAGATGGATCCAGGTGATTTTGACTGAAGGCATATTTGAAAACCACTGACTGAAACTGTGTCCTCAACGAATGTGCATTTTGATAAATTATTTGGGATGGAGGGGTAAGAGGTGATCCTCACATAAATATAGGACAAATGTAAATGGTGTAAAGTCAAAAAAGTGGAGAATTACTATTTTTCATTAATGAAAGGGCTAAAAAATTAACACATCAGATGGACATATTCAAATGAAAATACAAAATGCATTTCAAGTTAAATTAACTTTTTTGGATTATCTCTTGTTTTGGGTTATCAACAACACGATCCCACTAGCCCAGACTATAGAAAAACTACAGTTAAAGTAACATTCTACCAGTTCTCATTTCCAAATGATTCTACATCACAGAATACAATAAGGAAAAGATATATTCAAAATGAACAAGAACTATCCCTTATTTACACTGTGGGCATAAGTCAATCACCAATTGAAGCTGATAATTTTCTTTCTTTTAGATCCAGTTTTGCCAATCCTAAAAAAAAAGTTGTTAGATAATAAGAGTTATACCACCTGCAGAGTTAAAATTTTCCCAAGAAAGCAAAAAGAAAAAAACCTACCAATAAAGGCACTGAAGTGCTGTGGCTTGCTTTCTGAACCAGCTTTGATGACCACCAACCTTATTTTTTTTAAACTACTGAAAGGTCACATCAAAAGATGAAACAGAATCCAATCCAAAAAGACTGGACCCCAAAAGGCACTGCTCAAATTACTGATTTGGAATGCTCAAACTGCATTCTCTTCCTTTGCCTTCCCCTAATGGACCATTCAATATTTAATGACATTTGCAGTACATTGCACAAAAGGACCTGCAGGCTGAGGTGAAAAGAGCTCTTCACAAAACCAAAGTGTAAATCTGGAAAATGGGTTTTGACTGTGCATCACTTATACAGATATGACATAACAACCTCAATCAGGCCAAGACTCAATAATACTATTACATCAAAAGACTTAAGACCTTCAGAGAACCCTTCTACCTAAACCCATTGTCAGACAAAGGCCTAAGCACACTCAGCAGGGGCAAAAAACAGCAGAAGAAAATATTTCCAGAAAGGACTAATTACAAACAGGAACAAACCTGGACTCTTTACTCACCATTTTAATACTGCTGTCAACTATAACAGATTAAAATCTGTACACACGACAAAGTAGAAAAAAGTCCCAAAATCAATAGTTGCAGCAAAACAAGGTACTGACTAAGGATTACTACAATCAACATTGCTACAGTAAAAACAATGGCAAACAGGGATTTGGCACCACATTTACAAAGTAAAAGCATGCACTTTTAATACACTTCAGATGTTTCTCAACAGAAAAGGCCATTGGAAGATGGAAAACATGGGGCATCTTTTACAGAACTCCCTATGACTAAGACAAACAAGCAAGAATCAAAGTGATCAATTTAGCAGATATGTAGCAGCAAAGTCATTGGTTCTGTTTGGAATTTAGCATCTACTTTTCTAACTGACAGCTGCCCTAGGTGTGTCTGTATCCAAGAAGCTGACTTTATCATACTACATCAGCATTTATTTAGTAATTTGGTGATTAGCATAAACTAGGTTAACCTTCAACCACAAGCTTTAAAAAAAAGGAGAGCTAGAATCTTATTATAGACTTCTTCAACGTAACTGCCATTTAGAAACCATAATGGTACTCTGAGCAGGA
This sequence comes from Bubalus kerabau, assembly GCF_029407905.1. Lineage (NCBI taxonomy): Eukaryota > Metazoa > Chordata > Mammalia > Artiodactyla > Bovidae > Bubalus > Bubalus kerabau. The sequence continues at coordinate 34,777,314 of NC_073629.1, forward strand.
TAGTAACATAAATTTTATCAAAAAAACCTATAATCAGAGCCCAAATAACTGAAAAGAATTAAGTTATTATGGAAATATTATATTCTGACCATACCTAGAGTTAAAAACAAAGAATTCCTACTAGGAGGAATATTTTCAAGATGATCTGGTCACATTATGTGCATAGTTAAGACTGTTTGTGTTTTAATAAAGGTTCTTTCACAAAAAAATAAAATTCAGTGAAGTTATTCTTCCCTTGATGAAAAAAAAAAAATTTTGAAAAAAATGAACTACTGGTGGTTTGTCAAGAGGGAAGAAGAAAAACAGTTAAGCTACATATTGAAGTTCTGGAATGCAGCACCTCAACTTCACATCTGCCCTAAACGTTTGAGACTATGAAATCCAAGTCATGTCTCGATGATCAAATCATACTTTACAGTTGCTCCAATTCCAATGTCTGACTTTAGCATCTTGTGTCAATTAAGAGTTCCCTAATACAGAAGATTGTGCTAAAAGAGTGCTAGGATTCTGCATGCTGCTGCCATTCCCTGGTCCCGTTCATGCTTGCGCTGCCCAATGAGGCAGCAAAGGAAGTCTGGTCTCAACACTCCACACTGTAATAACTAGAAAAGAAAAACAGCTGTAATTAGAAAAAGTTTACAAAGTCAGGAGACATCACTACAGCACTATAACTAAACTGTTCAAAGTTTTACCTTTTATTAACATCCACACTCTATTCAATAAAGTCCACATTCCTTTAAGTTGTTTTTAATGATGACATCTGTTACAGCATCAAAAACAAACTGCACATTCTTGGTGTCTGTGGCACAGGTGAAGTGGGTATAGATCTCCTTGGTATCTTTTCTTCTGTTCAGGTCTTCAAACTGGCACTGAATGTACGCAGCTGCTTCTTCATATGTGTTGGAACCTGAAGCAGACACCCAATATTCTCAGTTCAAATTATAACAGCTGCCTGAACTCAATTAAGTCAGGCCATCACCATTTACTTATGGAGAGGGGGACTATAACCCAACTGAAATAAACAGATTTCTATTTTTCTATAATGATTAGGTTTTTCTATAATCACATGTTTCTTGAGTGCACAATCTCATTGTCAGTAAACTTATCAGAAAGATCCAGGAAAACAAAACTTTTTTCCTTTTTCCCTTTTATTTGCATTTTTTAGCTAAAAAATTTATAAAGTATAAAAAGAAACTAGGGAAATAGGAGGATGCATTTCTAGAAGAACACAATTGCTTAAAAAGTTAAGAGAACTTGTGTTCCTTGGATCGATGTTGAAATAAACAATTCAAAAGGGTAACTCCTGCTTCTTTTCAAAATCATCCAGTTTTAACAGAGCTTAGCCTCAGAGCCTTAGAGCAATAGTTTAAATAACCAAAGGTAATACAGTAGATGCAAATGGGAAGGGGCTTGAGTTACACACTCTTAAGTGGTGCATTTTATGGTTCAATAAATCTGTTATTTCTTCAAAGAGGGGGTTATCCAAAGTAACCCTATTTCAATAACATTTAAAATTAACACTCTTAATTACCTGCTTCCGAAACAATCTTGTCTACTTGTGAGTTTTTAGAATAGCCTTAGAAATTGGCTGCAGAGCCAGGGAAACTCAACAAAGACAACACACAGTTGCCTGAGAATTAGGGGCTATTTTCAGTGACATTAAGCATGACCAAAAAAATATCAACGACCAAGTATATAAAGAAGACTAAATAACAAAGGAAAGCTTAAGAAAAAAATGACTATTATTTAAACAATATTTTAAAAGAGGAAGGAAGATAGCTTGATAGGTGCTTGAATAAGATTTACTGAGATGTACAGAACCTCTGTAAATTAAAGCAGCTGCTGTTGTTCAGTCACTAAGTCATGTCTGACTCTTTGCAACCCCATGGACTACAGCATGCCAGGCTCCTCTTTCCTCCACTCTCTCCTAGAGTTTGCTCAAATTAATGTCCACTGAGTCACTGATGCCATCCAACCATCTCATCCCTCTGCTGCCCCCTTCTCTGCCCCATGAGGAATATGAAAAGGCAAAAATTTAGACAGATGACCAAAACATGATGTGAAAATTCTTAATAAGAATGACGGCAATGGAAAACAGGCTTGGAAATTCACCCCACCCCCTACCGAAAAATAGATAAGATATTGACAACTCTTTGCTGTGAGTGAAGATTCCCAGCTGAAACATTAACATCAATCCTTTACTTAAGATTTTTCTCCCATTCTAAAATCTGGCTACCTTCTATGAACTTAACCAACTCTCATCTTCCTCCTCACTCTTAACAGAGGCTGCAGTTCTAAATTCCCTAAGAAAAGAGAGGGCACAGGGCTTTAAAACTACATCTCAACCTTTTAGGTTGAAATGAAACTCACATAACATGCAGTAAGTTTACAATACAGTGGTGTTCAGTGCAGCCACATGTTATACAATCACTACCTCTCTCTAGTTTCAAACTTTCCTACCACCCCAGAAAAATACCCCATTAAGTAACCATTCCTCATTTCCCCATGTCAATTTCCTGCCAACCAACTTGCTTTCTATCTCTACGGATCTGCCTATTTGGGATATACCATATAGAAGGAGTCATACAAATGTGACCTTTTCTGTTTGGCTTCTTTCATTTAGTATAAAATTTATAGTATTCATCAAAGTTGTAGCATTATCAATACTTTGTTCCTTTTTATAGCTAAATAGAAGCCTGGCAGGCTGCAGTCCATGGGGTCAAAAAGAGACAGATGCGATCGAGCACACACACACATACCTAAATAATATTCCTTAGTACAGATATACTAATTTATTTATCCATTCATCCTATCTAGACTCTCAATTCCTTCTTTTCCCACCTGCTTACAAATTTTGCTCATTACGTCCACTTTTAACAACTTCTCTTATGCTTTAGGATCTCACCTCTAAGCCTATAAACATTTAAAGATCTCTCCTTCCCCTGTAATCTAAGCTGCTCAAGAGGAAGCTACACTTGTCTTTATTTCTTCACTTCCCACTCAGTAACTCACTGGTCCTGGCTCTGCTCTCATCATTCCACTGATAATGCTCTCCATTAACAGTCAATGATCTTCTAACTGCTAGCTCCACAAGACATTTTTTCAAAATGCATTTACTTTACTTATCTGCATATGACATTGTTGACCACGCCGCACTATTTAAACTCTCCTCTTAGTTTATGACACTTGAGCTTTCCAGATTCTTCTCTTTATATCCAATATAAACCTTTCTTTCTCGCCTGCCTACAGAGGCTGGTATTTGCTCCCATTCTATTCTTTTCTCTCCTCATTCTATATCATCACCCTAGGTCATCTCATCCATTTTCATGTTGTATTTACACATGATCCCAAATCAGCATCTGTTACTAACCTTTAACCTCTCCCCAAGCTCCAAGGTCATATATATAACTATCTATTAAATATCTCTATCAGGATGTTTCAGAAACTTCAAAACCGACATTCCAAAATATGAACTTATATTTAACATTCCTAAATGAATTTATATTTAGGAACATACCAAGTACCAATCAAGAGTACCTCTGACTCTTTTCCATTGTCTTACCCTAGCTACACCCTTTCACCTTATTATATAAAGCATTTACAGCATCTGCTCAGCTAACAAGAGGTCTACTTTCCTAGAAATACTTAATTCTGATCTAAAGGTCATAATGGTACAGCCCTAGCGCTCACGTTTGTTGACCCTAAACACAACTGACTGAGCTAAGGGTTTTTGCCTAACTTAAACCTTGGCCAGTCAATCTGAACCTTGGGCCAACAAATCCCAATCTAGCCTGGTTTTTTAAATGGAGGAGATACAGTAACCACGACAGGGCCAACTTTTATCATATACACTGAACAGGAGAGAGTTGGTAAGGAGAGAGAGAAGAATAGAGAAGACACAGGAGAGAAAAAAGATGGGGAAAGAAGGGCTTCCAGGACTTCTGACAATATTTCCTAATTCCAGCTGCATTCTTGAGAGCCGTCTGCATTCTTGTCCCTGAATTCTGTATCTCTGAACCTTCACCAAAAGTTTCTATGTGCATACTGGAAGTCCTTACTAATTCAACTCCCCTACTATCTATCTTTATTGGCATCTATTATGTAATTTTAAAAAATCTGTTTCTACTACATCATGTACCCCAAAGAATATCCTTCAATAGTTCCCCTGTGTCTCAGCATGGCATACAATGCCCTCTATGAGCATCCCTGCCCATTTCTCTAACCACTCCTCCCCACAGTCTAAGCTCCAGCAATATCAAATTCCTCCTAGGTTTCAGAACAAATCATGTCTTTTTCTTTTTTTGCACATGAAGTTAGTTTATTAATGACGACATTTTGAAGCCAACCATTTTGATCCAGTATTTAAATAACAAGCTGTTTAATATTAAAGCAGATGGTACTGTCACAATGCTGCAAAAATACAGCTTTACCCATAAACCTTTCACACAATTATACATTAAATGCTATTTTTATTTAAGCAAGGCACCCCTATTTGTTCTAAAATATGAGATGTGTTCTCCACTGAAATAGCAAATGAGGAGAGTGAGATTTTTTTCCTATCTAGAGCTGGTTTAAATTCAGGTGAAGCCACTGATGTCCTTACTAGTCATGGCAGTTATGACATATCATGTCAATTTTAACTGCAGATTTTTATATATGCTACCTTCTTTTCCTAAAATGTTTTTCCTCCCCCACCTGCCTGATGATTTCTAGTTCATCCTCCTATTCTCTCACTCCAAGTGTCATTTCCTCTAGAAAAAGATTACACTGATCCCACTGAGGTAACCACTTCTTTGGTTCTTCTATTAACGAACATGTCACACTAAAATGAAACTCTTTACATGCGTCTCTCTCTCTCTTTCTATGTCAGTTTCTTGAGTGCAAAACTCTATCTTATCCTTGTTTTTTGTGAATATATTTATATCAAATTTTTATCTTTCTTTACCTCAAAAAATGAGGACAGAAATATAAACATCATAAATATGATTATATCTGGAATAGCACTTTAGACTTAAGGGGTCTTAAGCACATGCTTAATGTTGATACCACTACAAATGAACACTCTCCACAAGGAGATACACACAACATTCAAAACGAATGACAGCTGTAGGAAGGTCATGAAAGTTTTGATTCAAGATGTATACCTCCAACAAAATCTTTCATGACCCTTTACCTGTGTATTCTGGATAACAGATAGTTAATGAACTCCTCTTTATTTTTTCCTCAAAAAGATCTTTCTTGTTGAGAAACAGAATGATCGAAGTGTCTGTAAACCATTTGTTGTTACAAATGCTGTCAAAGAGTTTCATGCTTTCATGCATTCGGTTCTGAGAAAGAAACAAAGGATGATATAGGTCAGTAGCAAAAAGTAAAAGCAGATTAACTATTAATGAAAAAGAGACCAAAAAGGGTTTATTTCTTTTCTTTGACTATGCCACACAGCATGCAGGATCTTAGTTCCTCGACCAGGGATTGAACCCATGCCTCCTGCGGTGGAAGTGTGGCATCCTAACCACTGGATCACAAAATAAGTCCCACACCGCAAAGTTTTAAAACCACTGATGGGCAATCATGGAAACTAGTCAGATACTGATAATACAAAAGCTGAGTCAGTCCTTATTTTTATAATTCTTGAAGCTTGGGAAGTGGGAATGAGGACTAGCTAATAAGAGACCTAATCCTGTCCTTACACTCAGTGTGCTGCCATATCTCCTTACGGTTAATAGGGTATAGATCAATAATTTGAAATTTTAATCTCACTGACAAGGAGAAAAATTAAGACTATTAGGTTCTGGTTCAATGAGTAAATGGATGCCCAAAGTCTTCCTAAGAGTTATTTTCCATTTCCTGCTTGCATTAGACAGGTCTTTTATTTACCAGAAGCTCCAACATACCATCTCCTCATCTTCAGCCAGAACAAGGTCATAATCACTGAGCGCCACACAGAAGATAATTGCTGTCACTCCCTCAAAACAGTGAATCCACTTTTTTCGTTCTGATCTTTGGCCACCTACATCAAACATCCTGAACAAGGGGAAAGAATGCACAATTTTAGCAAGGTCACACACACACACACACATTTCTAAACTGAAATGGTTAGGGAAGTTCCCACTACTGCATTTTAAAAACCCCATTTATAATAAAAAAAGACAAACAAGAAGCAGATAAAAATTATCTGTAGTTAAATGTAAGAGAACAATATGAGAAAATAAAGTTGAAGAACAATCAAGATTCTCATTTTAGAAAAAACAGTTGAGCCTCATAAAGCTTGTGCCAGACATGCCGAAAGTCAGCAGAGTGAGCAGTGAAATAGATTAAAGGAAGGAGGGAAAAAAAGACAGGAAAAATGAAGAGCTGAACAATACTGAACAATCTGAGATAGTAAAAATAATAACTAACATTTGCCAGACACTACCCTAAACATCTTTAAGTACATTAACTCATTTAACCCTTATAACACTCCTGTCAGTACTATTATTATCCCCATTTTACAGATGAAGAAACTGAGGTGCAGATATGTTCATTTGCCCAAGGGAACACTACTAATAAATGGTGACTGGAGTTCTAATTCCTATACCCAAGCTGGGACTCACAACACCACTCTACCTCTCAAAACGATTTATCTCTTTAGTTAAAAGAGATAAAAAAGAAAAAGAACAATGAAAAAACATAAATCCCCAACTTGCTTCCATAACTCTACTGATTCAAAATTTTGTTTTCCTTACTTTTTTCTTTCTTTAAACTGAGTTATAACTGAGATATGTTTTTCTTACTTTAAGGAAAATATTTTTGAGATTAATTGCAGAAAAAAGTAAATTATATTTTATGGTAGAACTTTAAGAACCCAGTATCTAAACACAAAACTTAACCAGTATTTTCCAACTTCAAGTCTCATTCAACCTAATTAATAATAACAAAGCCTCAAAACCATTCACACACCTTATGTTCCACTTCTGATTAGTTTTAGTCCACTAATCCCTTCCGGGAGACTTAACTTGATATTCTGAGTAAACTGCTGAACTTGTGTCAGCAGTGTCCTCTTTTGCCACCTACAGTAAAAGGAGGACCTGCACTGCTTTGTTTTTTAACTGGCTCTAGGGTCTGAGGCGGTATGTACACAAATGGTTAGCTACTCTTAAGACGTATGCTTGACGACAACGATAAAATGTTTTAAGGTTAAACTCTGCCAAGCTGGTTCAGTGTGTCAGATCTACAGGGACTAGGTGTCTATTTCAAGAGAATATTTTCTATAGAGATTGAGAGAAATTTAAGACATAGTTGAATAATTTTTCAGTGTATGTTTTAAAAGAACAGTCATCTCATCTCTTCATGACCCACTTTCACTTTTGGCTGATCATACGCAGTTTTTTGAAACTTTAGTCCTGACCCCTGAAATGAGGCAATCACAAGTTGGCGCTAATACAAGGTCATATTATAAGTTTTAGAAAAGTTAACATCACATATTTCACCATGGACCTTTCAAGGGCAGACATACACTGGTACACCAATAATTTCAGTATGCTCTACCATTTCTTTCTATAAAATCCATAAAACTGGTAGAACACTGTGAAGTTCCCAAAGTGGGCTTTTCACACATATTAACATTTACAGTATCATTCACTAACATCAACATTTTATAAACATTACCTCATAACAGAGAGGCAAGTAAGCAATTACAGAATGCCTTGCATATACCAGATGCTCAATAAATGTTTGAATAAATGGATAGTGGTTTTTGCCTAGAGAGAAGAGGAAAAGGAAGAAGTGATAGTACTTCATAACAAGATATCTACATGCCAACAATAAAGTGTGTGCAGAACCTTAATTAGATCAGGCTATTAATCCTGACATAAAGAGACCAATAGGATTTACCTAACTAAAGATCAACTATGACATCAACAAGTTTCCCACACTAAATAAGTAAAGGTCATGACATATAATTATAAATGGATTACTAATCTTATAGCATATAGTCATCTCATTTTTTCGGTTTCATGACTTATAATCCATGGAGACTCTGCTATTCTTGTTAATAAATTCATCAGTACTATGATAAGCAGCTCTTCTACTCTAAAAATATTCAGCTGAACTGCTATTTTCCTCCATCAGGTTTCAAATCCATTTTGGTGTATTAAGACTTCAAGACCTCAACTAGTGTCTAGTAATAGGTAAACTCTGTATGGATTTTGCATACTGTTTTGCATACAGAATTCTATGAAGCAATTTTTTTCAAAGAAAAGAAAACTAAGAGAATCTGAGCTAGAAGTTACATCTGCATGCAATAATGCTGAATGTCACATTCTACATATAAGCATAACAAAGTAGCTAAAAAGTACATCATATATTCAAGAGGGAAAGTTTACTCCTAAGCTCAAAGGTCACAAAAGCAGAAAACAGGAACCAAAAAGACAGGTCTATTATTAACACAGAGACAAGCTGAAGCCTATTCTAGAATTACTAATGCTGATGAGAAAATCCTCTGTATTAGAATAATAGAATTTTCTCTCTCTAAAATAGTAATTGCTTATAAATCATCTTACTTTCTGCAAATTAACTCTACCCCTAGATCAATATTCCACTCTGTACATAGTATTAAGAATTAAGCTGTGCATTATACTGTGCACTAATCAGTCAAAGGCCAGGACAATATTAGCTTCATTCCATTAAACTTAAAGAGAAGTGAGATCCAGTAAGAAACGGTTGACACTGGTGAGAAAAGCATTCTATTTTAATATCAAAATGCCAGAACAAAGCCACATAAACTAAACCAAAACACTACTTTCTATCCTTTTAGTATTGTTGCTACCCTTCTAAACAACAAACATTCAATACCTGTTTTGGTGATTCCAATAAAAAAGCAGCTGAAAAGAATAAAATTAAAGATAAAATAAATTGGTAACCACATGATTACTTTTATTGATACGTAAGTTCTAATTTAATTTTGAATTCAAATTGCTCCAAATAGAAAACATATTTGACGCTATTTGGAGAAAGAATAAACACTTGGACCCATTCGCTTAAAACAGCCAAATACTAGCAGATGAATATAATTATAAATTTCTGAATCAAAGAAAGTTGCCTAGATAAATTATACCCTGATTAACAGATACTAAATAAAGGAAAGATATTTGTGTTTGGCATATCTAGAAAAAGGATAGTGACTTACTTGAAGTATAGGTCTTTGAAAGTGAAATGTGTTTCCACAATGCCTGTGGTCTTCACTCTCGTCCGCAAAACGTCTTGCTGAGTTGGAATGTAGTTGGTTTGGGATATTCTATCCAAATCATTTAGGTAACTAAGTAAGTAAAATACACATTTATTTTTACCTAATGAAGCCAACCATGTGCAGAGCAAGTCAACAGACTAAACTAGTTCCTTGCTGAAAGCAGAATCTGTACCTGTCACTAAAGTGGCAGAATAAATCAGATCTTCAGATTCTTAGAAATGATAATGAGGGAAAAAAAGGGAATCTAACACAGGACAATTAAAGTAGATTCTTTATACACTACACAAAAGTGGTATTAATTCTACGAAAATTTAACTGTGAAAGCCAATTAAAAAACATGAAAACACTATTCTTAATAAAGACTCCTGAAATTTAATACTAAATCAACTGTGCACTGCACAGTACAAAAATCCAACCAAACAAAAGCCCTCAGACATTTAAATTAATGGGTCATTTGTCTGTTTAAACATTTGCCAGGACATTAGAAATGCTGTTTGAATTATTAAAATTAAAAAGAACTACTAAGCTTAGTAAGAATGAGTATTTATTTCCTCCTGTTTTCATTCATAAAACAGAAAAGTTAAAGATTTCTTTTTAATCTAAGCCAAAAACAAATAAATACCTCCAAAGAAACTTCATTTGTTCAGTGAAATAATTTAAAAACTGCTTCAAAGCTAAATTAAATTCTTCACAATTTCAGGTCCCCCCCCCCAATTTTTTTTTAAAGAACAGCTGATACCATAGTAAGTGAATCATTACTGACCCTCTATAAAACTTAGTAGGAAATGGCAACCAACTCCAGTATTCTTGCCTGGAAAATTCCACGGATACAGGAGCCTAACAGGCTATAGTCCATGGGGCTGCAAAGAGTCAGATACGACTCAGCATGCACACACACACAAAGCTAAGTACCATCATTAATGTTAGGGAATCAGTCAAGCTTAGATCAACAATTATGAAAAAAAACACAAAACTCTATAAATCATGTGTCTTCAGGTATAGTTAGAGGATTCAGAGCTTACTGAATGCATGTTTTAAAAATTACAATCTAGCTTTGATGACTACAGAGAAAATTATAGAATCCTGACAGGAGGAGAAGGGGACGACAGAGGATGAGATGGCTGGATGGCATCACCGACTTGATGGACATGAGTTTGGGTAAACTCCGGGAGTTGGTGATGGACAGACAAGCCTGGCGTGCTGCGATTCATGGAGTCGCAAAGAGTCGGACACGACTCAGAGACTGAACTGAACTGACATGTTTCTAAAGTCAAGTTTTCATTTAAAAAATGTTTCTCAAATATCATTTAATTTCTTCTTATAACAATTTAAAGCTAGAATGATAGGAAAAGTAGAATATAATATTGGAAAAAATACCTTAATGCTTAGAAATGCCTTCATTTAGTACAGAGATGAATACAGGTAACAAGAGCACACTAAGACCCCAAAACAACATTAAGAAAAAACCCACACATTCTGAATATAGGTCTTATAAACACACTGTAAAAGAAGCAATATAGGACAACATGTAATAGCTTAACAGAAGTATTAATTACAAATTTTCTAAAACTATGTAACACTCCAGAGAATTTTCTTAACAAACAGATGCTTCAATTTTGTCCCAAGACTCAACATTCTCCTTCTATACAAAGTCTATTATTGTGATCTAGACAAAAGATTTTTAAGTGGTAACTAGTACCAGAGAAAGCCATAGTGCAGCCCAGCCAGAGAGTTGTGTGCATAAAAGGGATATCACAATTTTAACTTCTCTTGTTAGCTGGCAATCAATGTAAAGCCCTTATGCAGAGAGAACTTACTGAGTTGAAAGAAATTCAGGACTCAGCTGCAATTGATTTCTCTCCTCTCACTTATTTACTATAAATGACCACTGCTGCCGCTGCTGCTAAGTCACTTCAGTCGTGTCCGACTCTGTGCGACCCCATAGACGGCAGCCCACCAGGCTCCCCCGTCCCTGGGATTCTCCAGGCAAGAACACTGGAGTGGGTTGCCATTTCCTTCTCCAATGCAGAAAAGTGAAAAGTGAAAGTGAAGTTGCTCAGTCGTGTCCAACCCTCAGCAACGCCATGGACTGCAGCCTACCAGGCTCCTCCATCCATGGGATTTTCCAGGCAGGAGTACTGGAGTGGGGTGCCATCGCCTTCTCCAATAAATGACCACAGAGCTACTCTAATGATGCCAAGTCTCCCATTTACATTCCAAGAGGAAATATTTTTCTCCAAGCCACACAAAATGACCAATGGCTCTATAACCCTAAACTGAAACAATTTTTATAAATATATCCTACAGAATTCTAAGGGTGTCTGTTCCTATTTCCTTAAGAATAGGCACTGAACTTTCGATAGGGTCACCAAGACACTTTTTGTTTTAGTTTCACAAGGAAAAATTACTTACTATGAAGCAGAATCATTGAGCTGATATTCCCTGGATCTGCTGAAGCAAGCTTGCACCCCACCATCTCGCCATAACCGTTTAATCACTCCTGCTAATTCTGGAGTCATGACTCCTTCTTCGGCACTGCCAGCTAAAACAAACAATTGCCGGGCATCGTCCTGAGGAAAGCATTTAAGGGAGAGAGATGATTCCCTATTTCTTGAAGACTTAACAAGCGTCTCGTTAACACACACATGCAAATGGTACCACATACAATACATGGTTAACTACTTCTAAAAAGAGACATGAAAGAGACCTTTCTTGGCAGTGTAGTTTGAGAGAATTTACAATGAAGCCTGTCTCCTCCCTTCTCACCGCACTACAGTCAGAAGTGCACTCCCACTCCTCACACCACCAATCCCTGAAATGATCTCTCCTGACTGTCCTACAAATCTCCATGCTGGTCACTCATGATTTCTTTGACAGAAAAAACTGGTCTGTGAGACAGGCACATGGAATACATCCCCATTCTGTTAAAGGAAGCCTACAATAAAAAATAGAAATGAAAAGACTAGCAGATAAGAGGTAAAGTCTAAATACATCAAAGGGAGTAAAACATTAATCAAGTTTAAGGCAACATTGTTCTACCCCCCTCCCCCCGCCCCCCCACTAAATCTTAGAACAGGAAGAAGAAGAGACTGAAGCATTTACAGAGTCTGGATGTCTAGTGGGGGAAATAAATTCCTAAGGGAAAAATTCAGAGTCTCCAGGTTTCCCTGAAGTATGATAATCTTCTAAATAAGAAAGAGGAAGAAAGGTAGAAGAAGAAAAAGAAAGTACCACAAAGAGATTTGATCAAAACTTCCTGAGTCACAGGCACAGCTTTCTAAGTGGTTCTAGTTTTAAAAACTAAGACATGTGAGAGATAAAGAGGACAGAAAGGGCTGTGAGAATTGTGACTGCTTTGTCCTAACCAGCCCTGCTTGTCAGATACTTTAAAAATAAACACAGATCTCATGGGATAATTTCCCTGCCTTGAATCTCATTATTTATCTGTCTCAGGAGATTTTTAATTAACTGTAAGAATGCAACTGCTAAACAAATTCATAAAGAAGTAGTAAAGGGGGAAGGGGAGCAATCAACTATATTACAAGTAGTCAGGTAATATTCTTCTTTTGCGATTCTTTTCAGTATTTTTCCCAGTAGTATTTGAGACCCATCCCTCTTTAACAAACTTTATCTAGTATCTGTATTCCCCTCCTCTATTTTCAGAGATAATAATTTTATAAAAATGGAACGAATGAGAAAAGCTCAAAAATTACACAAACTGGCAATGTACTCAACAGTGGGCATGTCCTTCTACATATGTGGTATAAACCCATGGACTGTAGCCTACCAGGCTCCTCTGTCCATGGGATTTTCCAGGCAAGAATACTGGAGTGGGTTGCCATTTCCTTCTCCAGGGGATCTTTCTGACCCAAGGATTGAACCTGGGTCTCCCGCACTGCAGGCAGATGCTTTACTGTCTGAGCCACCAAGGAAGTTATATATGGTATATTGCCTTATTTAACATTTAAAGATTTTATAGGGACGTCCCTGGTGGCTCAGTGGTAAAGCATCTGCCTGCTAATGCAGGAGACACAGGTTTGATTCCTAATCAAGGAAGACTTCACATGCTGCCAGAGCAACTAAGCCCTTATGCCACAACTACTGAGCCTGTGCTCTAGAGCCTGGGAGCCACAACTACTGAAGCCCACGCCCCTAGAGCCCGTGCACCACAACAGAACCACAGCAGGGAGAAGCCCATCACCACAACTAGAGCACCCCTCACCCACAGCAACCAGAGAAATGCCTACGCAGCAACAAAGACCCAGCACAGCCAAAAATAAAACGACGTTTTTTTTTTTAATTAAAAAAAGTTAAAAAAAAAATAAAGACTTTATAGTCCCTTGGTTCTGAAATTTGACCTATACTCATGTAAGTATTCAAAAACCTCAATAAGTATTAGTTTTTTAAAATATGATTCTAATTTTAGAAACTTTAAAACAGAGATACTGCTACATATTTTTGCTGTCTTGACTTTGTTAAGCTTTAGGAGAAAACATCTTTCCCTTAAGCCCTTCCAGAGACCTACTCCTGCTTGTCCACAATAAATCCTCTTTTACAGGTCCATAAAGAGGCCCCTCTTTTCAGTGATCATCATACCTCCACCTATAAAGCAAATATGAAAAAGCAACCTATCCCACACCAGTTCTATGCTTTTCCATTCTCTCCCCTACCAACTACAAAAAACTAGCAAAAGATAAGTGAGGAGCTATAAATATAAATCCTTACATATGAAAGGAAAAAAAAGAGAAACTTCAAAAAATTATATAGGGTTGTAGATTATGATGAGTAGATGCTGGAGGGCTAGGTGATTCAGCAGGCATGAGAGGAATTAACAATGTCAACTGCTTCTGGTGACACAGGAGTGTTAGGACCTGGAAATTAATGGTACTGATTTGATCAAAAAAGAAATGAAAGGAAGAGGGATAGTATCGTGTGAATGTTTGTATCCCCCTCAAATTTCTATGTTGAAATCCTAATCTCCAAGGGATAGTTTTAGGAGGTAGGCCCTCTGGGAGATGCTTAGGTCATCAGGGTGGCACCCTCAGGAATGGGTGAATGCCCTTATAAAAGAGACTCCAGAGATCCCTTCCCCTCCTGCCTAGTGAGAATGCAGCAAGAAGTCTGCAACCTGGAAGAGAGCTCTAACCAGACCATGCTGGCACCCAGTTCTCAGGCTTCCAGCCTTCAGAAGTATGAGGAACAAATTTCAGTTATTTATAAGCTACTCAATCTGTGGCATTTTATTATAGCAGCCTGAACATTCTAAGACAGAATGTCAACTGCATCTGGTGACAAAGGAATGATGGGACCCAAAGATTAATAACAACTAATTTGACAGAGGAAAGAAAGGAAGGGAGCAGGAATGGCCAGGATAGAAAGGAGGTCAGATAGAGAGTGCGAAATAAAAAAGGAGGAAACTAAGAAAGTAAGTAAATAACTGAGACGGAGAAAAAGCCAACAAAGAGAGGGAAGAGAGTATTACTAACCAGTTACTGGATACAGCAAATATGACAGAGAAACAGAGTTGGGTGATAAGAAGGAATGAGAAAAGAGAGGAAGAAAGTAAGAAAACGAGAAAGAACTGGTAGATGGTGTGGGGAAGAAGAAGACAGGCTGGTGAGAGAAAGGATAGAAAGGAATAAGACAAAAATAAAGACTTCATTTATTCTTGTCTCAGCTACCACATTTTTCCTGCTCAGAGGGTTAGAAAAACAGTCCCTAATTTCTGTGATATGGAATTTCTACAAAAACGTCAAAGTCATGCCCCACGCATTCCTCTTCACTTTTTCTTTTGCTCTCTTCTCTCCAATCATTTTACAATCCTTATTACAGCTTCCCTTCCTTCATGGCACCTCTAGACTTCCTAGTCTAACATTATCAATTATAACCATCCTTTTACTATGATTCCCTCCAATACTTTTCCCACTTATTTACTGAATATTAATTTGCATTTGAAAAGTTGACAGTTGCTTAGAAGAGTTCCTAAGCTACTTTACAGACATAGAGGCTTTGCCTTTCCAGGCAGTCTCCCAAAGTCACTTCCTTTTATTGACCATAGCACCTAAGTATGACAATGAACACAGCTGATGACTCCCTTAGTTTTAGGAAAGCATTCTATACATTCCCAGCCTTCTCTTGAAATTTAGCTAATGATGATATAAAAAATCCTGCAACTTCATTTTGGCCCTCTCCCACTGTATCAAATATCTTAATTTACAAACTACACTTTCAGGGCCCAATAAGCATTATAATCAATCAACACAACTTCTGAATATCTGGCATTTCAAAAATTATACTAGGACATGGTAAAACTCAATTCTATAACCTATAGTACAGTGTAGTATAAGGATACAGTATTCTTGAATACCGGAAAATTGTCTCTAAAATTGAGACTAGGTGCTCATGTCCTTATCAAGTTTATCCCAGAGACTGATATTTGTTTTTAATCTCTACACCTCAGAAAGCAGAGCTACTTATCATGACAACGTCTTTGAGATCATTTTAATTTATTATCATTTACTACTACAAACGTCAACAGTGCTGTAAAAGCAGCAAGTAAATAAAAGTTACCACAAAAACCTACAGTATATCCACAGAATCTGATTTCCTAGATTTATATTTGTGGCAGTAATCAAATATCTCTTAAAGTAGATTGTTAACACATCTCAAATGAGCAGAGACAGTACTTTGCTACATCTTGTCACTTAAATTTATTTCCCTAAAACATGAAGCAGATTTTGCTTAACTGCATCTACTGAAAAAGGGCAAGTAAAGAGGAAATGAGAAACACTTACTGCTCTGGTAGCTTCCCCAAAGTCAATCTTTAGCCGTCCCATGGCTCTTATGATTGCGATGATGGACTGTATAGTATTGCTGTAGACAACAACTTTATATTGTTTACATTCTTCCTCTGAATAGCCATCTTCATGAATGATTCTTTAAAAAAAAGAAAACCACAAATCATTACCATGAAACTAAAATGAAAGACACTATGGACTTGTACACATTTTGAGGAAATGTATCGAACAGTTTTACAAAAGACCATGTTCCAACTTACTTCATCTGTTTCACAATAGTGCTTTTGCCAGATTCTCCAGCACCTGAAAGAAAAGAAAACCAGACTTTGAATTCATCTGTAATCCAGCTCAAAAGTATGAAGTCACATGAGTGATAATTTTAGATTAACAGAAACCACAGGTCCCAGGGAAAACTTTGATGAGGTTTTTCTATCAGGAAAAACTACAAAGCTTCTCCATTAGAGATTTCACACACACACACACACACACACACACACACACACAGATATATATTTTTTACTTTCTTCAGCAACCAAATATAATTCATTGAAAGTGTCCCAGTGCCATCTTGATATAACGTGTGTAAAGCAGGCACTCTAAAGGAGATATGGCAACATAAACACCTCTACAAACTCATCATCTACATGAAACATCGTGCATGATACAGGTACTGAATACAGGCAAAAAGGAAATGATTATTTTTTGGCTTATTCACGTTCACTAATTCCTCTGTCTATATCCATGAACCTGAGAAGAAACTTCCATCTTAACAAATCCAATGGTCAATTCTAGGCCATGACTAAAGAGTTCAAAACAGAAGCAGAGGGGGCGTTGTCTCTACCACCTTTCCACTGTATATTCCCTCAAAATCACATTTCCCTCCTCAGCCACCTGGAATCACTTTTATCAGATGGGGCCCCTGAATGCCTTGATATTCCACCTGCACCTCCCTAGTGAACTCTCTCTTACTTCCCAAGATGCCTATCTGACACCACCTCCTCTCTCTCAAACTTTACAAACCCCTTCCCACTCTGACTCAGTTAATGATTCTGCTTCCTTCTTATGGGAAAAAGTAAAGCACTCCGAAAAAATTATCTCATTTTCCTATAACCAAACCCTTCAATCTATCTCAGTTCAGTTCAGTTCAGTTCAGTGGCTCAGTTATGTCCAACTCTTTGTGACACCATGGACTGCAGCACACCAGGCTTCCCTGTCCATCAACTCCCAGAGCTTGCTCAAACTCAAGTCCATCGAGTTGGTGATGCCATCCAACCATTTCATCCTCTGTGGTCCCCTTCTCTTCCTGCCTTCAATCTTTCCCAGCATCAGGGTTTTTTCAAATGAATCAGTTCTTCCCATCAAGTGGCCAAAGTATTAGAGTTTCAGCTTTGGCATCAATCCTTCCAAAGAATATTCAGGACTGATTTCCTTTAGGATGGACTGTTTGGATCTCCTGGCAGGTCAAGGTACTCTCAAGAGTCTTCTTCAACACCACAGTTCAAAAGCACCAATTCTTCAGTGCTCAGCTTTCTTTGTAGTCCAATTCTCACATCCATACATGACTACTGGAAAAACCATAGCTTTGACTAGACAGACCTTTGTTGGCAAAGTAATGTTTCTGCTTTTTAATATGCTGTCTATGTTGGTCATAGCTTTTCTTCCAAGGAGAAAGCGCCTTTTAATTTCGTGGCTGCACTTACCATCTGCACTGATTTTGGAGCCCCCCAAAATAAAGTCTGCCACTGTTTCCATTGTTTCCCCGTCTATTTGCCATGACATGATGGGACCAGATGCCATGATCTTAGTTTTATGAATGTTGAGTTTTAAACCAACTTTTTACTCTCCTCTTTCACTTTCATCAAGAGGCTCTTTAGTTCTTCTTCGCTTTCTGCCATAAGGGTGGTGTCATCTGCCTATCTGAGGTTATTGATATTTCTCCAGGCAATCCTGACTCCAACTTGTGCTTCATCCAGCCCAGCATTTCTCATGATGTACTCTGCATGTAAGTTAAATAAGCAGGGTGACAATATACAGCCTTGACGTACTCCTTTTCCTATTTGGAACCAGTCTGTTGTTCCATGTCCAGTTCTAACTGTTGCTTCTTGTCCCACATACAGATTTCTCAGGAGGGAGGTCAGGTGGTCTGGTAAACCCATCTCTTGAAGAAGTTTCCACAGTTTGTTTTGATCCACACAAAGGCTTTGGTGTAGTCAATAAAGCAAAAGTAGATGTTTCTCTGGAATGCTCTTGCTTTTTCGATGATGCGGTTTGATGTATGGCAATTTGAACTCTGGTTCCTCTGCCTTTTCTAAATCCAGCTTGAACATCAGGAAGTTCACGGTTCACATACTGTTGAAACCTCCTGGCTTGGAGAATTTTGAGCAGTACTTTGCTAGTGTGTGAGATGAGTAAGGTTGTGCGGTAGTTTGAGCATTCTTTGGCATTGCCTTTCTATGGGATTGGAATGAAAACTGACCTTTCCCAGTCCTATGGCCACTGCTGAGTTTTCCAAATTTGTTGGCATATTGAGTGCAGCACTTTCATAGCCTCATCTTTTAGGATTTGAAATAGCTCAACTGGAATTCCATCACCTCCACTAGCTTTGTTCATAGTGATGCTTTCTAAGGCCCACTTGACTTCACATTTCAGGATGTATGTGAAGAATGTATGGCTCTAGGTGAGTGATCACACCACCGTGGTTATCTGGGTCATGAACATCTTTTCATATAGTTCTTCTGGGTTGGGAAGATCCCCTGGAGAAGGCAATGGCACCCTACTCCAGTACTCTTGCCTGGAGAATCCCATGGACAGAGGAGCCTGGTGGGCTACAGTCCACAGGGTCGCAAAGAGTCGGACACGACTGAGCGACTTCACTTTCACTTTTCTGTGTATTCTTGCCACCTCGTCTATCTGCACCTCCATTAATCTTCTCTACCTTCACCAGTGGATGAACTATCTTAAGACTAACCCCTCCAACTTTGCACTTATCCACCTTATTTTACCTACTCAAGCTCTTGGCTGCTACAATTAGTCCATGTCACTCAAACATCACTGTGTTTTCTCTACCCACTAGTTCACTCTCATCAGTATACAAACTTGGTATTTGACCTTCTATCTTATAATCAATACAAACACACCCCATGCATGCATGCGTACTAAGTCACTTCAGCCGCGTCTAACTCTTGGCGATCCCATGGACTGTAGTCCACTAGGCTCCTCTGTCCATGGGATTCTCCAGGCAAGAATACTGGAATGAGTTGCCATGCCCTCTTCCAGGGGATCTTTCTCACCCAGGGATCCATGTCTTCTGCATTGGCAGGCAGGTTCTTTACCACTACTGCCACCTGGGAAGTCCCTCAAACACATCCCACTTTCTACCTTTTCTTGACTCCACAAATCTTTCTCTAGCTACCACTTCATTTTCTCTCTTCCTCTCATTCCCAAACCCCTCTATGTTGTCTCTCTCTCTCTATATATATATATATACACATGTTGTCCAGTTCTGTACCCCTAATTCTCCTTAACCTATTCCAATCAGGTGTTTATGCACTACTCAACTGAAACTACTTCTCAATGTCTTCAGTAACTTCCATCTTAACAAATCCAATGGTCAATTCTCAGTCCTCATCTTACTCAAACCCTCAAAAGCGGAATTTGTCCAAGTTGATGACTCTTCCTGAAATATTTTCTTCACTAGGCAGCTACTAGAACCCACACCCTACTGGTCTGACTCCTACCCCACACCTTCTCAGTGTCTTCCGTCCTGTCTCTGAATTCTAAAGGTTGTATTGCTTCAGGGCTCCTTTCCTGGATGGTTTCTCTACCTACATTCACTTTCTAGGCCATCGCATCTAACCTCCTAGTTTTAAACACCATTCATAAATTGCTAACAGTTAACATCCACTGGGGAGAAGGCAATGGCACCCCACTCCAGTGCTCTTGCCTGGAGAATCCCATGGACGGAGGAGCCTGGTGCGCTGCAGTCCATGGGGTCGCTAGGAGTCGGAGACGACTGAGCGACTTCACTTTCACTTTTCACTTTCATGGTTGGAGAGGGAAATGGCAACCCACTCCAGTGTTCTTGCCTGGAGAGTCCCAGGGACGGGGGAGCCTGTGGGCTGCCGTCTATGGGGTCGCACAGAGTCAAACACAACTGACGCAACTTAGCAGCAGCAGCAGCAACATCCACTGAATACATGCTAGACACTGTTCAAACACTCTGCTTGTGTTAACTTATTTAACCCTCACAATAACCCAGTGACGTACATATTATTACTCTCTCCATTTTATAGAGATGTCAAATTCACTTGTCCACCATTACATAGTGAATGCCAAAGTTGAAAACTGCATTTACACAGGATGGTTCCAAACTTCTTGTACACTGCCTCTTTGCTAATGATTCTCAATCTCTAATCTAAATCCTGGCTTCTAACCTGGACTCCAGGGTCATAAATGTAAATCTCTTACCTGATAATCTCATATTTCTAGTAGACATCTCACAGTGTCCAAAATGAGTTACTGCTTCCCCACCCTTATCCTCAAACCAACCTTGCTCTACCACGTCTTCTCTTCTCAGTAAATGACATCAGCATTTACCCACCGGCTCAGGCCAAAACTGGTGACATGCAGCTAATATACAGATGGACTGTGGGTGCCAGGACAGATATGTGTACTGAATTGGCAGAGCTTAACTTTTAAAAATAAATATAAATATACAGCTCTAACAGTTTCTTCTTGCACCACAATGGATGGTCATGAGCATACTGGAAATCACAGACCTAGTCACTGCAAAAGACTCCAAATGGTCGAATGCTTCAGATCTCACCTTTCCTATGGTCAGTTTTCCACTCAGTAGCGTGAATGAATTTTGTAAAATGTAAATCAGACCTTGTCACAACTCTGTCCACAAACTCTCCTATATTGTCCAATTACACTCAAAATAAAATTCACGGGCAATAAGGCCCAATATGCTCCAGCCCCTGCCTGCTCCTTCACCCTCAATTTCTATTATTCTACACTTTGTTTTCTGCACTTGTCAGACCAGCTTTCTTGCTTTTCCTCCAACATACCAAACTGGTTCTCAATGAGCTAGATCCTGACTCATGATTTTCACATTTACCATTCCTTCTGCCTGGAATAAATTTTTGCAAAATCTTCTGCATCCAGGTTTCTGCTTCCCTCAAAACAGCCTTCCCCAACTAATCTATCAAAACAGCCCCCACTTGATCACATTCTCTCCCTTTACTCTGTTATATTTTACAAACTACCAATCACTTCTTCACATTATTTATTTGTTCATTTCCTGTCTTCTCCACAAAATATAAGCTCCATAAATGTTTACTCATCCTTGTATTCCCAGGGTCTAGAACTGCGCTTGATATAAATCGGTTACATAGGTAAGCAACGTTGAACAGATGAATAACTTTTGTTTTAAAAGCATAATCCTTTATAATACATTGTTAATATTTCTCAACTTTATCAACCAAAACTGGTTAAAATAACATTCAAATCATTTTAAAATTTCAGATATCTACATTTTTACAGAATCAAAAAGAACATTTATATATGGTTTTATCTCTGTTCTTACCACTTAATTGACAATCAGGGGTGGTACTAAAATAGTAACAATCAAGTAGCACACAAAGAACTTTCTTATGGTAGTGAAGAAACTGAAGCTGAACGGTTCTATGAAGACCTCACCTACAAGATCTTCTAGAACTATCACCCAAAAAAGATGTCCTTTTCATTATAGGAGGCTGAAATGCAAAAATCGGAAGTCAAGACATACCTGGAGTAACAGGCAAATTTGGCCTTGGATTACAAAATTAAGCAGGGCAAAGGCTAACAGAGTTTTGCCAAGAGAATACACTCATCATAGCAAACATCCTCTTCCAACAACACAAGAGAAGACTCTACACATGGACATCACCAGATGGCCAATACTGAAATCAGGTTGATTATATTCTTTGCAGCCAAAAATGGAGAGGCAAAACAAGACTGGGAGCTGACTGTGGCTCAGATCATGAGCTCCTTATTGTGAAATTCAGACATAAATTGAAGAAAGTAGAGAAAACCACTAGACCATTCAGTTATGACCTAAATCAAATCCCTTTTGATTATACAGTGGAAGTGACAAATAGATTTAAGGGACTAGATCTGATAGAGTGCCTGAAGAACTATGGACAGAGGTTCTGACACTGTGCAGGAGGCAGTAATCAAGACCATCCCCAAGAAAAAGAAATCCAAAAAGGCAAAATGGTTGTCTGAGGAGTCCTCACAAGTAGCTGTGAAAAGAGGAGAAGCAAAAGGCGAAGGAGAAAAGGAAAGATATACCCATCTAAATGCAGAGTTCCAAGGAACAGCAAGGAGAGATGAGAAAGCCTCCCTCGGTGATCAATGCAAAGAAACTGAGGAAAACAATAGAAAGGGAAAGACTAGAGATCTCTTCAAGAAAATCAGAGATACCAAGATAACATTTCATGCAAAGATGGGCACAATAAAGGACAGAAATGGTATGTACCTAACAGAAGCAGAAGATATTAACAAGAGGTGGCAAGAATACACAGAAGACCTATACAAAAAGATCTTCATGACCCAGATAACCACGGTGGTGTGATCACTCACCTAGAGCCAGACATCCTGGAATGTGAAGTCAAGTGGGCCTTAGAAAGCATCACTATGAACAAAGCTAGTGGAGGTGATGGAATTCCAGTTGAGCTATTTCAAATCCTAAAAGATGAGGCTATGAAAGTGCTGCACTCAATATGCCAGCAATTTTGGAAAACTCAGCAGTGGCCATAGGACTGGAAAAGGTCAGTTTTCATTCCAATCCCATAGAAAGGCAATGCCAAAGAATGCTCAAACTACCGCACAACCTTACTCATCTCACACACTAGCAAAGTACTGCTCAAAATTCTCCAAGCCAGGAGGTTTCAACAGTATGTGAACCGTGAACTTCCTGATGTTCAAGCTGGATTTAGAAAAGGCAGAGGAACCAGAGTTCAAATTGCCATACATCAAACTGCATCATCGAAAAAGCAAGAGCATTCCAGAGAAACATCTACTTTTGCTTTATTGACTACGCCAAAGCCTCTGGCTGTTATGGATCAAAACAAACTGTGGAAACTTCTTCAA
Source organism: Bubalus kerabau (assembly GCF_029407905.1). NCBI lineage: Eukaryota > Metazoa > Chordata > Mammalia > Artiodactyla > Bovidae > Bubalus > Bubalus kerabau. The sequence goes on from NC_073629.1 coordinate 34,800,471, forward strand.
GAGATGGGAATACCAGACGACCTGACATCCCTCCTGAAAAATCTGTATGTGGGACAAGAAGCAACAGTTAGAACTGGACATGGAACAGCAGACTGGTTCCAAATTGGGAAAGTAGTACATCAAGGCTGTATATTGTCACCCTGCTTATTTAACTTACATGCAGAGTACATCATGAGAAATGCTGGGCTGGATGAAGCACAAGTTGGAGTCAGGATTGCCTGGAGAAATATCAATAACCTCAGATAGGCAGATGACACCACCCTTATGGCAGAAAGCGAAGAAGAACTAAAGAGCCTCTTGATGAAAGTGAAAGAGGAGAGTAAAAAGTTGGCTTAAAGCTCAACATTCAGAAAACTAAGATCATGGCATCTGGTCCCATCATGTCATGGCAAATAGACGGGGAAACAATGGAAACAGTGGCAGACTTTATTTTGGGGGGCTCCAAAATCAGTGCAGATGGTAAGTGCAGCCACGAAATTAAAAGGCGCTTTCTCCTTGGAAGAAAAGCTATGACCAACATAGACAGTATATTAAAAAGCAGAAACATTACTTTGCCAACAAAGGTCTGTCTAGTCAAAGCTATGGTTTTTCCAGTAGTCATGTATGGATGTGAGAGTTGAAATATACAAAGAAGGCTGAGCACTGAAGAATTGGTGCTTTTGAACTGTGGTGTTGAAGAAGACTCTTGAGAGTACCTTGACCTGCCAGGAGATCCAAACAGTCCATCCTAAAGGAAATCAGTCCTGAATATTCCTTGGAAGGACTGATGCTGAAGCTGAAACTCCAATACTTTGGCCACTTGATGGGAAGAACTGATTCATTTGAAAAAACCCTGATGCTGGCAAACATTGAAGGCAGGAAGAATAGGGGATGAAAAAGGATGAAATGGTTGGATATCATCACCAACTCGATGGACATGAGTTTGAGTAGGCCCCAGGAGTTGGGTGATGTAAAGGGAAGCCTGGCATGCTGCATGCAGTCCATGGGATCACAGAGTCGGACACGACTGAGCAACTGAACTGAACTGAACAGCAGTGTTGGAAAGAAGTCATTTTGCCCATGCATATCTAAAAAAACCTTAATGATTTCATTCTGAGGAAGAGAATACAAAAGCATACCAGTTACATTTTATACAGTCTCAGACACACAATTCCTAGATTATCCTATGTTAGCAACAACTACAAAACTATGAAAAGCAGCGATTAATGAAGTAATGTGTACCATTCTATATAATGAAAACAGCATTTCAATCACTGATGTTGGATTATTTTGAGTGAAATAAGTTTATTAATCTCAGAATCAATTTCTACTCATCCCACTAAGTTCTACTCTATGAAGGTGCTGATTTTTTTTAAATGTTGCTCTCTTTCATGTTTTTCCAAAGCTACTCATAAAATGTCAGTTTGTCTTCTCTTTATCATATAACATTATCACACAAGATACAGGTTTTTACCAGGCATCTAGTTCTATTTCTTAAAAGAAAGCACCTCTTACCACAGAACTAAACACAGGATCTGTTTCAGTGGGCATTCCATGGCATTTCATACAAGAAAAGAAAAGAATCACTTTATACCAAGTCTTTGACCCATTCAGTCTCTAGATCACTATGAAAAGCACCACCATCTTAACTTTCTTCCAAGTACGAAATCTAAGAGTCATCTGGAAGCCACTCACCCTTCTCTCTTTACATCAGGCTGTAACAAAATCTTCTTATGCATTTCTCAGATTATTCCTTTCTATTCTTCACATGTCTGAGCCTGACATTACATCTATTGTATGTTACTGCTATAATTTTCTCAAACTTCTAGCTTAAGGCCCCTCTTCCTTCCTGTCATCTCCAAATGGCTCTATTTTTTTTTTTAATCAGTTTATCTAATAATTCTCCAAATTCTTATAACATTTTCTATAAGCCTTTTTCTTATTAGTCTGAACTCTACTTTCACTCAACCCTCTGTGCTCCACTGCTTCAAAAGTAAGTTCTCTAGTAACTTCTCATTCTTAGGTTTTCCCTAAACTGCTTTCCTTGTCTCACCTTCTTCCCCCAATATATATGTGGGGTTTGAAACTTCCTAATTTTATCTACATCTTTTTACATATCTTCCTTCAAAATTCATCAAGTTGAAGGAGAGATTCCTTTAATTATGTCCAATCTTCAACAGTAAGGATATAAAGAATGGAGTAGACATAAAGGAATTGCAAAGACAGACTCTGGCTTGGAGCGGAAGGAACTGAAGATGACTTTGTAGGCAGAAGAGGCAGAACTGGGCAGGTGACAGGATATACAGGGGAAAAATCTGAAAGTTTCCAGAGACAGGAAGGAATGGGATAAGTTCGGCTTAAAAAATTTATCCTTATAACAATATTTATCTAAGGGACATCCTATATAAAAAGGAAAAAAGGAGAAAATGAAGACAAATAACTAAGTTAGATGGCTCTGTTCTCAATAAAAGAAGCAAGGCAGTCTGCAGAGAATAAAGGAATAGAATTATTAATAATTTAAAAATCATGTTATAAACTGTCAAACAGAACAAGAAAGAAACATCTGTACAGCTTAGTGCATACAATCACCAACACTGTAAAACCAAAGACAATTTACCAGTACATAGTCTACTGTAAAATCACTGTAATCACCTAAATATATTCTAAATTTTACTTTTAAGGAGCTTCTTGAGAGCAGGTTTCACATCACAGGCCCCCTCTATTTCTTCCCACAACATATACTATATTATGGGTGTGAAAAGTAAGAGGTGGTGATGATTTCTTTGCAGGTTTTCTTTTTTAAGGTCAGTGAATTGCTAGCAAAAATAAATCATTATATATCAGGAAACACATTTAGCTTACATACACACTGATTTTAAAAACCCTGAAAGATGGCTGACGCTCAAAAACACCATGTCACCTGATACCTCTTTTTTTCTTTCACTTTTGACTAAAAGAAAACTTTAAAGTCAACCCAAAGAAGGTACGTAAGTTTATTATGCTTTTTCATATTTGTGTGCCATCAGGTATAATAAATTTCTTCATCTATAAAACAGGGGTCCATAGGAGGTTCTTAAAGCAGTGCCCAGTACATAGTAGGTATTCAATAAATTTTAACTAGCCATTATTTGTGAATGCTGTTTTCTCTGTTCTGAGTACCACCAAGTGATGTTAAGGCCCAAAGAGCTTAACTTAATAAAAACTTGTTGGATATTGGATATTGATGTTGATGTTGATTCAAAATCGCAGTAGACATGGTGTAACTACTTAGCTGCTCTCTCACAACAACAATGCTATAGATAGAACCTGGATTCACACACTTCAACAGCAACTTACAACCTAAAAGCTGCAGCAAACTACATCAAAGCATTAGTCATTTTCTCTGCCCCACCCTGAGGAACAAAGACACTTTCTTCCTTAAATCTATTTGCAGTTCTAGATTCTCCTGTCTGCTATCTCCGCTCCCACACTTCTCACCCATCTGCACCTCTGCAGCTGTTTCTTTCAGCTCCCCCACAGGTCTCTGCACTACTACCTCCTTCTACCTCATATACTAGTAGTTACTCCAGTGGCACCTGGAAAATATCTTTTCCTTTCAAATACTTGTTTCTGGGGAAAAATCATGAAACTTCTAAAAGCCCAGGATTATAGCTGCAGCATAACCCCTTTTCTAGAGGTCTGCACAGCCCCCAGCATGTCACTATTTTTGGATAACCCTCTAGCCAGTGCTAGACCAGATATAGCTCGTGGACTCTCCATAGGCCTCCAAAATCACACTATGGGAACACATGACTGGAACAGGTATAGACAGCATCTCTCCCGCAGCAAATTGAAAGCTTGGTCAGTACATTTTATTTTTCTTTCTAAATTATTCTCACCTTTCATTTACAACTCAGGCACTTAAAAAGATTTTTTTAGTCAAATGCCTTTCTCCAGGTGATCTTCCCAACCCAGGGACTGAACCTGGGTCTCCCCCACGCAGGGAGATTCTTTACCGCCTGAGCCACCAGGGCAGCCACGTAGTAACACACTCTATGCAAGAGGAGACTCTGGTGCTAGCTCTGCCGTGACTAGCTTGTGACTGTGGGCAAGTAACCTAATTTAATGCCGAGTTTCCTTATACATAAAAGCTGAAGGATTTTGGCCTCCATGTGCTTTATGGCTGTATGCTAATATTCAATGACTGTATTATAATACTAAAGGCAGACTAACTAATTCTGACACACAGAGGCTTCAAATCAAACCATGGAGCCACATCTTCCTATTAATTCAACAATCCACAGTACTACCATAATACAGTGATCAGCATGTTCTCCAATTATGCACTCTAGTCAAGAAGGAACAAAGAGCAGAAAGAATTAAAGAGCGCAACAACAGTGAGAAGGTAAGAGCTGTCTAGCAGCCAAGCTCCTATAATCATGCTCAAGGATACTCTGTATTTATACAGTCTCAAACTAGAATAACATTCAAGTTGATTACTCTTCATTAAAAAAAAAAGTGAATATCTATAACTAAAGAGCACAGATGCACAATTCATGCTATTTCCAATACGATTATCTATTGTGGGAGGGGTCTCATGTTGATGTTTGGCATAAATCAACACAATACTGTAAAGCAATTATCCTTCAATTAAAAATAAATGTTTTAAAAAAGATTATCTATTGTTCATACTGATTCCTTTCTATTAAGGCAAAAGTAGCTAACAGAATAAAAATTCAGATTAAAGTAAAAAACTGACATTTCATCCAACACGCTTTTCAAGGTACGACAGTGACAGGGATAGTGAAGTCACTCTGTCGTGTCCAACTCTTTGCGACCCCATGGACAGTAGCCAACCAAGCTTCTCCGTCCATGGGATTTTCCGGGCAAGAATACTGGAGTGGGTTGCCATCTCCTTCTCCAGGGGATCTTCCCGACCCAGGGATCGAACCCGGGTCTCCCGCATTGTAGGCAGACGCTTTACCGCCTGAGCCACCAGGGAAGGTCTCAAGGTACGATACTTAACACAAAGACTAGTTTCCAGCTTTCTAACTCAGTAAAAGAAATGGTTAGCAAAATTACAGATGGGGAAAACGTCACAGAACAAACAAAAATTGTTATTCTGCCTTTGAAACAAACAAACAAAAAACCACAAACATATCTTGCATTGCCTGGCACTGCTAGACACTGTGACTTCAAAGACAAATAAGTTTAGAAATTTTGGTCTTAAAGGAGAAGTTAGATCTATTTTTCTTGTGAAATTAACAAGTTTCCTTAACCTAAAACATAATTTTTTCACCTAGCTCTCTGTCCCTCCAAGCATGCCAGTCTTCTGCATTTAAACATTCTTGAAAATACTATTCAATTCAATCTCAACTCTTTGCTGAAGCCTCCCCTATTCCCTCTGAACACAGTCAATTAATACTCCCTGCTCTGATGGCTGGCACAGATTATTTCCTTTCAGCATCAGCCCTAGAGGTTAATTTCCAAAATTAAGCCTCAAACTGTCCTTCCCAGTCACATCAACTCATTTTATCTCTAGCCAGCTCTGGATACTCAATAAGAAAAAATTTTTTGACTTTCTTTCCAGCTCCTAATCTCATAAACTGCTAATGGGTTTTTCTTGATTTTGATTAAAATGGTAATGAAACTTTTTGGTACAACCTGAAAATCCTTCCACATCTATGTAATTCTCCTTCAAAGTGACTCTGACCAGGTTCAATCTGATCCTACATAGGCTAATGTCAAACACCAGAACACTAATACTTGAACAAATTATTTTAATTATTTGAGTTGGGGTCTGTTTAGTATTCCACTAGCCCTAAACTCAAAAGCACGCTCCTCGAAAGCACAAAAACACTGCCTTCTTTTTGTGTCCCTATCCCCAATCTAGAGCACATTGTAGGACAGAGTAGACACATAATAACTGTGGGGGAAATGGCTTGAGTTTCTGTGAGATTCAGTGGTTGCCTAATCAACATTTTGCGAATGCCAGTTGCGATAGATGGAATTTTCAATGTGGGCAGTTAACAGAAACAGGACATTTCCACTCCTCTGCTATCTTTAGTCAGCCCACACCCACTCGTGGTTACGTCTTCAACTCTCACCTCACAACTATATTTGACAATAAATTTGGACTCACTCACAAGTCTCCTATTCTCCCTGAGCTGTACTTAGGCCCTCAGTCATGACCGACTCTTTGCGACCCCATGGACTGTAACCCACCAGGCTCCTCTGTCCATGGGATTCTCCAGGCAAGAATACTGGAGTGGGTTGCCATGCCCTCCTCCAGAGGATCTTCCCAATCCACAGATCAAACCCAGGTCTCCTGCATTGCAGGCAGATTCTTTACCATCTGAGCCACCAGGGAAGCCCCTATTCTCCCTATTCCCCTCTAAACTTTATTCTCAAACCCTGTTCCAGCTCTCTTATACCCAATATCCGCTTCAGTGAAATTAACTGCTATCCATCTGTCCTGTCCACTCTATATCCAATACCTGAAAGAGTGTAAGAAATGTTATGAGTGCTTATTACATATTTGTTCACTGAATGAATGAAAGAATGAATGAATATCTTAACAATAAAAGATGGCAGTGAGTTGTGACTAGGACAAAGATAAAGGGTCTCCTCTCTGAGAAAGATTTTTCCAGGAAGTAACTATATACCAATCACCAAAGAGACTAAAAGTGCACTATTTTTATTAAACTTAATTGATATATTAAGAGTACCTGCCTGCCCATAACCTCTTCTGGAGACATCCCTATTTCATTTGGGGGTTGGGGACTACAGGATCTGGGCCATGGCCCTCCCTAAGACTGGATAATCAGTAAATACCTCACACAGGACCCACCCAGTCACAGGCTGACAGAAGACCTACACCCTGTGTGACCTAGCTCCAAAAGATGAGTGTGTTAATGTTAGTCGCTCAGTCATGCCCAACTCTTTGCGACCCCATGGACTGCAGCCCACTAGGCTCCTCTGTCCATGAGATTTTCCAGGCAAAGATACTGGAGTGGGTTGCCATTTCCTTCTCCAACTCAGGGATCGAACCTGGGTCTTCTGCACTGCAGGCAGATTCTTTACCGACTGAGCTACAAGGGAAGCCCTGTCTGAACCATAGCCACTCTATTTTGACTTTTTAACTGTCAAATTTTTCTTAATAGCCAAAGCAGATGTCACCATTAATGACGTCAGTGTTTCTCTAGGTATAAGAAGATGCAAGAATTGGAACTCATAAAATCTTTTCCTGAAAGGATCTAACTATCTGAAGGCCTGTTCTGCCAGTTTTTCCCAGAGCACAGAGTGCCTCATTTATGATTTTCACCCTGAACTCCTTTCATGGGCCTTTCAAGGCCATGGCAGTGGCCATGACTATATTTCATGACCATTTTATCCCATGGTGCTGAGAATGTCCATTCTCAGGTTTGGCAAAGATTTTGTTGATAGACCACTCAAAGTGCCTTACTGGAGTGAGTGAGTGAAGTCGCTCAGTCGTATCCGACTCTGCAATCCCATGGACTGTATAGCCTACCAGGCTCCTCCGTCCATGGGATTTTCCAGCCAAGAATACTGGAGTGGGCTGCTGTTTCAACCAATCAATTATTGAAGGACTCTGCACTAGAAGACACAGAAAAAGTCATCCTAAACTACAAGGTCACAATGTGTGAAAACTAAGACTACCATTATAGCACATCAATACCATAAAGATATGTTAGTCGCTCAGTCGTGTCTGACTCTTTGCAACACCATGGACTGCAGCCTGCCAGGCTCCTCTGTCCATGGAATTTTCCAGGCAAGAAGACTAGAGTGCGTTGCCATTCCCTTTTCCGGGGGATTGTCCTGACCCAGGGATCAAACCCAGGTCTCCTGCACTGGAGGCAGATTCTTTACCATCTGAGACGTGAGGAAGTCCCCCCATAAAGGAAAGGATTCAGAAAGCTGGTCTGGAGAGAAAACAGTATAAACAAATGCACACAGAGACTCAGAGATGTCCTGAGAGAGAGACTGCACAAAAGAAGACACTAAAAATAACTGAGGGAAGAGAGAATGTATGGGACCAAGGAGACAAAGGAGAGAGGCAGACACAAAGGAGAATCAGTAAGGACAAAGTAAAAAGAGGCAGAAATAGTGAATAATGAAGACAGTGAGAAAGAAACAGAATAAAGGCAGACAATAGATGGCCAATGCCAATACTGCTTCAGTTTCTGCAGCCTGATTCTTCAGCTCTTCCTGCACTTTCATAAATCTATCTCTAGTTTAACAGTAATTCCCCTCTTCAACTCTAAGCTAGTTTGAGTGAGTTTTCTATCCCTTCTGACCCAACAAAACAAAACCACCATGACCACCGCTTTGAATGGAACTGGCTTAAACCCCTTTTCTGGCCTTTAAACCTTTTTAAGTTGCTTCAATTAAATACTGAATGTAAGAAGAGATATTTATGACATGTGCGAGACAAAACAAATAATGTGTACCTATCACTCAATATAAAAAGTTAAACATTACCAGTTATCTGAAGTTACCTATGTGTCTCCTCCCAGTATCAATTACTTTTTCATTAAATATTTCTAGAAGGTAAATACGCAATAAGGGATGGGGAGAATTTTTTTTAAATCTCTAACAACCAAGATATGTCTGGCTTACACAGTGGTGTAGGGTTTGTTCAGCTTCACATCTTTCATGGACTGGATCCTATCATTTTACAAGCCGCATTATAAACCACAAAGTAGCAAGTTAACGTTCATAAACCACCTAAATGGGGACAAAATATTAAAAAAAAAAAAAAAAAAAGATGCAGCTCACTTAGCCAAGTAGCTCTCCTCAAAATATTTTCACTTGAGAATATGAACAGTGTTACTAAAGATCATGTGTTTTCTTTGGACAAGTCAATTAAAAGGGGGAAGTAGGCTCTCTTCTTCACTTTTATGAAATATAACAAGTGTGCTTAAGGGATCAGTCATTTGCAAGCAAGAAGGGGGTTCATTTTCTGACTGCTGCAATGTTCTAATCCTGGCTTCTGGTGAGTAACTTTCCTTTTATTTCTTTGAAAGCAGAGCAACATAAAGTCACTGTAGTGCTAAGGCTAAATTACATGGTATGTACATGTGACCTGACTGAAAATTATTTTTAAATAGGCACATTTCTTACCAGCTAGCTCTGCCTCAAAATTTTCTTGTGAGACAGAAATGTGAAATACACATTTAACCCACACAAATAATTCATAGCAGTGATGTCCTACAAAGTTAACTGTAATGTTACATCCATTCATCAAATTTTCACATTTAAAAATACTAGAATCATATCGCTACCTAAGTCTCAAACATTGATGGCAGCATACAGCACTTTTCTAAATGCCTATTTAATTGAATGCAAATGCCAACTTTAAAAATTCACCAGTAACAAAATATAAATTCAGTTGTCTACAATTTCAATTCAGTTTCAATTCAAATTCAGTTATACATCCCTATGGATGTCTACAATTTCAATTTCCTTTACCATATAAATGCTCACCAATGCTGTAAGTCAAAACCCCCAAAAGTGGGTTCATACATGTATTTCTTTCTACTAACCTTTATTACAGCATGAATTAGTAGCAGCATGGCAAAAAAGAGAGGTAATAAAAGGAAAGGAGAATGCAAAGTCTCTAGATGATTTCCCCCAAATTCTATCTATATTTATCTTTACCTAGGGGCTTCCTTGGTGGCTCAGTGGTAAAGAATCCACCCATAATGCAGGAGATGCATTTTGATCCCTGGGTCTGGAAGATCCCCTGGAGAAGGAAATGGCAACCCACTCCAGTATTCTTGCCCAGGAAATCCCATGGACAGAACAGCCTGGCTGGCTACAGTCCACGGGGTCACAAAGTTGAACTAAACAACAACAAATCTTTATCTACTTAGCTACAGTAAAATGTAGCTTTTTAAAATACAGCTAGTAAAAATTCAAATCAATACTCTCCAAATGCCCTGTATACCTTTCCAGCCTTACCTCCTACACTCCTCCCATGCCAACCCTTTACTCCAGGGCAAATCTATTTGCTCATTCATATTTCTGAGTCTTTGTACATACTATTCCCTCTGCCTGGATGTGCTTCTCTCTACTCTCTGCCTTAAGAGTTTCTATTTATCCTTCAAAGTCTATCTCAAATGTCACCTCGGAGAGAACTTCCCTGATATGTCTCTCCCTTCTCCCAAAACGGGCTATTTTTTCTATAACAGCATTCCATTACCACTGTTTACTTGTGTATCTCCACAACTTGAACTGCTTAAGAGTTTTGTCTATTTCTCATTTATATCTCCAGGCTAGCAAAGTACCTGTGTACACATAAGACAATCAGATACCTAATCATAAATAAGTCAATAAACAAGCCTCCTTCTGAACACTGAAAACCAAAAAGCTTAAAAAAAAGTAACCTTGACTAAATGCAATGTAGTGTCCTGAACTGGATCGTGCAGCAGAAAAAGAACATTCATGGAAAAACTGCTGAACTTCAAATAAAGTGTGAAGTTAACATTAATGCATCAACATTAATCTCTTAGTTCTGACAAATAAACCACAGCTATGTAACACATCAACACTAAAGAAGATCAAGCAAAAACTACACAGGAACTCCCTGCATTATTTCTGCAGCTTTCCTACAAACCTAAAATTATTCCCAAACAAAAAGCTTACTAATAAACTTTTAAGTAGTCTAGAAAAAGTTGAAAACTACAAAATCAATGAGAACATGAATGTGGACTTCAATTACAACTGTAATAAAAATAAAAGAGTAAGAAACACACGTGTCTTCTTAGATATAGACAAATAAAGGAAATTATTTTCAATAATCTGAAATGAGCCTAAACGTGAAGAATTATTAATGCTGCAAAATGGTAAAAAAAAAAAAAAAAGGACTTACATCATTAAACTGAAGTAGTTCAATTTTTATTTTCAGAAATACATACATAACTCAATATTAAAATAACTTGCACAGAAAGGTTAAGACTGTGCCATCACGTCACATACATCAGAACTACAATATCTACATAAATCATTGTAGTATTTATATCATTACTTCAAACCAAGTCCTGTTCTGAAGTTAACAATTCCCATGTTCTAACTGCAGTAAATAGAGGGGGAAATGTTCTATTAAAGGTATCTCACTCTAAAACAATCTTTGTGTAATTTACAGTAATTTGTAAAACATAACTTCAAGGTCCGGGGCAAAATTCATTTCCTCATTAGTTCAAAAGCAGTGACTAAAGAGGAGCTTTGCTGCTCCTCAACTGATTTTAAAATATTTTTAACCTAATGATTCTAAAATTATATTGGTAAGTTCCAAGGTCATATCTAAGTATAAAATACTATCCATTAAATAAAACCTATAAAAACTAGAGATTTCAATACATGACTAAAACAGAAATCCAAATACAATGTTTAAAGATAACATGTTCCTAAGTTCTCAGAATTCAATGGAATACTACTTTACTTTTAAAATCCAACTTGAAAGGATAAAGGAAATTTTGAGTATTTAGCCAAGTGTAGATAGGTTGCATGATCAATCACTACAGGAAGATTAATTACAATATGACAAGAATCAAGTTATACTGCTCATTTTTAAAGAGGTCTGATTTAAATGGTCCCTGTTTTACAAGTGTAATAAGTGTTAACAGCAGGCCACGTGAATAAAAGCAGGAAATACAAGAACAATTTAAATATACAAATAGTATATGTTTCAATCCTGGTGAGACATGCCTGTCATGCCAGCTATAGATTTATACAAGCAGCTAAAAAAATAGGACACCGTCTACTTTTAAGCAATGAAAATTTTTTGAGATGTAAAATACTAACAACACTCAAAAAACTTAAGACTTTTATATGATTATTAAAACATTTACCTATCTGAGATACAGACATGTGACTATAGCAAAAAAACAGTAACAGGACAATGTATCTCAGCTAATCCTTAGAAGTCTTAAACTTTAAATATCTTCTAAGTTAAACTCAGAAATCAAAGGAAACTCATGTCTAAAGACTGTATCTGGGAACTCCCTGGCAGTCCACTGGTTAGGACTCTGCGCTTTCAGTGCCATGGGCCCTGGTTCAATCCCTGGTTGGAAACGAAGATCCCATAAGCTGTGCGGCACATCCAAAAGGAAAACAAAAGACTGTATCCTCCTGAAAATTGTTTCAAAGATCACCCAGGCCATTATTCAGGTACAAATCAAACAAATTTGGTCTTTCTGGTATCCTTTCTTTGCTTGGTTCTTATCAGATATGTTCATTTCTGTTAGCACTTAATAGCAATACATCAAAAATAGTGTATTCTATTTACATACAGTGCTGCATCAAAACTGGAACAATTAAACAGTGATCCTAACACTGTTATTCAGTTCAAGAAGCTTGAATTACAGAAATGACACGGATGGTTGCTACATAGGTAAAACAATAGCCTGGATAGATAAAAGTTTAAAGATAACTCTAACTTGCCCAACACTTATAAAGAATTAGACAAAATGAAGATAATTAAAATAGGTAGGAAAATCAAATACTAGAAGAATTTATTTATATCCTCTTGAATATTTACATACAAGTACTTCGTGAATTTATGTCTTTCAAGTTTTAAACTTGTTTTTAACTATCTTCCTAAACAGCTTTATTATGTTACACTACTTTCAATCAGACTCAAGAAAAAGAAAAATAACACAAATATAGCCTTCTTAATAACTTGCTAAAATATTCCATCTAGTTGACAATATTAATTTCACAGACAAGGGACCCCTGAGGTTGGACCTCACTGTACAGAAAAAGGAAAATGAAGCTCAGAGATGAGGACTGCTCTTCCAGTTTTCAGTCTCTGCCCTACATTACATGCTATCTCCTATTTCTCAATTGAGTTACTAGTCCAAATAGACGGATTTTATTAGTGCTAGTCTACTGTATTGTTGACTACAAGACAAATGTTTTTAATTTTTATTGGAGTATAGTTGCTTTACAATGTTGGGTTAGTTTCTTCTGTACAGCAAAGTGAATCAGCGGTACATATACATAGCCCTTCTTTTGTGGATTTCCTTTCTTTTCATTTAAGTCACCACAGAGCACTGAGTAGAGTTCTCTGAGTTACACAGCAGGCTCTCATTAGTTATCTATTTTATACATAATATCAATAGTATATATATGTCAATCTCAATCTCCCAATTCATCCTACCCTATGGACTTCTCAGGTGGCTCAGTGATAAAGAATCTCCTGCCAAGCAGGAGGTGCCTGCTTCAATCTCTGGGTCAGGAAGATCCCCCAGACAAGGAAATGGCAACCCACTCCAGTATTCTTGCCTGGGAAATCCCATGGACAAAGGAGCCTGGTGGACTACAGTCCACGGGGTTGCAGAGAGTCAGACGGGACTTTCACGAAGAGTCAGACAGGACTAGCAACTAAACAGCAACAACAACATACCACAAACTGGTAATCTGAACAAATTTAGCGTCCACTGCTCTAGACAATTCTTATAAGACCCATGTTTTAATTTTTTGGTCTTTACTGCTAATATTCTAGCTCCTGAATACTTAAAGCATATCTTCCTTCCCATTTCTCCTAACAAGCCCCACTTCCAAATAAAACCAAACAGAAGGAGAAGACACGGCATGGATAACTAAAATCTAAGAGCAATCTCTTTACCAAATGTTTTTACCTACTCTCTAACAAAAACCTCTAAGCAAGGTTATTAACAAGGAGAAAAATGGTCCATTTTCCCTCCTCCCTTAGCTCTGGACAATTTTCTGGTGCTCATAAAAATAATAGAGGGGGGAAAAAAAATAATAATAGAGGGAAAAGTTAGCCAGGAAAAAGTAGGGACAATGATGCATAGATTCTGAACTGATTATATGCATTTAAGAAAATTAATTCCTGAATTAAAAATCAAAGGTAGGACTTCCCTGGTGGTCCAGAGGTTAAGAATCTGCCTGCCAATGCAGGGGACACAGGTTTGATCCCTGGTCCAGGAAGATTCCACATATCATGGGGCAATTAAGCCTGTGTGCCACAGCTATTGAGCCTGCGCTCCACAGTGAGAAGCTTGTGAACTGCAACCAGAGAGCAGTCTCCACTCTCCACGACTAAAGAAAGCCCACGCTCAGCCATGAAAACCCAGCACAGCCAAAAATAAAAATAAATAAATAAATAAAAATCAAAGGTGATTAAATTCAAGTGATATTAACTACTCTGGTTGGATGTGTTGCTGTTTTGTTTGGCCCTGCCATACACCAGGTAGGATCTTAGTTCCTCTACCAGGGATTGAACTCAACCCCCCTACAGCTGAAAAGAAAATCTCTGAGTTGGATATGTTGATAATGGGAGCTTAAAATCTTGCATCTACCTGAAGTTGAATTTAATTACATCTCCCAACTACACAAAATGACAACCTGATGTTGAAAATTAGCAGCCATGCTCTTGTGAATTAAAGAAAAACTAAACAATGATATGTTTAGCTCTTCAATTCATCTCATTCCATTAAGTTCAGCTTACATTTAATGAGTGTCTACTAGCTAGGCATTCAGTTCATTTCAGTCGCTCAGTCGTGTCCGACTCTTTGCTAGGCATTATCTTCTATTAAACATTAACTCTCTAGTCAAGCCTTTTTAATAGAGAACTTGGCCCACCTAATCCCTAAAAGGGTCAGCCTTATGAAACTCATGATACCCCACAACCCTGCCATATTCCCACCACAGGTAGGCACCTGAAAGGGATGGGCCAATCTGATATTCTTTTCCAGGAACCCAGAATGAGAATCCTGGGAACCTGAGTCAGACGATATGAAGTACCTGAACTACCAGATTAGGCAGTGTGTGAGCCAGAGGTATCACAGTAAGTCAAAATTGAAGACTTGGGGAAGGGAAGTAGGAGCAAAGAGGTCCTGAGTGAGCAGAGAAAGCTGATCTCAAGAGGTGACTTACCAACAAAGCAGAGCAAGTGACCAGTCTCTAGGAGAAATGGGGGGAGGGGACATGTATTACATTCCACATGCATTCAACCTGCTTGTATTTCATTTCTTATCTATCCTTGGATGTCTGATGCCTATAAAGTTGCCTACTGTGACTTTTCAACAAAGACCTCCTTGACTGGAACAAGTATGAATGAGTTTCTTACAGGCAAAACACCTTAGCATTATATTAGGTGCTGCAGCAGATATAAAGATATAAAAACACCAAATTCACTCAGCCCTCAAAGGCCATACATAGTTAGGAGCTGTTAAGTTTACAAATAACCATAATATAAGGTAGATGATAGCATAAAAAGTACTATGAGGTTTCAAAAAGAGGGATACATCATATCCAATTCAGAACATCAAAAAGGTTTCATGGAGGAAAGGAAACTAAAATAGTAATCATAACAGATGGTGCTTGGAATTAAAAAAATGTATTTACTAAGAAAAATATAATGTTGGAGACATTAGTCGAGTCAAAACATAAAAAATCATTTTACTGGTTCAGGAAATACAAAAATCTGGTTAACAACTGAGTCACAGAACTTGGCAACTGACTGATTATATGGATGAGAGCAAGCCAGGAGTTAAAAAAAAAAAAAGTTTCGTTTTCAGGGTAGGTGATTTTGAGAATGACAATCCCAGAACAGAAAGGTTCACAGGAGGTGGATTTGGGGAAGAGAAGTGAAGAGGGGAGGCAAGTTCTGTACTGGATATACTGACTTGAGGCAAGTGGCAGTGAGCAGTTCATTAATCACTGGGGAACTGTAGAAAGAGAAGCCCTCTAAAGCACAGAAAACGGTTTTCTCAAAATTCCAAGTAAAAAACCTTTAGAGAAAAGAGGTAAAAGATTTTTCAGTGTCTAGGTTTTTCCTTTGCATTTTGAATGTCCCATTTTTGCCCAGCTACTGATGTTCCGGGTCCAAAGATGACACACTTTAAGGAGGTTAGGCAGTATCATAGAAGAACTTGATGAAAATATGGTTCTTCTCTCCAGAAAACCCCATGTAACCACAAATACTGCTAACAATTTTATAAAGTTTATGGATCTTCTGAAGCCCTAAGGAGTACACACACCCCTGGTTTTTTGTTTGTTTTTTTAAAAAAGGCATGATGTGAAAGACCCTGTGGAAGGAGAGAGTGGGTTGGAAGAAAAAGAGGAAATATCTGCAGGGACTCATCCACTCCCTTTTCCCTTCCAAGCAACTAGAGCATGAAGCAGCACACCATGGCGGAGAGGCAGAGTGACGAGCACAGATGAACTACTTTTATCAGAGATATCTGCCCCCAAACTAAAAGATTTTTAGTAGTAGTCTAACGCTGGGCTGGAGGAAGCACAAGCTGGAATCAAGACTGCCGGGAGAAATATCAATAACCTCAGATATGCAGATAGCACCACCCTTATGGCAGAAAGTGAAGAGGAACTAAAGAGCCTCTTGATGAAAGTGAAAGAGGAGAGTAAAAAGTTGGCTTAAAGCTCAACATTCAGAAAACGAAGATCATGGCATCTGGTCCTATCACTTCACGGCAAATAGATGGGGAAAGAGTGGAAACAGTGGAAACAGTGTCAGACTTTATTTTTCTGGGCTCCAAAATCACTGCAGATGGTGATTGCAGCCATGAAATTAAAAGACACTCCTTGGAAGGAAAGTTATGACCAACCTAGATAGCATATTCAAAAGCAGAGACATTACTTTGTCAACAATGGTCCATCTAGTCAAGGCTATGGTTTTTCCAGTGGTCATGTATGGATGTGAGAGTTGGACTGTGAAGAAAGCTGAGTGTGGAAGAATTGATGCTTTTGAACTGTGGTGTTGGAGAAGACTCTTGAGAGTCCCTTGGACTGCAAGGAGATCCAACCAGTCCAACCTAAAGGAGATCAGTCCTGGGTGTTCACTGGAAGGACTGATGTTGAAGCTGAAGCTCCAATACTGGCCACCTGATGCGAAGAGCTGACTCATTTGAAAAGACCCTGATGCTGGGAAAGATTGAGGGCAGGAGGAGAGGGGACAACAGAGGATGAGATGGTTGGACAGCATCACCGACTCGATGGACATGGGTTTGGGTGGACTCCAGGAGTTGATGATGGACAGGGAGACCTGGCGTGCTGTGGTTCATGGGGTCGCAAAGAGTTGGACACGACTGAGCGACTTTAACTAACTAACTAATACTCTGCATGCAACTTAATTTTTGCCCTGCCACTACCAGCAAAATCCTAGAGAAGAAAGCATTAACCTCATTTTGTGTAACAATTCTTTCTCAAGGTCTGCTAAGGGGAACTATCAAGAAATGGATCGAGATAGCACAGGAGTAGATCATTCAATAACCCACAAAACTAAAAGATAATGTTGAATTCCTTCTACCACAAAAGAGTTGTATTAAAATTCTTTGAAGGTCTTTGAAAAGGGTTCATTAATATTTGAAAAATAATCAAATATCTGTCTGAAGCACCCTTGAAAAAAGCAACTAAAATGATGTTTTCCAATCATTGAAATAACAGAAGTCACCAATTAGTATTTATTTGCTAAACAGTTTACATATATTATCTCATTTGAACTTTAGAAATAAGTATCACATCCCCACTTTATATGTGAAAATAAGATTCCTAGGGTTAAGTTACATGCTCTGGGTCTCACAGCTAGTAAATGGAGGTGGGAATTAAATTCAGTTTTATGTGACTCCAAAAACACTGCTCATATCCATTATACCAGTGATTCCCAACTTTGGTCACATCATGCTGCATGCTTAAAATTATAATACTTGTATAGATTACCAACGTAAACTGGAGGAATCTGGTGAAAATAACATACATTTTCTTTATATTATAAAATTATGGCATGAAAAATAAAGTACAAAATGTTACAGATGATATTAAACACTAATTGGTACAAATCTTCCAAATCAAATATTTTCAATTGCCAAATTCAGAAAGTGTACTGGTGGAATCATACCAAAAATGTTCAAATATCATTCTAACTGCTGTGAAATTTGAAAAGTTAGTTACTTTAATGATTTAAAATCATAAAAATGATTTAAAAATTCAAAACCATTAAACATTTGCAAACAGCACACTGCAAGCCTTCCTATGCACTACATTCTGGTTAGGAAACCCTGTATAACATAATTTTGTTTTTTTACAGAATATTATGATTAGACAGTATATCAAGAGCTTCTCAATAACACATAGGGCTGGACTGAGGATAAATGAGGACAGGTTGAATGCCATTGTAGGGAAAATCAGTGATGGCATAAAAAGATTTCTAGACTAGTTGATGGTGCATTTATTTCAAATAATAGCTGATTTACAAATTCCAAAATATTTTTCAATTGGAGTTACACAGAGTCTTGGAAATTTGTGTTAAGTATCATAATAGATAAGGAAAATTTGAGGGGAAATAGACATTGCAAATGTGAAAAAAAACCCAAAAAGTAACAAAACAGTTACAATACTGCATTCCTCCTGAATTTCTATAGTAACTTTAATTGGTAACATTCATTTTGTTAAAATAATAACAATGATTGCAACTTAGACCAAATTTGATAGTTTTACAGAGAGGAAGTAAAAATGACTTGCATGTATATCAAAGGAGGTATTCAACAGCAAAATTATTTGTATACTGTGATAAGTGCATTTTGTTTATAGAAATAGCAAAGAAGATAATTTTAATTTCATATATGTGTTATGTCGGGAGAAGGCAATGGCAACCCACTCCAGTACTGTTGCCTGGAAAATCCCATGGATGGAGGAGCCTGGTAGGCTGCAGTCCATGGGGTCACACAAAGTCAGACACGACTGAAGCGACTTGGCAGCATGTGTTATGTCATGACTCAAGCAAATGCATCTCTCTCTGCAACCTGCTTGAATCTGTTCATTTAACTTGCTCAAGAATATTAAAAAAAATTACTTAAAACAATGAAATTGATTAAAAAGTAAAAGCAAATGTTGTAGTACTTTGATTTTTACCTACTGCTTTTGAAATTTCCTAAGTGATCATATGTTTAATTTTGGTTTTAATTAAATGCACTGTTTATAAAGTCATGTATTACAACAGCCTAATATCCTGAGGGGATCTCTGATTATGAATGTAAACCAAAATAATCATAGAAGATAAAAACACACCTTTACTTTCATAACCAACTGATCAATAGAAACAATGCTAATGCCTTGAGTACTATAGTTTATATCAAACATCTGAAAGATCCCAAGGAGCTATGTCCAACAGTAGCTGGCACATGCTGGTTAACAGTTTATATTTAAGCATCTACTAAATACCAGGGACCATGCTCATTCACAAATGATACCTGTTCTATGGAAGAGTAGCAGTTTGAAACTTCAATTTTTTTTTTTCATACATTCTGTAAGATCAAGTATTCAAACTGAAGGCTCGAACTCCAGTGCGTAACTTCCTCTCTTTATTCAAAAAGCTGTTACCAGGCCTTCTGCAATCTACAAACTACCAACTACGTTAACATGAAAAGACTAGCATGGGCACCCTGAACACCCCAGAGTACAAAATAAACCCTGGGTTGTGGTGGTGCATTCTGTCCTCTGGAGCTTCACACCATAAAAATTTGGCACTTCTCCTAAAGCAACTTCTTTTTCCCAAAAATCAATTGTTTTAAAAAGCAAAGTTCTATTGCTTACAGAAACCATTACTTCCATTTACTCTTCCCTAACAGATCCCTAGAAAATACTAACAGTGAAGAAAAAATGTGGCCTGATTTATTGGTAAGCTGACATCAGGGTATTTTATATGATTCACTGAGCTTCTAGAAAACAATCTCTCAAAAATTTTAAAACTAACCAGGCTGAGTAAAATGCATCTGACTGTACATAAAAACTACTTAAAACGAATGTCAAGTAAAATAAACAGTAATTCCTGAAGCCAATATTTTTCGTTTGAAGAAACAAAAAAGCCCAGCTCAACAGAAGTCTGTCACAATCACATCTTTTACAGTAAGTCCAATTCCATAATTTATCCTAAGATAACTGCATTCCCACTGCACATCATCCCTAGCAAATATTCATCAACTCCCACTGCGTAACCTATTGTCAGCATCACATCCTATGCCACAAACCTCAAACAAGCCAGTCCTTAAATACCCTCAGCTCACACCAGCTCCCCCTTTATAAAAACAATGGAAGGAGTTATAAAAAACCTTAAGAAAATAAAAATAATAGGAAATAGTGGATAAGTACACACAGCCTCTACACTCAAACTCTTTACCTTTACACCTGAGAACTTGTCAGTTATTTCAACCATACACTTTTATGTTCCTGGATGACCCAGGGTTCCTCCACCTCAGCGAGAGCTCGAAATGTCCACTCTCTAATAAATGACAGGGTCCTATGTGACCACTCTGTCCAAGACCCCCTATTTATATTAATTATTCAGGCCCCCTTATACAAGCCCAACACTCTCCCGTCCTCAACACCAACTTACTCTAACCCTTCCCTTGAAAAACCTTCTCTAACATCAGCTCTTCCTTTATGAGCTTTTCCCATATTCCTAATACAGTCTCAATGTCCTATTGGAACACATTTCGAGGCTCCTTCGCTAAACACAATCCAGCATGGTGGCACACCCTCTTTCCAGCCTAATTCCTACAACCCCAAAACCCCACCCCCTCATCACGCCCTCCGGCATCAGCCACCAACCCCACACCCCGCCCCACGTCCGCCACGCCCTCCAGATTCTTCGGGGTCCTCTTCTCCCGCCCGGCCCGACCCCCCATTAGGACTCCCGCCAGCCCCGCCCCCAGCCCCTCACCGAGTAGCAGCAGCTTCACTTCTTTGGCCGCTTTCTCCCCGTCCTCCCGCAAGTTGCGGTCGATCATCTTGCTTCGCTCCACCGCAGCCTTATCTTCGGCGCTCAACGTGCACCCCATGGCGGCGGCGGAAGAAGGGACCGGGCCGGGGCTCACTCAAAAACCGCGGAGACTGCGGCTTAGCAGGCGGAGACAGAGTCTACTGCTGGGCGGCGGCCCTCTCCGTCAGCTCCCAGAGCGCCCAGGGGAACCGGATATCCGGCGTTTTACGACACTTCCGGCAACGCCCGCGGCCGTTGCTTCTTCGACCTCCCTAGCTGGGGTAAAGGAGGCGTGACCAAAAGCGGAAGTACGGAGAGAGAAAGACCAGGACGCCGAGTGTTGGTTCCGAGATGTTGGGCGGCTCTGTCGAGTTTACCGGGCGCCGCTCGACTTTAGTCCCCTTTCACCTTTTTGGCTGTCTTATTTGGATGAATATAGAGATACCAGGGACTGGTTTCTCCGGTTCAAGGCACCCTCCCGAGGTCGCACGGCCGATTGGCGTGGGGAATGGAAATTCCCAAGAAAAGCCCGCAATCCGCACGGGAATTTCTGCTGGGAATTTTTCACTGGCCAGAAAACCCAGTTAAATTCTGGCTGTGGAGATCTGAGACCAAGTGTAGGATAGTTTGTTTGTTGGCGTCGTCCCAGCCAGAGCTATGGGATGAGAATTACAGAGTCTGGGCCTCGCCGCGGTCACGCTCCACATCTGGAATAAGTTAAGACCCACCATGCCTGGGACTTTGCAGTCCCTTTCTGCCCTCTCCTCTGGCTCACCTACTGGTACCCAGTGGGCTTGAGGGTTTCCCAGCTACTATATCGGTAAAGGATCTCTTGAAATCGGTAACAGATCTTACATAAGGTAAAAATGTGGTTTTTCCATGAAATTTCCATGCTGCCTTTTCCCCCACACAAGCCAGATTTAGCCCTGACATATTGTCGTGTGTTAAGGGCTTAGGACTTCTACCAAGATTAGTCAACCAAAGTTCCACACCCTAAAACAAACCAGTGCATCCTATTAAAATTTCCTGTTGTGGTAACACACGAAAAGAGAAGTCATAGTAAAATTTGTTTCTCAGCTATAGTATCACCTGGAGGTTGATAAATCCCCTATGAAAGCCCCACACTGATACTCTTTTTACTCATAATCCTGGATTCTATGGTGAAAGTAGCCCTACATTACCGTTACTTCCAAAGAGCCCCACAAAAACATTCACCGTACATTCTAGGGAGGGAAACTCGTGCAGCCTCCAAGACCTTTCCCTATGATTAAATATTATTTCCCCAGTCGAACGTAGACCTTAGAATATAAGATCCCAACAGAAAGATATATACGGTGACTGATGATCATTAGAGGGATTTCTTGAAAACCACATTAAATAGCCTCATGCACCTTAATTTATCAATGCCAGTTCTTCAAAGTTCCAAGTCTCGTACTCTTCCTAGTGACTGTTAGAATATCAATACTTACGGGGAGAGAGGGCAAGAAGAAGGAAAGAAAAAACGATATTTATTGAGTACCTATTTGCCAGGTATGGCTAGGTACTTCGATGTGTCATCTCGTTTATTCCTCACAACAACCCTGTAATTGTGGGTTGTTATCCACATTTTTACAGGTAAACAAATAGGCTCAGAGAAATTAAGCATCTTTCCAAGTTCACACAGTGAATAAGTAGATCTGATTCCATATTCACTCCTTTTCTACAATGCCATTGTAAGATGTTACCTGGGAGTCTTGACAACAGCTTTTCATTTAGGATTGAGAGTTACTCCAACAACACTGGGGTGAGGGAAAAAATAACTTGAGAGCACAATTTTCTCAACCTGTTGATTTCTTCAGTGGATTTATAAGTCAAATTTTGCCTAGGAACTGCTTTCACAAGCTTACGAATTACATATGGAACTTTACCAAGTGATCCTGGTGATTAGAATACTCCTGGAAGGTGGTCATGACAGAAATTGTTGGGAAAGTTCTCAGCAGAATAGAAGAGAAAATTTTATTTCCTTCATGATCAACTCAAGGAAAAATAAATGCAAATAAACCAGCATATGTCAAATTCTGTAATAAACGCCAGTGAGGTCACAGTGTCAAGAAATTTCAGCCTAAATTAGCAATATCCTTCCACTCAAGACTTTCTCCTTTGAAGTATGAAGTAGGGGTTGGAGGGCAAAGTCAAAGGAAAAGGCAAAATAAATTAACAAAATGGCTTCCAGGCAATGCTCCCCCTCCCCACCTACACGCTTCTTTCCTATTTCCACTAGACTACACTGCCACCTGCTGGCAATGCTCAGTCTACTAGTTCATCAGTGATGTTGGATGTTTTCCCCTATTTCTAAAATGCGATTCCTCATGAATTTATCTTAAAAGGGAGGAGAGGGTGGTGGAGAACATGCCTTCAATCGCAAAAGACTCTCTTCGACGTATAAATTATCTGAGGGAACTCCTCAGTGCAATAGGCCTTGCGCATAAGTCTAGCAGTAGGAAGACAGAAACCTGGAAAATTTCCTAGATCTGGAGAGAAAAAGCTGCCCTATTTCACTTAATAAATCATTTTGTTCAACTAGAGTTTCATCTGCAACCCCCACACTTTCCAGTCTGCAGGAAGCCTCCATGTAGACATCTTGCTGCAATGGGCTGAACTCTCAAGTTAGAACCATAAACATATTTTTCAATATATTTCTCTAAAATTCTATAATGCTTTACTATATGTGAATGCTCTGTCAAAATATAAAACAAGGTACCTGATTCAAATTAAGACTGTGCACTCCTTGAAGGCAGTGACTATAAATCTGTGTGAGTCCCAGAGAGTGGGGTATTCAGCTATTATGCACTGGGTTGAACTGAAGGAGTCAATGTTGATATCAGCATAACTTTTTTATAATAAAAATTATTTATTAGCTGTTCAAAGGGGAAGCTATCCTACTCTCACCAACCCGACTTCCCCTTGAAGCTCAATAAACTAGGAATTTGTTCAAATACAGATCACATCACCATCTGGTCCTGCCTTGACTCTTTAATGTTACCTGATTGAAATGAGGGAAATGGATGAACAGGTAGCCCCAGATGGGTGTCCTGTCCAGTTTTGCAGTTATTCCCCCTCCCTTGAATATACCACCATCAGTACCACCTAACAGTTCCTACAGTCTCAATCAGTGAACAGCTGAGCCCAGTTCCTGTGCCCCCTGTCCAACCCAGGGCTGCAGATAGGAGAGAGATTTAAGTCTTTGTCACTGAAGCTAATTTTGAGAGCGATGAATGGGAGTAAGGAAGCATTTAATGAACCATGGAAACCCCACCTTTCCCATTCCCAACCTTAGTCTCTTGTACCCGGTTGTCCAGGGGGCTGGCGATGGGTCACTGCCATGAGGACAGAGATCAGGGAGGCCAGTTCTGGAAAATAAAGATTTACAGTGTTATTGGTCAGGGTTATTGTGAGCCTCTCTGTATCCAACCACCTTAGCAATTCAAATGCTAACCCCAACCTTCAGCAATCCACCCCCAATCCCTCCACTTCATCCTAAAAGACAAAGAGCCATCCTGGTTTAATCTTCCCTCTGCTAAGATCAAGTCCCAAAATCAATCTCTCACGTCTAAGAGAGAGACAGAAGAAATACAACAGAACAGCTGTTCCTGGAAGGTGGGAGACAGAGCTGCAGTCAGCTTTCCTCTCTTCTACTCTATGGGCCCTGATTACTACTTCCCCTTGCTCTGACCAAACTCAAGAAAGGAATAAAGCTGGTCCTCTCACTTCAAGGAAACCTCAGGTTTAAAACTAGAAAAAAAAATCTGTTAAATGGAAACACTTGGCTGCAATTTTGCCCTTTTTTTTTTTTAAGCCTAACAAGGAAATGAGAAGTCAGGGGTCATTTTCTTACCTTGCCTGGGTGCAGTTTCTACCATGGACTGTTACACTGAAAAATGAAAGATCCTAAAGAGTCCTCAGAATAACTCCACACCTGGCCTGCTGCCCTATATCCTCCAACTCCTGCCCTTAGAATTTCCCTGCTTCCTGAGGCATGGAAATTTCACTGGTTGAAAAGCATCATCATCATCATCATCTCACCTTAGTGACCCTTGACTCTCGTCACCATCTCACCAGGTCCCCTCCCCCAGTAGTCAAGGATCATAGCCATGTCCAAGGCTTTTGCCACATATCCATCCAGTTGGCTCTGTTGCTGACCCAGAAAACATTAAGCAAAAGCTGTGTGCAGAGACCCCAGCCCCAGCTAGCCAGGAAAAGGTGATCCCACAAGGAGTTCCTTGAAGTTATAACTGGCCCCCAGCCCCATCACCCTCCAAGTGTCCACCAGCCCATCATGACTCCAGTCGTGGTGAGGGAGCGGGACGGAGGTAGCTGTCCGACATGATGATATCGCTGGTGAGTTGTTGCTCCAAGAACTCAGAGGTCTCCTCAGCTATCTGGCCAGGGATTCGAAAGTCAACTGCAGGTGGCTCCTGCTTGGGGCTGGGTACAGGTCGGGAAGCCCAGGACTCCGTGGGACAGCCAGTGCTCTGAAGAAACTGCAGGAAGTTCTCCTCAATGGAGCCCTCCCGGCTTGGCAGCCTCAGCTCCTCCTCTGGAGCCTGTTTGAAGAAGCAGACAAACTGCTTGCTGAGCTCCCCCCGGATCTGCCGATTAAGACATCCATAGAAGAAAGGGTTGGAAGTGAAGCAGAAGTAGCCAATCCAGGTCACCACATTCTCCACCTGCCCTGTCGAAACAGGCTGAGCACTCAGGGCGACGTAGAGGTGAAAAGAAAAGTAGGGCAACCAACAGAGCAGGAACTGTCCCCCAACAGCCAGGAGGACCACTGCTGCCTTCCCTCCCCCAAACGTCCGGTGTGGCGTGGTCTGGGGGGCCCCTGAGCTGGTGACCATCGTGGAGCGGCTGCTGAGAGACTCAGAGCGTTGCCGGGGGGTCTCCATCCACGTGGGCAGCGGTCCGTGCTGCATGGCAGCCACACGGGCTACTCGGAACATGCTGCAGTAGACCACTAGGATGAGGAGCAAGGGCAATAGGAAGTAAAGGACAGCAAAGACCACCACAAAAAGCTGGCAGTAGGCACTGTGGCTCCATTGGAGTGAGCAGCCTAGGGGGACGCCAGGAGCTCCCTCCTCCCGCGAGACCCTTCCCAACACTGGCACAGAAGCCATGGCCAAGGCCTTCACCCACACACCCACCAGAACAGAGGCCACCAGCCCCAGCGTCATTCGCACCTCATAACGCATGGGGTGGACCACGTAATAGTAGCGCTCCACGTTGATGGCCGACACTGAGAGAATGGCCAGGCTAACGAAGCATATGCTCAGGAACAAGTAGAGGCGGCAGGCGACCTCCCCAAAGAGGTCATGGTCAAAGAGGGCAGAGCTGGAGAGCATGGCAAGGGGCATGAGGGTCAAGGCAGCCAGCAGGTCCACCAGGCAGAGGTGGAAGACAAAGACAAATTTTCGAAGGGCAGGTGTCTTGGCAATAACAGCCATCACAGCTGCATTGCCAGCCACAGCAGTCAAGTCCAGCAGAAGCATGAAGAAGAGGGCCACGGATTCTGAAGCCACGTCCCGCAGCCCTGCCTCCGGGACCCCACTGGCAGTAGAGGGACCTGGGGTTTGAGGGGCCCTCCCCAGGGTGGAAGAGTTCCCTGATGACTGGGGGATGGGTGAGGACTCCATGGGGCCGAAAGACGACACCCAGGGCACCTCCTGTCACAGGCCCATCCCCCATCCTAGTCCAGTGCCCCTGGGATGGCAAGCCCAGGCTCAGGCTTCCCAATTTTGTGTGTGCAGATCTTGGGGGGAGAGCGCCTCCTGCTGGAGCCTCTCTCACCGTTGCCAGCCTTCAAGGCCAGTGACTGAGGGCTCAGGAGGCAGCTCCGGTCCACTTTGGTGACTGCAAAGAAGCAAGAGAGGGAGCGATGCAGGAGCCTCACCAACTCAACACTCCATCTTCTGAGTGGTCTCCAGCTCCTTTTCCACTTCCTTTTCCTCTCTTTTCCACACCCTTCTCCCCTTTCAAGGACTGTTGTCCAGAGTCTAAATCCTCTGTCTCCCTTTCTTAGGGTCCCGCTGAGCTCTGGGATCGTGCCCCAGTTTTAAGGTTGCTTATGTAAATTTCCTGATTTCTTGTCTCCTCAGAATGGCAGGAGTCGTTGTGGAGAATAACCACGAGATCCGGTTTCCAGTCCCAGGTCTGGGAATTACTAACTCTGTGGCTCTTCTCAGCTTCAGTTTCCTCATAAAGCCATCTGTAAAATGAAAGGAATAATACCTACTTCACAACTGTGTTTGGAAGATGCTGCAGGATGTATTAATCAGATCCTAATAAGCAGTAATGTGTATATGGTGCTTTCCACACACCAGGCCCTGTTCTCAACACTCCACATATATTAACTCATTTTAATCCTTATGCAACCCTATGAGGTAGATATCCTTTCCCTACTTTGCAATTGATAAAACTGGGGCCTACCAGAGATAAAGGAACTTACCAAAGGTCACATAGCTAGTAAGTGGCCAGGTCCAGTTACATGCCCAGGAGGCCTGGCTCCAGGGCTAGTACTCCAGCCCACCGTGCCATGCTTAGCCTGAAGGTGCCCTCCACAGTGGCTGCAACACAACAGACATTCAGTAAATAATTGATGAATTTGAAACATCTCTAAAAATGTCTCACGGGCTTCTCTGGTGGGTCAGTGGTAACGAGTTCCGCCTGCCAATGCAGGAGACACGGGTTCCATCCCTAGACCAGGAAGATCCTATATGCCGCAGAGCAACAACCGCAACTACTGAGGTCCTGCACGCCTTCCAGCCCATGCTCCATGACGACAGAAACTACCCACGATGAGAAGCCCGGGCACCACAATGATGAGTAGCCCCTGCTCGTTGCAACTAGAGAAAACCCACACAGCAATGAAGACCCAATACAGCCAAAAATAAAAATTAATTAATTAAAAATAAAAAATATGTCTCCCACTGAACTGGGGCTACCACTGGGAAGAGATCATCTGAAAAGGAGAAAGACTGTGCTTGAGTTTGCTCTAACATCACCACCCCCGAGCCAAAGAGCTTCCCCTTTTGGGAGTGTTTAGAAGGACCATTGAAAACAAAACGTCCCACTGGCAGGAAACTGGGAAGTCAATTCATCCAGCCTCCATTGCTCCCAAAGCCAGAAGGGCATAAGTCATATGATAGCTGCCCATCTCTACCCACTCATTAACTTCCCAAGGTCACTGTGCTCCTGGAGGTGGGAAAGGAGCTGCTCCTAAACTCCCACGGTCCAGGGCCCTGGATCCAGGGTCATTGCAGCTGACCATGGAGGGGCCTCTGGCCAAAACCCTCCTGTTCTGGACTGTTACCATAGACGGAGAGCAAGAAGAGGGTGTAGGCATCTGTATAAAATGTATGGGGAGTGAAGGTGGGTGAGCATAAAGCAGAGAGGTAAACCGGAAGAAACTGGCAAAGGAAGAAGTCTCCGGGTTCAGCATTTCTCATTTCTCTGATAAAATCTGTTTTATGTGTCTCATTATCCATGCTGAGTTTGCACAGAATTGAACTAAGTTGCCCAATGTACAGCTGACCCTTGAACAACATGAGTTTGAATTGCTGGAGTCTACTTACACGCAGATTTTTTTTTTCAATAGTAAACTACAGTACTACAGGATCCCATCAGCAATAAGGGATGCAGACCTGCGAGACGGAAG
Source organism: Bubalus kerabau (assembly GCF_029407905.1). NCBI lineage: Eukaryota > Metazoa > Chordata > Mammalia > Artiodactyla > Bovidae > Bubalus > Bubalus kerabau. The sequence continues at coordinate 34,828,883 of NC_073629.1, forward strand.
GCCGACTATAGTTTATACCCGAATTTTTCATTGCTCAAAGGGGCAGCACTGCTAACCCTCACATTGTTCAAGAGTCAGCTGTAATTTTAATTTTTTTTATTTTCATATGCCATTCTTTCAGTCCAGAGTCCCTCAGCATAGTGTACTAAGGTATAAAAATTAGAGGCAAACTGTGGCCATGCCAAGTCTGATGGGCTTTTTGCAGACAAGTCAGAAGTTTCCTGGGTCACTCTCCTCATGTGTTAAATGGGAGGGTTGGACTAGAAAAACTTCAAGGTTTCCATATGTGATAACATTGGATGGCTCAGTAAGTTCCTGGGCTATGGAGGGCCTGGTGGCTGCTCAATTAAAAACCCCGTGATTTCTCTGACTGAAGTAAAGAGGCCCACATGGGGCAGATAGGTCCCTTGCCCCTCTATGGCTACAGCCTTACAACCCTTGGTTTTTGGCATTACCATCAACTTTGCACTAATTAAACTTCTAGCATGCCATGCATGCAGTAGGTGCTCAATACAACTTTGTGACCTGAATCAAACTCAGATTGATCAGTTGAATCCTTTCCTCCAGGATATACTCCAGGAACACTCAGTCCATCAGTTGTGTGCCAGCCAGGAGCCTCTTCTGAAATGAGTAACTTGGGCTCCTGGACTTGAAGGAGTCCTAACTTTGGACTACCTACCTAGAGATGTGCCTCTCCCGGGGGATAAAAGACAGCTCATATCACATAGACTCAGAGTCTGTGGAGAAGGTGAAAGAGAGGGCTCAAGTAGAGACGCTTATCATAAGACAAGCTTCCAGAAAAAAATGTGGGAAGAAACACCAGGAGAGGCAAACTTGCCCTTTTCTTTCTATGCCATGACTCCCCCATCCCCTCTACCTGGGGTGGGGCCCAGAAGATATGACTCTGGGGCCCTGGAGCTAAAGGAGTCAAGGCCCACCACATCTGCTCAGATATCAAGAGTCTGCCAACAGGGCCTACCCAGGGTCCCCAACCACGGGAAGCAGATGTGTGTTCCACGTGGAGATGGAGAGGTGCTGTGCAGCCATAATGGAGCCCTAGGCAAGAAGGCATTGAACATTCCTCTTTTTCACAGCCCCTCTGAGCCTTACCAGTATCTCCGCACTGCTCCCTAAATTTCAGCATTCCCATTTACCTTCTAAAGAAAAGCCAGCATACCTGCTCCCCAGCACTTCCTCACTGATGGACCAGGGTAAAGGCTGGGAGTGACATGGGGTAACAGTTTCACAGTGGAAGCCCAGGGAGCCTCGCTCCACTCCTCGCTTGGTTATCGTGGCTTCTTGGATGCTCTTATCCTCTCCCTGCTCCCTTCTAGCAACCCTTCCCTCACCTCCAGGACATCTCAATACCTGGAAGCCTTTGCCATCCTAGAGGCTGAAGTCTGGGCCTCTAGCAGGGGTATGGTCAAGTTACAAATAGCCTTGTCTCAGGAGGCAAGATGTACATAAGTGCCCAGCCCAAGGCCGCAGAGGTGTTGGGATTCACATGCACCTGTTTCTTAGTTACAGAGCTTCATCCTGAGGACCCGAGCCTGGCCTTCCTTCAGACAGGAGCATGCCCCCCCTAAGCCAGGAGAGATTTTCAGGGGGCTATGGCACCTCCCCCCAGCAGAGTTGCCCATGCCTAGGACACAGAGTTGCCCGTCGGCCTGGATGCCAAAGGACCTATTCCTAGGATGTAGGGGACCCATTTCTATGACATGGAGCAAGATAGATGGGGAACCCTGTCTGTCTGCAGGATGTGGATACTCCAGCTGTAGATCAAGCCCCATCTCTAGACTTCAGAGATGCCCACACCCCAATATTTCCTTCAGGATACCTGGGGGCCCATCCCTGGACAGAACTGCCCACCGTAAGGGAGGGTGGGCTGTACCCTTCTGTGGGGTATCTCAGCACTCATCACCAGGCCTGGGTCTGGCCCCCATTTCTGGCCTAGTCGGCAAGTCCTACCTTTGCTGAGCAGCTCCCGGCTCCCATGTGATAGCGCCTCTCAGCTGATGCTTCTCCAAGGCTGCTGAAGCCTGAACCACTGCAGTGATCAGTGAGAGGCAGCCGGCAGAGCAGGATGCTCTGAGAGCTTCTGGGTCCTAATGGCCTCCTTCTTCCCACCCAGACCCTTGGAGCCACTTCTGGAGCCAGGAGCCAGGCACTAGTGCCCCCAGGCAAGGTACCCAGGAGTGGGCCCAGCCCCTCCCACTCCTCTCAGGCTGCTAGAGTGGTAGCTCAAAAGCCTGGTGAGGCCAGGTGATGGCAGACTGGGGAGACCCTCCCGGCTAACCTGATGACATAAAAAGAGCACTCAGAGTCAGAAGATCCAGGTTTAAGGCCTGACTCTGGCAGTTCCTAACTGTGTGACCTTAGGCAAGTCACTTGTCATTTCTGGCCTTAGTTTCTTATTTGTTCAAAGGGAATGAAAATGAAAGTGTTTGCTAGTCGTCTCCAACTTTTTGTGACCCCATGGATTGTAGCCAGCCAGGCTCCTCTGTCATGGAATTCTCCAGGCAAGAATACTGGACTAGGTTTTGCCATTTCCTACTCCAGAGGATCTCCCCCACCCAGGGATTGAACCTGGGTCTCCTGTATTGCGGGGAAGTTCTTTACCGTCTGAGCCATCAGGGAAGCCCTCAAAGGGAATAGAAGACTGATGATCCCTGAGGTTTCTGACAGCTATGCCGTTGCTTGGTTCTGAGACATTAGAACCAAGGCATTCCTGTAGTAGGCCAGCCAGCGCAGACACAGGGCCCAGGTCAGGTCTGACAGGGGCTGCGGCTCAAGAGCATGGCCCAAACTTGGGCTCCCTTGAAAGCTGCCTCCTGTATAGAGAGAACAGGTTTGGAGGAGAGCCAAGGGCCTTGTCTTAATCCTGCACTTGCCCCTCAAAAAGCGCTTTATTATCGTCTTCTTAGATAGTATGTTTTTCTGGTATGGGGCTGTGAGAGCTTGTGGAGACAGGAGAATTGAACACCCTCATAAGCCACCCTGTGGTACCAACACAGCACTGCTCCCCCAAGGCAGGGTGGGAGGCAGGCACTTGGGGAGGCTCTGATTGTTCCAGATCTGTGGGGCTGAACAGAGCTGAGAAACATCATTGGCAGAAGGGCGGAGAACAGGTGATGAGCCATTGGAAGTGAGATGAAGGGGCATGACTTCCCACAAACTATGAAGAAAACAGCTCCCTCAGGATTGGGGCTGACACCCAAGGACAGGATCCTAAGACTGTAGAGTTGCAAGAGAGGTGAAGAGATTGCCCAGAGTCACGTATGGCAGAGCCGTGAGCCTAGACAAGGAATTCAGTCATGATATCTGCTCCAGAGCCCTCTTCCCTGAGACTCACCTGTATGGGAACTCCTTCTGTCTCGAAAAAGGAAGAAAGGGAATTCTGGAACTGTTTACCAGACCCCAGTTAAACAGTCATAAGAACAATGAATTTCCCAGGGAACACGAAGAGGGCAAGGTGGCTGTCCCAGGCCTTGGGTCGACAACAAAGAGTCCGGCGACCAGCCCAGACCCACACTGTGATCTCCACTGTTCCCGTCCACCCTCTCCTGAGCTCTTATGAGTGCCAGCCCCTTTACATACGAGGCCTTCAATCCCCACACCAGTTCTATGAGGCAGCCGTCATACACCTTACGTCACAGATGAGGAAATGGGTACCAGAGGTGAAGTGACTTTGTGCAGATCACATAGCTAGTAAAAACCAGAGCCAGTATTTGAACCCATGTCTGTCTGATGTCAAAGCATTTACTTCTTCCCCCTACTCCCATGGCTTTTCTAGAGGTCTGACATGAGACTCTGGGGTGAGGCCCTAAAGCCAATTCCATAGAAATGGCTATTACCTTCCAGGAAACAGCCTAAAACAAAATTAGATAAACCTGAGTATAGGGAAATGTAATTAAAGTGTCAAATTAAACCCGAAGACAGCAAAGTGATTTTTATCAAACCTTGTGCTCTCATGTTGGCAGGATCATCCTGGCATCAGTCAGACCCTCTGGGATCAGGTAAAGCCTGTCCCTGATCAGGGCCCACATCATTCCTGCAGGGGCCTAGCTCAGACTGACATGGCCCCCGTCCAAGGATTCACAAAGAACCAGAGACTACACTTAGAATGGGATTATAGGAGGGTCTTCCCTGGAGCGTTCATGGCTGGAACCCAGATTCAGTCCTTGGTTGGAGAACTCAGATCCCACAGGCTGCACAGTGTGATCAGGAAAAAAGAAAGAAAGAGCACTGGATTGGTCAGAAGTCCTTGGTTCTAACTGGGCTTTATTCTGTTGGTCAACAGCAGGAACTCAGCCTGAGCCTGAGTATTTCTATCTATAAAATGGATAAAATTCTTCACTTCCTACTTACCCAATAGGGATTTGTTGTTGTTGTTGTTTAGTCACTAAGTCATGTCCAACTCTTTGGGACCCAATGGACTGTACCCACCAGGCTCCTCTGTCCATAGTATTTCCCAGGCAGGAACACTGGAGTGGGTTGCCATTTCCTTCTCCAGGGGATCGTCCCAAGCCAGGGATTGAACCCATGTCTCCTGCTTGACAGGCCGATTCTTCACCACTGCGCCCCCTGGGAAGCCTATCTAATAGGAATAAGAAGCCTACAATACATAGCCTGCTTCTCAGGCTTGGGGGAGCTAATACAGTTACCCTAGCTGGTCAAACAACTGGGGTGGGGGCCAGCAGGCCAAGTTTCCTGGTCCTGAAGTCCCTCCCAGGATCCTGGCGGGGTCCTTGGTACTGAAGTCTGATTTAGTACTGAGGTCTGATTTCATCCCAGGCTTGCTCCTTGCCCTGCCTGACCCTTGCCCACCATCACCTCTTTTTTATTTTTGGCCATGCCGCATGGCTTATGGGATCTCACTTCCCCAACCAGGGATTGAACCCAGACCCCAGCAGTGAAAGTGTTGAGTCCTAACTACTCGATCCCCTTGATGGGATTATGTCCACCCCTCCCACTCCTGCCTCCGCAAGATGAGGCCTTGAAATGGACCAAGTTTATCTTTCATTCATCCACCCATGTATTCAGAAGTCTCTCGAATGTTCCGTATGTTCCCACAGCCCCTTCCCACGGCCCTTTGCCTGCTTAGTGGCACCCACTGCCCTCCTCCTCTCCTCTCTCTGGGTCTGTCAAAACCTGCTCTTGAGAAAGAGGTTGATAAATCCATTCACACTGATAGCAGCTTAATGTGTTCTCTCTCCAAGGAATATTAGTAATTTAACAGGGAACAAAGGGAAGAAGCCGAATGTTGGGCTTCCAGCATCGACAAGGGGTGTCCCCGAGATCCCACAGCAAAGACTGGTGTTGCCCCCCAGGACGCCGACATGACGCCCTCCCAGCCCCCACCACACCCACATGGACATGCAAGCCTCCCCATGTGGAGAGCAGGCTCACAGCTGGGACCTCCCCACCGCAGCTCAGCTCCTGGCTGTCCAAAAGCCCCCTGTGCCAGCACCAGCTGCACCCGCTCCCCAGGCAGCCAGCCCCCTGCCCACCATCTGTGGCCAAGCTGAGGGGCTGAAGAGGGAGTCGGAGGAAAGCAGAGGTGAAAGCCTTTCCATTCCCTTTATTCCCCCACAGTCTGGCCTACACCCCCTGCCAGGAGCCAAGATCCGACAGTATATTCAGCCTGCAGCTGCCACTGGTCATGTGAGCCCATTGCTAGGTTACAGGGACCCAAAAATAAATCCTTCCCAACCAGATTAGAAACTGAGGGCCTTGGATGAACCAGACTCACAAGAGTGACAGGAACACCCACAGTGCCTGCGCAGGCCAGGCCTGCTATGAGACCGCAGAACCTTTCCCTTGCTGCCTACCCACCCCCCATCCATCAGCTGGAGCTCAATGCTGGACCTCCAAAGAAAAATACCCAGAGAGCTGCTGGACCCTTGCTAATTGCACTATAAATAGGTATCCAGGCAGAGTGGCCCTTCCTCACTAGTATCAGGGGCTGGTTGGGCGATACCTCTCTGCCTCTTCTTCCCATCCAGCCTGCGCCTTCACATGCCCCGCCCCATCCCAGTGTATCTGCAAAGCACCATTAATCATTTGCCCTGTGGCCAGAGGGCCGGTCTGTGCCAGTTGCCTTTTTCCAGACTCCGGGAGGGAGGGAGATCTAGCAGTCACCCCAGAACTAGGCACTTTGACAGGAGAAATGTCACAACAATCTCTTGAGTTAGTTTCAAAAACTCCATTTACACATGTGGAAACTGAGGCTCAGAGAGGTTAAGTGACTTTCTCAGAGTCACACAGCTAAGCAGCTAGAAATCCCAGATCTCTATTTACTCATTCTGGAGATGGGACAAGGAAAAGGACAGGGAAGCAGAGGGAAGGGAAGTAGGGGTCCCTGAAATCCCTTCCCTGGAGCCTGATAGCTGGACACTTTACTTTGAGTTGGGAGTGCTGTCTCTCTCTGCTACTCACTTCCACATCCTGAGACCAGTCACAGCTGACCCAGACCACCTGCCTCCTTTATGGCTTTGGGTTCTGTCACCTTCTCTGGTCCAGGACCTAGATGGGGTCATTCCTGATGCTCAGGCCTGAGAGAGTCATGTACAAATCCCTAGTAATCATTACCCTTCTACTTCAGAACCTTGACCTGCAGTCAAAATAGCAGAGCTTTGAGGCTCATCATGGGTTCGTGCTCAGTTGTGTCTGACTCTCTGCGACCCCATGAACTACAGCCCACCAGGCTCCTCTGTCCATGGAATTTTCCAGGCAAGAATACTGGAGTGGGTTGCCATGCCCTTCTGCAGGGGATCTCCCTGACCCAGGGGTCAAATCCACATCTCTTGCATCTCCTGCATTGGCAGGCAGGTTCTTTACCACTAGTGCCACCTGGAAAGCCCCTGGTGGCTCAAACAGTAAATAATCTGCCTGCAATGCAGGAGACTGGGTTCAATCCCTGGGTCAGGAAGATCCCCTGGAGAAGGGAATGGCTACCTACTCCAGCTTCTTGCCTGGAAAATTCCATGGACAGAGGAGCCTGGCGGACTACAGCCCACGCAGTTACAAAGAGTCAGACATGACTGAGCAACTAACACACACTTGAGGGTCATAGGGGCTTCCCTGATAGCTCAGTTGGTGAAGAATCCACCCGCAATGCAGGAGACCCCAGTGTGATTCCTGGGCCGGGAAGAGAGCCCCATAGGAGGTCAGATAGCAATTTTACAGATGAATAGGCCCAGAGACAGGAAGTAAATTGCCCAAGGCTACAACAGCTAGAGGGCAAAGGAGAAATGACCAGAATCTAAGCCTCTGGATTCCTATCCCCTTTTTTTGTGCCTGTCACTAAGGACAGCTGGGGGTCTGTCATACTTGGCGCTAGGGCAAACCCGAAGTTTCCCCAATACCAGGTTCCCTTCCTCGAACTGCCACATCTCCAAGGCCCTCCCACCTGCCTGTTCTCTTAAGGAAAGTGCTCCTCCCCAACCAAGGTCTAAGGAGGCCCAGACTCCCCACTCAGCTCCTTGTACATGTCTTGTCTCCGCATTCTGATGACACTCCTATCATCGCCTAAAGCCTTGAAGCATCCCATTCTCACCTCCTGCAACTCCCAGCAGCCCGAACTACAGGCTTCATGTTACTCAATTCATGAACTATTTCTTGAGCACCTTCTATATGCAAAGCTCTGTTTAGGAGGTAAGAAAGAGGGTACAAAGGTGAAACAAATACAAACATTGCCCTCTTGGTGCTTACAGTCTAGGACAGAGATGAAGCAGATTATCACCTTCAAAGGAGAATCAAAATGCTGTGGAGGTTCAAAGGAAAAAGTGAACCCACTCGCTCAGGAAATCTGGGAAGGCTTCCTGAAGGAAGTGGCAGGGGTCTTAAAGGAGGAATAGGATTTAAACTCCAAGTAAATCAAAGAATTGATGCTGTTGAACTATAGTGCTGAGAGAAGACTCTTGAGAGTCCCTTGGAAAGCAAGGAGATCAAATCAGTCAATCCTAAAGGAAATCAACCCTCAATATTCATTGGGAGGACTGATGCTGAAGCTCCAATACTATAGCCACATGATGTGAAGAGCCGACTCACTGGAGAGGATCCTGATGCTGGGAAAGATTGAGGACAGGAGGAGAAGGAGGTGACAGAGGATGAGATGGTTGGATGGCATCATTGACTCAATGGACATGAGTCTGAGCAAACTCCAGGAGATAGTGAAGGACAGGGAAGCCTGGGATGCTGCAGTCCATGATGTCACAAAGAGTCAGACATGACTGAGTGACTGAACAACAATAATTGAAAGAGGAGAAGAGGAGAGTAGTTCAGGTGGAAGCAGCAGGTCTTGGAAAAACATGGAAAAACATTCCATGATATGGAATATCAAGGCAAGAGAAGTTGTCCAGTTTGGCTGAAAATAATACATATGTAGAGAAGAAGTGAGAATAGAGAAGTAGACTGGCTAGACTGAAGGCCTGGTAAGCCAGACTGAAAAGTTAGCACTGAAAAGTGTTTTGAGCAAGGAAGCACAGGGCCACAAATGTGCCCCACCTCCAGTCTTTCAGTGAGTCAGTTGATAAGTATTTACTGAACCCACAAGTTCCAGAGTGAGGGGTTGAACTCAAGGCTGGAAATTTTCCTTATCATTCCAGCCTAGAGAGAGGAGCAAAAAAACACATAGATCATCATGGAGACAGTGTGTGTGAACGTACGAGGAAAGGGGTGAACTCAGAGGAAAGGGGCCATCAGCGATGAAGTGATGTAGAGACCAGATGATACCCCTGCGTCCCAGGTGGGGCTCTCACAGGTGACCTGCATATCTATTCTGTGGGGGAGGTGAAGAGCGGAGTGGTAATTCAAATGCCTGGAGACTGTCCCTTCTAGATTTACGTGTCATAAGATGTTGCCCAGCCTGATCTGCAGGGACAGGGCATACTGGGCCACCCAGCTGTTCATTCCAGGGCAGGTTGCCCAGCTGCCCACTCACTGCCAGGTCCTGGGCTCTGATCTAAGAACAAAGAGCTGAGCTGGGTTTCCCAACTTGGGTTCCACAGAGTACTTTCAGCAGTGCCTGGTCTTGGCCTGTAGGGGGCATCCTTGCTCTACATCTTTGGGACAGTGCCCCCTAAGTGACGTGTACTCAGCCCTTGGGGACAAACTGAGAGGTGGGGTAACCTGACCCTTCCTTCTCTGGACTGGGCATAGCTGGGCACAAGGATACGAGCCCTAGGCTTCTTTCCCAATTTTCTTTCCTCCAAAGTCCTCTCCCTTCATTTCTGACCCACCTAAAACCAGGATCCCCATCCCCATTCAACTCTCATGCCCTTACGTCCGAGGAAGGGCCAGACTTCTAGAGCCAGAGCTCCTTAGGGATGGAGAGACAGCCTGTGCATAGTCCCTCTGGGCAAGGTGGAGAGGGACGGATTGTCAGCCCTGGCCCACCCACATGAGGACTCTATTGGAGAATGATGTGTGAAAGCTTGTTCTCTCAGATGGCCTAGCCTGGAAAGGTAGCCCCGGAGGATCTAAATCAGCCCCGGGAACGGGGGGATCGATCCTAGATAGTGAGGACCTGAAGGAGAGAAGACACCAACGGCTTGCTGCATTTCAGGGCCTCTAGGCTGCCCTGACAGTAAGTAGCCACAAGAGGGCAGTGTTGATCACAGAGCTGCAAATAGTCAACTGCTGTTTCCAGGTAGAGGCGCCTCACTTCCAAACCCTCATCAGGGATATCCTTCCTGGGGGACTTGCTGTCTTGTGGGCCCCAATTTTCACCTTTTAGACTCGCACAATATATGCATGGAAGGCCAGATAAGTGGGCCAAGGATCCCAAGAGAAAAATCTCTCCTACTCCTAGGAGGTGGGTAGGAAGAAGTAGGCAGGCTAGCATCCTGGAAGGAGCACTGATTTCAGAGTTCACAGGCTGCACCCGCGTGAGTGAACAGTGCACTCGTGGCTACTCTCCCCACTTCTCTGAGCCCCAGCTCCAAATGAGGGTTGGACTAGACCTGTAGGTGCTCTCTAAGGTCCTTTGCAGCTCTAGATTTTGAGTCTGAGTCTTAGCTGCTGTCGTCAAGTGGCTTCTCTCTCCAGGGCCCTGGCAGCTTGAGAGAATCAGGGCCTGGAGGTAAGGGAGTGGATGCAGGAAATAGCAGTGGGCACTTCTACTCTCCACCAACCAGGTCATTCCTCTGGGAATTACAGCTGGAAAGAGATTCAGTCCTAAGACTGAGAAGGGACCCAGGAAGGGATGAATGGCATCAGCCAGGCCCCAGAAAGACTCCTCTAAAGGGTTCGATTGGATTGGTTTTTATATGATGGTGTGAATGGTAGGAGGGCTGGAGGCTGGCTGAGCAGTGTCCCCTCCCAGGCCCAGGCTACCCAGAAAGCCACAGGGCCAGATTCGACAGACCCAAAATGGAGGCTACAGGAAGCCTACACCCCTTCCCTTGGCCTTTGCTCTCCAAATCCCCTAACAGTCACCTTGTCCCCTTCTCCCCACATTGCTCTGACCCCTGCCCTGCTTCCAGCCCACACCCTCATCCCCAGAAAGCTAAGTTCACAGCCTCGATTCTAGGGGAGGGTCCCTGCCTGACCAACCCATCTCTGTGAGCAGGGACTCCCTGCCCACCCGGCATCCCTCCAGACCAGCTCTGTTCCCTGTGCCGCTTTGTCGGCACAAAACAGTGTCTCCTGACTCCAGCCATTCCACACCAGGCCCCTGGACACACTCTGCCCAGCACCTCAGCTTCCCTGGTAGCCATCTGATCCGACACCTGGGGCCTGACCTTACCCAGTACAGGGTGTGTTCTGCTTCTTGCATCCTGTCTTCTCTTTCTTCCCTGCTGGCCTCATTTCTCACTGTTTTGTCTCTTATTTGGCTTCCCTCCTTCAATCTCTCTCCTGTGCCCTCCCTAGCCTGTTCTCAGAACTCTCTAAGTCTCAGAGCCTCTTTGCCCTGGGCCTTTGCTCCCCCGTCTCTGTTTCTTTGCCTCAGCGTACACCTTTCCTTTCTATCTCTCTCCTCCCTCACTTCCTCCTCTGCAGTGAATACATTGAGAATTCGATCCATTCCTCCCTGGACTGAAGGTATAAATAGCAAAGGGAGGCTGGGCTAGGAGCCAGACTTGCTACCAGCCTCTTCCTTGCAGCCCCAGGCTTGGGCATTCGGGACCAGTGGTGGGAAGGGTCCAGGGCAGAGAGTTAGAGGATTGGGATTGAAAGCCCCTGTACAGGGTGGCAGACCCGGGCAGAGAGAGGATGTGACAGGAATCTGGGGGGGTGGATCTTCGGGTCCTCCCCACCAGCCTATCCACCTGCACTAACATGGTTGCAGAGTTCCTTCTTTGCTGCTGGAGAAGGAGCTCTGGGTCAGAAGACTCCCCAGGGCCACTCAAAGGCCTTGCTACCTCCTGGCCACAGATGCATGGGCCCAGGTGGCAGCCAGCAGACAGCAGCTGGGGACTAGAGTGGAAGTGGTGGCCTCAGGAAACAGGCCACAGTCTCACCCCAGCCAGCTCCCCGGCCTAATTAGAGACCGGAACAGGCATTGATCGTCCCTGAGCTCATTATGTCACAGCTGGGGAACAGCTGGCCAGTTTTTTCCAGGCCATTAGCTGCGCCATGAAGTGGAGAGAGGGAGGGGGCGTGTGAGCAGGATCAATACCCTGTCTGTCTGTGGGGGAAGCGCCTCGTGGCTGCCTCCTTCTGCACTCAGGGCCAGCCTTCTCCTCTCTGGAGCGGCCTGCCTGTGTGCTGAGCTCCTTGGAATTCACACACCAGGCTCAGCTCCTTCCAGCCTGGAGGCAGGAGAGACAAACTCTGACCTGATCCGATCCACGGGGACCCCCTGAGTATTCTCTCTCTGGGGATGAGAAGGGCAGGAAAGAGTTTCAGGTTACCCACGCTGGGCTCAGAGGGGACCTTTAAAGTCCAGCTTCTCTCCACCCCCTAGGCAAGATGACACCTATGGCAGCTGTTTCTGCTGGCCCACGCCCACCTCTCTGTGCCCCCGGCCTGAGCCAGGCTTGGTTTCCAGGGAGCGGGGGCGGGGGGAGATGGGTGGGGACGCTCCAAACCTTGGGGAATGGCAGGTGGTAGAGGAGGGAGGCAAGCAGGTCAGCTGAGCGGGACCCAAGACAGGAGCAAACTGCCCACATGGCCTCACCCCCAGGAGGCCCGCTGTCAGAGGGGAGTTCAGCTTTATTCAATGAACTGGCTTTTTACTTACAGAGTTAGAAGGTGTCAAGACCTCTAAAATCCCCCAAACGATACTTCTCAGTTTACAGAGAGAAAAAGCAAACTCTGCTGCTGCTAAGTCGCCTCAGTCATGTCTGACTCTTTGTGACCCTATGGGCCGGAACCCCCCAGGCTCCTCTGTCTATGCAATTCTCCAGGCAAGAATACTGGAGTGGGTTGCCATGCCCTCCTTCAGGGGATTGAACCCTCATCTCATGTCTCCTGCATTGGCAGGCAGGTTCTTTACCACTAGCGCTACTCGGGAAGCCCAAGCAACCACTAACATGCCTTAGGCTCTCTATGCTTGGCCAAATACTCTCAGCATTTTGCTTTAGTTCTCTCTGTCCTTTCCTACTGCTTCTATATGAGTTCTAATGGAGCCCTGGGGACTTTCAGTCACATGTCCTTAGGCTACCAGTAGAGTTGTGGGAACCACCGGGTTCCCCTCCATCCTGCCTCCACCCCACCCCACCCTGAGCACCACCCTGGGTCCAGCTGCTGCTTACTGGGCAGTTCCCTTATCCCATGAACAGAGGCCAGGATGAGCCACGCCCTCTGCTCCCCAGACGTCCCACCCTCGCCTCTGTTTCCAGAATCAGCAATGAATTGAGCCTGGGAGTCAGAAGGCCTGAACTCCAGACTTGAGTTCCTGCTAGGCTCGGCTCCAGTCATGCAGAGATGGTGGACTGGTTTGACTAGATGAGCACAGAGGACAGAGGACCCTTAGAATGCATTCCTTGTGTTATGGATGAGGAACCTGTGTCCCAGTGAGCAGAAGCTGTTTGCCCAGCTGGTTAGAGCAGATCTGAGACTGAGTTTGCCAGCTCCCAGCTGGTCAGCGTTGGTTCTATTCCACCACAAAGCCTTGGCTCTAAGTTCCCAAAGCCACAGATCAAAGTCTAGTGGATCCCCCTTGACCCATCCACTGTGCCTGTGTGTTCAGTTGTTAAGTCATGTCCAACTTTTTGTGACCCCATGGGCTGTAACTCTGTCCATGGGTCCAGGCTCCTCTCTCCATGGAATTCTCCAGGCAAGAATACTGGAGTAGTTGCCATTTCCTCCGCCAAGGGATCTTCCTGACACAGGGATCGAACTCATGTTTCCTACGTATCTTACATTGCAGGTGGATTCTTTACTGCTTGAGCCATCGGGGAAGCCCCTGACTGATCCAGCACATCCTGACAAATCCAACAAATTGATTCCTAACAAGCCCAGAGTGCACCCTCTTCCTCAGGCCTCTGAGAACCAAGCAGAATGCAGGTTGGTTGCCGCTGCTGACAGAAACAGCTTCTCCTCCTGGAGTCTCTATCCAGTCAGGAGCAGCTGCTACCAAGGGAGCTGATGGAGCAGAGACCAGCTGGGCACGGCAGTGTCTGATGTTCATCCATCTGTCTGTCTGGGTGCAGGAGGTGCCGAGAGCAGAGGGAGTCGGGTGGTAACCTGGCCTTGCTGAACTTCCTCCTGCCTGATTCACAGAGATAGAGCGAATTGGAAGAAATTAAGTATTGCTCCTTCTGCTGGCGTCGTGAGGAAAGAAATGTCTATGTGGACTTGAAGATGACACAGCAACTGGCCTCAGAATCAGGAAGAACACAGGAATGAGCTCTAGAGGCCAGCTTCCCGGGGCCATCAGCAGGATGGCCTCATCCTCGTTGTCTTCTCCTTTGACTCCGGAAGAAAGACTGACAGCCTTAAGCAGGAGGGGCTAAGATGCTGAACCCCATGGTTCTAGTCAGAACGTAGGGGGGCAGGGGTGGTCGGACAGCCTAGTGAGGGAACCCTAGCATAGGGTGCCTCAGATGGGGATCTTGTGGCACAAGAGCTCTGAGAAGCCAGGGGCACAGGAATCAAACCCCCTGAGCCTGGAAAGGGACAGAAAGGCACCAGCGCTAAACCCTCTCCCATCAGAGTGTCCGTCAGAATGTCCATGATGAGGAGAGCCCTTGTCCTGGCTGGGCATCCCGCAAGGGCCATTTATTAGCCCTGTGGGCTGGGGCAAGGCCTGGTCTCTCTGACCGTCAGACTTTCCTGATCTGTGACAAGATGCAGAGAGCAATGTTTGCCTCACAGGTTGCTGCAGCTTTAAGGCTCACGGCGGGAATGTCTGTGAGAGGCTTCAGAAAACAGGAATGATGATTTTCATTACCCTAGTGCCTGTGTGGTGTGTGGTGCTAGGACTCCGGTGCCCAAGTTGCCAGCAGTGGTTTGTATCACAACATTGTGTACACAAGGACTCGGTCAGGAGGGACAGAAGCAAAGGGCCTTTCCTCCAGGAAGGGACTACCCCGGCCCCACCAGCAGATGTTTATGAATCTATAACAGCACTCATCAGTCCCCCCAGGGTCCATCTGCTCACAGAGAAGAGGCCTAAGATTGAAGCAGCCAGGATGTGAGTGCGTACACACACAGGCACACACAGGAACACAGGCACACTCATCACAGCAATCCATGGCTCTGCCATCAATTGTCCTTCCTCCCTAGGTGCTGGGCCTTCTCAGCTCACAGTCCGTTAAAGGATCAGTCTCTCTGGGTATAACATGTTGTGATGGTAACTGGTTGAAGAATTAAGAGAAATGTCAGGACTGAAGGGACAATTTTGCATTTATTAGTTTTAGTTTTCCGGGAAAAAGGTACTATTAATGATTTATATTTGGTATCATATTTAATGACTTAAAAAAGAGTGTCACATACATTTCTATTTAAGCCACATGGCACTCTTAGGAGATGCATACTATTATCCGAGGCTCGGAGAGTTGAAGGGCTTTTCCTTGTCTTCACAGTTCATGACCTTGATATTTTCAAACACTACTGTCCAATTATTTTGTAGAATGTCCCTCAGTTTGGGTTTGGCTGATGTTCCTAATGAGCAGAGATTCAGGTTAAGCATTTTTATCAGGAATGCTACAGCAATGATGCTGTATTGTCAATTCATCTCCAAAAAGACACAAATGTTGACTTGTTCTGTTTCCGTCATGCTAACTTTTTTTTATTTTTTATTTTTGGCTGCACACTAGCTTTTCTCTAGTTGAGGCACCTATGGGCTTCTCTTGTTGAGACCCACGGGATTCTCACTGCTATTCACGCGCTTCTCCAGTTGCAGTGTGCACGGGCTTAGTTGCCCCATGGCATTTGGAGTCTTAGTTCCCCAACCAGGGATCAAACCCATGTCCCCTGCATTGGAAGGCAGATTCCTAACCACTGGACCACGGTTCCCATGGCCAGGGAAGTCCCCAGGCATGCTAACTTCTATCAGTTGGTTAGGATCATGTCAGCCAAATTTCTCTACTGTAAATACAGTTATAAGTACTCTGGTTATAGATTAATAAGCATTTGTGGGGAGGTATGCTGAAATTGTGTAAATATCAGGTTCCTCATCAAATTTTCACCCACAGGTTTTAGCAGCCATGTTCTTACCTAAGTAAGTCCTTTATTATGATGATGGTGACCAAATGGTGATTTTCTAATTTCCTCTCTTTTCTGTCTTTATCATTGGCATTCCAGTGTAAGTCAGTGCCTTCCCTTCTCACCATGTATTTATTTGTATCTGTGTTAACTCATCCTTTCCTATTTTAATCAGTGGGTTACTATACTGCATACTAATACTAACATTAGTTACTTTGATGCCTAAATTGTCCCAGACTTGGCCTGCATGTATCCTTTCAATCTGGATTATGTATCCTTTTGTTTCCATCATTCTTTGAGCACTTCCATACTTTCTTAGCACAAGGAGATGCTCTAGGTTCAACTATAAATTTTTAGGCTGATCAGTCTTGGTTCTTTTTAGTGGAAAATGGTCTTTGGAAATAAAGACCTGAGTGATTGGTGTGTTCACTGCTATTTGGGTATCATTGCTTATAGGACCTCTCAGCAGACAGAAACAGAAATATGTATGTACACACGCACACACCCCTACATCTATGTATCTATGTTTAAAACATGGGTTCAAACTAATTATGCCCATTCTGATGGCTTATTTCCTTTTTATAAATGTAACTCCTTTCACTAAGAAGCCATGAGAAATATGGCTCCCATTATCCTCAACATATTTTCTCAGGTCCTCTACTTGCAATCAATCTCCTAACTATACGGGCCATATTCTCTGCCCCAGCCTCACCAAACATTCTGGTTGCACTGGCCAAATTTTGACCCTCGTCTCACTGACCACATCAGCTATGCTGGCTGAATCCTCCATCTATATCGAAGGGAAATAGGAGAGGAAGGGCACATTTTGTCATTTTTTTTAAGGATTGGACTTATTGAAGTTCGTCCTCATCACATAGTGAAATCAGTTACAGTCATTCAGACACATCACATAACCTAAAGATATTTGTTCCAGTAACAGAGCACTTTTAATGTTTCTAATAGAGCCAGTATTTATGAAATTATTTCTAGATGAATCTGAAAAACAGACTATAATATGTATGTATTCTTCATTCTATATTTTTAAAACTCTCATAATCTGTTTTCTTATTTTATATCGATTCTAACTTTGTAAAGATGACAAAGAAGAGAATCTTTGTTCTACTGGTAAGTTCAGGAACAAACTTTTTAAAAAGGTATGTCAGAGACTAGTTGTTTACCAAACCATTTCTTTTGCCTCCTGGGTGCAAGCTGGACTACATTTCTGTCTCCCTTGCAATCAGGTGTGGTCATATGACTAAGTTCTAGCCAGTGGAATGTGGGCAGAAGTAATGAAAGCCACTTCTAGACTCATAAAACCTTCCACACAGTTCTGCAAGCTCTCAGCCTCTACTCCATCGGCTGACTGAATACAGAGGATTCAGTAGAGGATTCCAACGCCTAAAACAGTTAGCAGAGCCACAAGACGGATAATTCTAGGTTCTTGAATCACCCTGTGGGAGGCCATCAACTGAACATCTGCATTCAACCCTTATGTGAATGTGATGTCCATTTGTATTGTGATAAGCCGCTGAGACTTCAGGGTTATTAGTCAGGTCAGTTAGCTCACCCTAAGTAATACAGAAAGTAAACAAATTGCCCATGTTTACCCTTTAGAAGTGGTAAAGTATCATGTGGAACGTGACCTTCTGATCCCTACTTGAGGGTTCTTTCTATCAGATTGTGCATGTGTGTGTGTGTGTCTGTGGGTGTGTGTGCTCACATGCTCTTTGCGACCCCATGGACTGTAGCCCACCAGGCTTCTCTGGAGTTTTCCAGGCAAGAATACTGGAGTGGGTTGCCATTTCTTCCTCCAGGGAATCTTTCTGACCTAAGGATCAGACACAAGTTTCCTGCATCTCCTGCATTGGCAGGTGGATTCTTTACCACTGAGCCACCTGGAAAGCCCCTTCCTATCCATCAGACCAAGTCAAAAGTAACATTTTCCTTTTGGCCCAAGCATGACACTAGCCCCCCTTTTAGCCCTTCCCCTTTCCCAAGGGAACCATGGCCCACATTTGCTGTTTCATGGATTCATCTTCACCAAATGAAGGCACCTCACTTGCCTAACACCTGACCTCTGACAGGAGACTTACTCACCCTGTAGAGGTCTCTGATGAAAGGTGACTGCCCTTTCCTGCAAGCAGACTCTGTGGTTGGTGTGGCAGTGGTAACACAGCCCAAAGTTTGGATGGTCCAAAGGGCTTGGGGGACAAGCTGATTCCCTCCTCTGACACAGGAGGTCAGCAGGGGTTCCTGGTCAGTCCTACACCCTGGCTTATTCATAGGCTGATAGCTACTGGTTCAGCGTGTCGGCACAGTCCAGGCTGCTAAAACATATATCTTCTTGAACAGGATGTTCCTCACCTTCCTCTCTCCAGACAAGACAAGTTTTAGAGACTAAGAGAGCTAAAGAGATCAGGTCAAGTGGGTGGGGAGGGTGGGAAACAATGCAATAATACAGGGGAAAGGAAACCTCTGACTGGAGATGTGGCCATGAAAGGCCTTGGGAGTTTTCTCAGTATCACAGTCTAAATTTTATAGTAATTCACAAACTCATATTTCCAGAGTTGGGCAAAACTCCAAGGTTTGCCTAGCCTTCATTTCATAGAGAAAAGCCTAACTGTCACTTCATAGAGAGGGAATTGATGACCTGAGTGATTAAGGAG
The DNA here is from genome assembly GCF_029407905.1 of Bubalus kerabau. Classification (NCBI taxonomy): domain Eukaryota; kingdom Metazoa; phylum Chordata; class Mammalia; order Artiodactyla; family Bovidae; genus Bubalus; species Bubalus kerabau. Next base: position 34,847,146 of record NC_073629.1, read on the forward strand.
CATGTTTAACGTCACAGAGATAGTCAAGGCTAGGACTAGACCCCAGAACAGTGCTCTTAGCGCTTTTCTGCTTTGCTTGCAGGTCTGATGGGAGCCACTCAGTTCAAGGAGTTGTAGCAGCAGATGTAATTAGGATACTAAGTGCTGGAGAGTGTGGTCCCTGAGGACACATCTGTCCATGACCTTGGCCAACCTCCAAGCCTCCCTGAAAGCCTTTCCCTGCTTATATGAGAAGCCAGCACCCATCACCCACCAGGGTCTGACACAAACATGTCTGGGGTGAGTCGCTCAATTCCAAGGTGAAGCAAGAGTGGGAACATCTCCAAGCTAAAACTCCAGAGCATCTGGGAGGGGAAAGAGTCTCCAGACTGGAAAGGCATGGAAATTTCCCTGAACCCAGAAGCATGTTTGGAATAGTACCGCTGCATCACCACTCCAGCCCGGCCTTGTTAGTGAGGCAAGCCGCAATCAGGAGATAATTAGCTTGCTGTTATTTATTCCCTGCTCTAATCAGCAGCCCACTGCTTGCACAGTAGAGAGGGCTCCCACCCCCAGAGCAGTGGGGGTTCTCAGGGACCTTTAGTTACCAGCCAGGAAACAAGTGGCAAAAGACAAAAGGCTGGGGAGACAAAAAGAGGGAGGGAGAGCCTTGACCACAGGACCCAGGCGCTGCTGGGCTCTGCACAGCAAACAAATCCCTGGGCAGAGGCAGCTGGGAATCACCAGGAGCCCCGGGCAGCATTACACTCTGCTTCATTTTGTTCCTGGAGTTGGGCTTTGGTCGATAAAGGGCGGCTGGCGTTCAGCTCCCTGTTCTGCCTCACTGCAGTCAAATTGCCTTTTTCCAAGGCGACTTTCAGAAAAAAAAGATGACATTTATCAAAGTCTGCTGAGTGGTGACCTTGGTGGGAGGGAGAGAGGGCGGGTGTACTGTCTGTGGAAGCAGGCAAAGAAAATGAGGAAAACCTAGAGGGAAGGAAATGCTTTCAAGCCTCAAAGTTGTTGGAACAAACACAGAGAGATGACTCAGGGTTGGAGGATGTGCTCAACCACGCTCCCTCCTGGCCCCTTCCTCATCCTCAGTAGCTCGTTCTCACCGGCAATACCTGCCTTTCCAGCCCAATAGTAGACTGAGGATGCTCCATCAAACAACAACCTCTGGAAAGGGGTCAGGCTTATGACTTGATAACTGCAAGATACACAACCTTAGAATCAGTAGCAGTTTCAGAATTTCTGCATAGGGCAGGCTATGAGGCTGCTTTTTGATTGGAGCGGCAGGAAGTGAGGGAACCAGAAAACTTGTACTTTGCGTAGCAAAGACATTGGTGTTTTTTTTTTTTTCTTTTCCTACATAGGTCATACATCTGTAGGGCATGGAGGGCATGCATAAAGCCCACCCAAACCACTTATTGGCCCCACTGCTACATTTGTTGTTGTTTGTCAGTTGCTCAGTCATGTCCGACTCTTTGTGACCCCACGGACTGCAGCATGCCAGGTTTCCCTGTCCTTCAACCAACTCCTGGAGCTTGCTCAATCTCATGTCCTTTGAACTGGTGATGCCATCCAACCATCTCATCCTCTGTCATCCCCTTCTCCTCCTGCCTTCGATCTTTCCCAGCATCAGGATCTTTTCCAATAAGTCAGTTCTTCACATCAGGTGGCCAAAGTATTGGAGCTTCAGCTTCAGCGTCGGTCCTTCCAATGAATATTCAGGACTGATCTCCTTGCAGTCCAAGGGACTCTCTAGTCCCAAATACTACATAGGATCCCAGAACTGGAAGAGAACTTAGGAGTCATCTGTAGGAGCTTGGGTCCTACACAGGATTCCGCTGTAAGTCTTCTCCCTTCTCCTCTCTGGCCTCGTAAGCCCTTTACACACAGGCTTTTATAGCACCTGCCACCATGCATTGTGAACATCGATATCTCAGTTTCCTTAGCCAGTGATCCTTGAGAACAGACAAGGCTTCTTGTGCCTTCACCTTTGTATTTCACTTTTCCATTCCTGAACACTCACAGGAGTTCTTGCTATATGTGAATCGGGGTATGTGTGATAGAATGAATGAAAAAACAAATGAAGGGACATCTGAGCAAAACAGTCATCCAGCCCCTGCTTTAACACTTCCTGTGAGGAGGAGTTCATTACCTCAAGATGGGAAAGATCCAATACAGGACAGGTGAAATGTCAGAAGATGTTTCTGCATGTGGAATGTAAATCTGCTCTTATGACACTTCTATAGAACAGTTCTTCCCTTTAGAGGCCCAGAAGCACAGAGGTCCTCAATCTAGGATACCACATATAAGTCTTATGAGATCACTCCCCCCAAGAAATATGTGTAAAATTCTGTGTGTCTGCCCATGTACTTAGGGGTAGGGGATCCATGGCTCCACAAAGGAGTCCTATTGCCACATTTTATTTATTTAAGTATTTATTTATTTATTTGGCTGCACCTGGTCTTTGTTGTAGCATGCAGGAATCTTTAGTTGTGACATGTGGGATCTAGTTCCCTCACCAGGGATCCAACCCAGGCCCCCTGCATTGGGAACACGAAGTCTTAAGCCACTGGATCACCAGGGAAATCCCTGTATTTCCAAATTTTAGAGCCACACTTCATTTGTTTACTCCCCCATGAAATGTATACTAGACAAATCAAGAGTCCTCAAAAATGCTTACTGTTTTATATTTTTTCCCTCCTACTTTTCCAAAGAAAGCAGCCTCCCAGGTTGTTATGTATCTTGAGCAAAACTAGCTCTGCTACTCTAACCACGGATGATTAGACAGGGATTAACTCACATACTGAAGTTAACCATGAGTGGGTGGGGCACACAGGAAGCTGAAGGAAAGAGTTTGATAGGAATTGTGATCAAAAGGGCGCACCATGTTGGATGGCAGCAATTTGACTCATTCAGAGGCTCTTCATGGGGAAATAAATATCTTTGGTGATACTCACAGAAAGTGGGTGACTTTGGAGTTGCAAGCCTCTTTTTGCCAATTCAAATCACTTTTTCAATTCTCCAAATCTTGGAAGCACTGGGCTCATAGTGACTACAGCTAATAAGGCAACTCCCCAGTTACAATAAACCTCTGCTGGGTCCTGCAATAAACCTGTCTTCCTGAAACCTATTAGGTGTGACTCTTCTTTGCAGTTTCAAAGATTCTGACTAATACACAACCCTCCAACTTTCACAAGTGGTTATTATGACTTCCTTCTAAAGTATAAGATCCTCATTGCTAAGCTATCCTTCATATATGAGCTACCAAAATAAGTATTCACACACATTCTCATTAAATCCTTATAAAATCCTACAGTAGTCATTCTCAACTTGGGTAGGGTACAAATAACCACCTGACTCCACCTTAAATATAGATTCCCAAGCCCCCATCTCCACCACTTCTAAGTAAGTCTGGGGTGGGCCTTGATATTCATTTTTTAAACAAGTTACTTGGAGATTCTGATGTTGGTAGTCTAAATCCCTCACAAGAAGAACACTGCCCTGGGAGTTTTTCCCAACTGCCTTGATGATCAAAATGCCTCTCAGACTCTGCCCATAGAAGTTCTGATTTAGTGGATAAGGGGCTCTGGAATTTTAATAGGGTAGGCATCTTGATGTTCAAGACTTCCCAGGTGGCATAGTGGTAAAGAATCCGCCTGCCAATGCAGGAGACCCAAGAGGCACGGGTTCGATCCCTGGGTCAGGAGGATCCCCTAGAGGAGGAAATGACAACCCACTCCAGTATCCTTGCCTGGAAAATTCCATGGACAGAGGACTCTGGTGGGCCACAGTCCATGGGATTGCAAAGAATTGGACACAACTGAACATGCACCAAGCATAATGTCCATTTTATCTGTGAGAAAACTGAGCCCCAGAGTAACTTATCCACAGTCATATAGATAGTTGACAACAGGGGTGAGATTAGAATCCAGCTCTCTTGACACTCAGTCCCACACTCTTTCTGCTGGGTTACAAAGGCCACACCACCTGTATAGAGGCCTGGACATAATAAGCAATGGATAGAGGTTTGTTAAATAGAATCCACGCAGGTTCTAGAGGGAAGAAACTATTTCTATAAAGCATATTTGCATCTTGTTCCACCCAGCCTCACCCCAAGGCACGTAATACAGTGGTCTGCCCTAGGGGCTCAACAGATGTTTGTGAGAGAACGCATTATTGTATGATTACTGGACTCTATGCTGCTCTATCTCCTTCCTCTGGCTGTGCTCCAGATTGTAAATGAGCTGCCCAGAACTGAGCTTGATACACGAGTGGTGGTCTGACCCAAACTGAGGATGGCAGGGTCTCCTTTGCCCATGTTTTTATAGGAACTCCTGTCTGTTCTGGGGAACAGGACCTTGCCCTTCCTGCCAGTCTGGGGTGTGCCCTCATGAAACCAAGAGGAGCTGGCAGCTCTATTACTGGTCCTGGGCCTCCTCCCTCCTTCAGCCTCCACTGTGGCTTCCTAATTCTAGCTTCCCATTCATCGACACTTAGAACTCTGCTATACCCATAACCTTGACAGCTTTCCCCCAGTAGTTCTTTGCACTACTCCTAGAAAAGAACCCTAAACAAGGATGATGGGCACCAGACCATTCTTACCTCCCCACATTTACAGAATGCATATCACACGTTACATACTCCATAGGAGCATGCATGCTAAATTACTTTAGTTGTATCCGACTCTGTGTGACCCCTATGGACTGTAGCCTGCCAGGCTCCTCTGTTCATGGGATTCTCCAGGCAAGAATCCTGGAGTGGGTTGCCAGGCCCTTCTCCAGGGAATCTTCCCAACCCAGGGATCAAACCCCTGTCTCTTATGTCTCCTGCATTGGCAGGCGTGTTCTTTACCACTAACACCACCTAGGAAGCCCTCTATTAGGCACATGAGCCTATTAAATACACAACATCATTAGGTAGATACTTTATGCCCTTTTTACAGGTTAAGTAATTGGTTCAGGTCATCCAGTGAGTGGCAGAGCCAAGATTTGATCCTGAGGAGCCTCACTCCAAACATTGTGGTCTTAACCACAAAGTTATACTCTCTTTCAAGGTTAACTCAGTTCTGCCTTGACCCAGCTTGTGAACTTGACTGCTAAGGCATCTTCCAGCACTGGTAGTCTAAACTTCTCTCATCTCATAAATTAGTACCAGCCCAGGTGCAGTGGGATTAGCCTGAGAACAGGCTAAGAACAGTAGAATGTAAGTGGTCAAAGAGTATAAATTTCAGGCACAAATGAATAGGTAAAGACTCAAAAAGTATGATTACAGGGAAACACTTTATTAATTCAAAGAGTTAGCCCAATGGCCTTAGACAAGAGGAAAAAAAAAAATCCTTAACTGCAAGTTTATCATTTAGTTTAACTATAATCCTTTACCAAATCATAAAAATACCAGCTTCCTACACTGGAATACTAACTCCACATATAATAAAAACGAATCAAAGATTCATACAATGTGAACTAGCTTAGAAGTCTCGTGTTAGTTAAATTTTAATTTTAAATGTAAAGCCTTTCAAAATCAAAAGAGAGTGTTGCATGTGCAGGAAGAGAAAATATTTTCAGACTAACAAAACTTCTTTTAACTTCTTAAAACTTGTTAAAAAAAAAAAAAAAAAGAAAACCCAAATTCCTTTCGGAGGACCTCCTGGTTATCCAGACTTCCAGGGAGGAGCTCCAGAGTAGTCTTATTTGTCACAATGCCTTGGAACAAAAGTCTTTCATTTCTGAGATATATGGTCAGCTGCAGGCTGACTGAGGTAGGCGAACCCCACTGCTAAAGGCTAAAATATTATTCTGAACCATGAATTTATCTGTCAGCAATATTTCAAAGACACATCTATCTGATGACCTGTTGCAGAACTACTTTGAGAGGTCCATATGTGGATGTCAAAAGTCAAGAAAGTGTGTATGATTTAGCCATCAGGAATGATCATCTCTATAGAAGCAGAACAACCCTGACCATGAGCAAGTGCTACAGACTGAACAAGATGACTTTAGAATTATTAGACAATACATATGTGCAATGGAATATTACTCAGTCATCATAAAAAATGGAATAATGCAATTTACATGGATGGACCTGCTGCTGCTGCTAAGTCGCTTCAGTCGTGTCCAACTCTGTGCGACCCCATAGACGGCAGCCCACCAGGCCTAGAGATTATCATACTGAGTGAAGTAAGCCAGACAGAGATGCTGAAACATCATATGACATCCCTTATATACGGAATCTAAAAAGACATGATACAAATGAACTTATTTACATAACAGAAACAGACTTAAAGAATGAACTTATGGTTGCAGGGAATTGGTGGGAGAATGCAGGGGAAGGGATAGTTAGGGAGTTTGGGATGGACATGTACCCACTGCTATATTTAAAATGGATAACCAACAAGGTCCTACTGTATAGCACAGGGAACTCTGTTCAATGTTATGTGGCAGCCAGGATGGAAGGGGAGTTTGGGGGAGAATAGATACATGTATATGGATGGCTGAGTCCCTTTATCTCCACCTGAAACTATCACAACATTACTAACTGGCTACAGATCAGATCAGTCGCTCAGTCGTGTCCAACTCTTTGCGACCCCATGAATTGAAGCACGCCAGGCCTCCCTGTCCATCACCAACTCCCGGAGTTCACTCAGATTCACGTCCATCGAGTCAGTGATGCCATCCAGCCATCTCATCCTCTGTCATCCCCTTCTCCTCCTGCCCCCAATCCCTCCCAGCATCAGAGTCTTTTCCAATGAGTCAACTCTTTGCATGAGGTGGCCAAAGTACCGGAGTTTCAGCTTTAGCATCATTCCTTCCAAAGAAATCCCAGGGCTGATCTCCTTCAGAATGGACTGGTTGGATCTCCTTGCAGTCCAAGGGACTCTCAAGAGTCTTCTCCAACACCACAGTTCAAAAGCATCAATTCTTCGGCGCTCAGCCTTCTTCACAGTCCAACTCTCACATCCATACATGACCACTGGAAAAACCATAGCCTTGACTAGCCGGACCTTTGTTGGCAAAGTAATGTCTCTGCTTTTGAATATGCTATCTAGGTTGGTCATAACTTTCCTTCCAAGGAGTAAGCGCCTTTTAATTTCATGGTTGCAGTCACCATCTGTAGTGATTTTGGAGCCCAGAAAAATAAAGTGTGACACTGTTTCCACTGTTTCCCCATCTATTTCCCATGAAGTGGTGGGACCGGATGCCATGATCTTTGTTTTCTGAATGTTGAGCTTTAAGCCAACTTTTTCACTCTCCACTTTCACTTTCATCAAGAGGCTTTTGAGTTCCTCTTCACTTTCTGCCATAAGGGTGGTGTCATCTGCATATCTGAGGTTATTGATATTTCTCCTGGCAATCTTGATTCCAGCTTGTGTTTCTTCCAGTCCAGCATTTCTCATAATGTACTCTGCATATAAGTTAAATAAGCAGGGTGACAATATACAGCCTTGACAAACTCCTTTTCCTATTTGGAACCAGTCTGTTGTTCCATGTCCACTTCTAACTGTTGCTTCCTGACCTGCATACAAATTTCTCAAGAGACAGATCAGGTGGTCTGGTATTCCCATCTCTTGAAGAATTTTCCACAGTTTATTGTGATCCACACAGTCAAAGGCTTTGGCATAGTCAATAAAGCAGAAATAGATGTTTTTCTGGAACTCTCTTGCTTTTTCCATGATCCAGCGGATGTTGGCAATTTGATCTCTGGTTCCTCTGCCTTTTGTAAAATCAGCTTGAACATCAGGAAGTTCATGGTTCACATATTGCTGAAGCCTGGCTTGGAGAATTTTGAGCATTACTTTACTAGCGTGTGAGATGAGTGCAATTGTGTGGTAGTTTGAGCATTCTTTGGCATTGCCTTTCTTTGGGACTGGAATGAAAACTGACCTTTTCCAGTCCTGTGGCCACTGCTGAGTTTTCCAAATTTGCTGGCATATTGAGTGCAGCACTTTCACAGCATCATCTTTCAGGATTTGGAATAGCTCAACTGGAATTCCATCACCTCCACTAGCTTTGTTCGTAGTGATGCTTTCTAAGGCCCACTTGACTTCACATTCCAGGATGTCTGGCTCTAGGTCAGTGATCACACCATCATGATTATCTTGGTCGTGAAGATCTTTTTTGTACAGTTCTTCTGTGTATTCTCAGAGAAGGCAATGGCAACCCACTCCAGTACTCTTGCCTGGAAAATCCCATGGACAGAGGAGCCTGATAGGCTACAGTCCGTGGGGTCGCTAAGAGTCGGACATGACTGAGCAACTTCACTTTCACTTTTCACTTTCATGCATTGGAGAAGGAAATGGCAACCCACTCCAGTGTTCTTGCCTGGAGAATCCCAGGGACGGGGAAGCCTGGTGGGCTGCCGTCTATGGGGTCGCACAGGGTCAGACACGACTGAAGCGACTTAGCAGCAGCAGCAGCAGCTGTGTATTCTTGCCATCTCTTCTTAATATCTTCTGCTTCTGTTAGGTCCATACCATTTCTGTCCTTTATCGAGCTCATCTTTGCATGAAATGTTCCTTTGGTATCTCTGATTTTCTTGAAGAGATCCCTAGTCTTTCCCATTCTGTTGTTTTCCTCTATTTCTTTGCATCGCTGAAGAAGGCTTTCTTATCTCTTCTTGCTATTCTTTGGAACTCTGCATTCAGATGTTTATATCTTTCCTTTTCTCCTTTGCTTTTCGCTTCTCTTCTTTTCATAGCTATTTGTAAGGCCTCCCCAGACAGCCATTTTGGTTTTTTGCATTTCTTTTCTATGGGAATGGTCTTGATCCCTGTCTCCTGTACAATGTCACGAACCTCATTCCATAGTTCATCAGGCACTCTATCTATCAGATCTAGGCCCTTAAATCTATTTCTCACTTCCACTGTATAATCATAAGGGATTTGATTTAGGTCATACCTGAGTGGTCTAGTGGTTTTCCCTACTTTCTTCAATTTAAGTCTGAATTTGGCAATAAGGGGTTCACTTCAATACAAAATAAAAAGTTTAATAAAAAAAGAATTATTTGACAAAACTGAAGATATCAAGACACTGAAAGATGTCTATGGCACCCTTCTACCCACACCAATGATTCCTCTTCTGCCCCTGGTCAGTATTCACATCCTTGCAGAGTTTCCAGAAAGTGTGCAGGGTGGAGGCGGAAAAGAGTAAGGAGTAGCAAAAAGAAAAGAATAAGGAGTAGCAAAAAGGGAGTTGGATGTCAGATGTCCAAAAAGACATTAAACAAAAAGACAGTAAACAATGGGTGAGCATGCTAAAAGGCAAGTTAAAAGAATCAGAGAAATGAATGGCAGTTTAGGACTGAAGATGGGAGGAACAGGAATCCTCCAGATTGAGTGCCTTCGGGGACAAACTAGAAACGGAAACATTGGTCAATTGCTAGATATGAAATGGCTCAACTCAAATGGGAAGGGCTTAAATTTCAACCCTTTAAGCAATACTTAGCCAAGCACTCACCTTTATTGCTAACCCTCCCAGAAATGGCTTCATCCCGGTGCCCCAGCTTTTTGGAGATAACTCTAAGAATGACAAAACTCATCTTGACAGCAGCAATACCACTGAGGTTCTCCACAAAATGAATATTTTTAAAACTAAATTTTCAAGTTTAAATTTATAAATATTTTTAAATTGAAAAGATAGCCCAGAGAGTGAGAGCTTAAAAATATGAGTGAATGCTCTAAACAGGCAAAACCCTAGAACGTGGGAACAAGGCAGACAGATGTGCAAGGTGATCTGTACATTTTGGGGGGAGGAGGTTGGGTTTTTTACTTTTGTTTATTTATTTATCTTTGATGTTTTGATATGTATATATGTTTACATCAAGACCAGGGGATCTCCTAACTTTCATGGAGAAAATTAGGTTTTTAAAAAGATAATACTTATAAATAATAAAACACATTCACAACTATTAGCTCATTTGATCTCCCAAACAATCCTATGAAATAAGCTCAGGTGCTATTATTGTTCCCAAGTTATAGATAATGGAATGAGATTCAGTAAAAATAAACTGAAATACCGAAGGTCACAGAGCCAGTATACAGCTGACTTCTCCAAGACCAAATATTATGCTTCACCCTTACCTATTGTATGGTCAGGCCATTCAACATGAGTGTGGGGTTCCTCTTTCCTTTCTTTCTGGCTGTGCTGGGTCTTCATTGCCCTACGAATTGTGGGATCTTAGTTCCCTGACCAAGGATTGAACCCAAGTTCCCGGTATTGAGAAAGTGAATTTTTAGCCACTGGACCATGGGGAAGTTCCCCAAAGTGGCTGTTCTCTTGCTCTCTTTATATAAACCAGTCCCTGCTTCACTCACATGACTATCCAATCTTAATTATAGCACTTAAACGGTAAATGCCTATGTGTTTGCCCCTGACCCAGCCTCGAGTTTCCTTAGTAACTGATGAGCCAAACTGATGTCAATCCCCCCTATAAATGGTAGCCTCCTGAGCAGCCTACCCTGAGTAGCGAAGATAGATGCCATGTCCTGCCTGCCGCCTGCCATACACAGTGGGGGTGTAGCTCCAAGATATTTTGTTTCAGGTGTGTAAGACTCCCCTATCTAATAAACCATTGATGTCTCTGTCTCTGGGTTGTTTCTTCAGTCTCAAGGCTGGGCAATTACAAGGCTTGAAGCCCAACAGCCCTACACTAGGCATTGAGATTAACATATAATGAATGTGCTAATTTAATGCAATTATTAATTAATGAATTAATTCAACAAACATGTTTTAATGCCTATTAGGAGCCAGACCAAGGGTAAATCCCTGCTCCCAAGGAGCTTACAGTCTAATGGGAAAGCAGATATGTAAATAGAATTGTAAGTGAAAAGTTTTATAAGAATATATGTATGTGTGCTCACTAAGTGGCTTAAGTCATGTTCGAGTCTGTGACCCTATGGATTGTAGCCTGCCAGGCTATTCTGTCCATGGGATTCTCCAGGCAAGAATCCTGGAGTGGGTTGCCATGCCCTCCTCCAGGGGATCTTCCCGACCCAGGGATCAAACCCATGTCTCTTACATCTCCTGCATTGGCATGTGGGTTCTTTACCACTACACCTGGGAATCCCATAAGGACATATATATAAGAAAAAAACAACTAAGTGTGCCCAGCAAATTAGACTATGTTGTCCTAAAACAAGAGTGGCCAGCTGCCTGGAGTCTTTAGAAAGAAGTCAAAAGGTAACTTCCTAACAAGGTGTCTTTCACCACCTCTGACTGAAGTGCCCAGTGCTGGTTATTGAAAAAGAAAAAAGAAAAAAAAAACACTTCTAGTACAGAGAAAAGCAATTCATCCAGTTTCATAACCTGGTAGACATATCCAACCTTTTTTGCTCAAATGCTGAGCTGACCAAACAACCTTTCAAATTTTACTTAGGAACACTGGGTTGACGCACTCCAGCAAGAGGAAATAAACACCCACTATAAATAACCTGTTGCTATTTATCCTGCCAAAGTCCTCTTTTTGTTGTGAATTAATAGACGGTTGTTCTGGTCTAAAAAGCACCTGTGGCAGACCTATCATGAGTTAATTTTTATACCAGTGCCATCCAGTGGAACTTTCCATGATTATGTTCAAAAGGGTAGCTAGTCAAATGTAGCCATTAAGTGCTTAATAAGGGGCAACTAAGGAAATTATTTATCATGTTATTTAATTTTAATTAATTTAAATAGCCACGTGTAGCTAGTGGCTACTGTCTTGGACGTCATAGCTCCAGATCCTTGGTACTCAAAATGTGCCCTGTGGATCAGCAGTGTCTGCATCACAAAAATTATTAGCTTCTTAGAAACACAGAATCTCAGGCCCCACCCCCTACCTAGGATTCAGAATCTACATGTTAACAATATCCCCAGGTGATCTGTATGCACATTAAAATTTGAAAATGGTAAGGTTACTTCTGAATGATCTAAAAAAAATTTTTTTAAGGGATTGACCACCATATCTGTGGTGACCTCTTCAAATTGCAGACACCCACCTCTGAGGCCAGTGTCCAGCATAAAAGACCTTCTTTGTATCTGTCTCTCATCCATCCATAAACGTAGTGAACAGGAAAAGGAGAAAGCCTGGTACACTGGGTTTTAGGAAAGTTAATACAGGATATGGGAATGGGATGGAAAGAACAAGAGTTTCTCAGGGATACCTCTGCAAAATAAAATGATGAAATTTCCTTGATGATTATTAAATATGGATGATGGGTATATGGGCATTCACAGGACTCTTTTCTTTGGTGTATGTTTGAAATTTTTCAAAATTGAAAAATAGACGTGATTTTTAGAGATGATGAATGTGATATTCAGCCTTCAAGAATGGCCTCCAAAATCATCTCCTCCTGTATTCATACCTTTGTGTAGTCTCCTGCAAAAATGAATTAGGACTGATCCTTGTGACCAAAGTGGAGGTGACAGGTGTGACCTCAGGAAGCTAAGTCATGGTGACTTCTGCCTTGTTCTCCCTTGGATCTCTTGCTCTGAGGGAAATTAGCTACTGTGCTGTGAGGAAACTCAGTCTCATAGAGAAGCCTTTATGGACAGGACTCAAGCCCTCTGGCCAAGAGCCAGCCCATCCTACAAGTGAGCCATAGAACTGAGCCTCTGCAGAAGTTGATTCTCCAGCCCCAGTCAAGCCTTCCATTGACTGTAGCTCCATTTGACTGCAACGACCAAGTCAGAACTGCCTTTCAAGCCACTCCTGAATCTCTGACCGACAGAAACTGTGAAAGGCAATAAATGTATATTCTTATATTAAAACAGTGAGTTTGGGGGTAATTTTTATGCTGCAATAAAGAACTAATACAATGTGACTTCAAAATTTCCCACCCCCTCAATACCTTCCCTATCTTATCACTGATGCCTGAAATAAATAGGAAAGACCTTTTCATACTGTGCATAGGGTTAACATGCTAATACCCCTTGAAGGCTGGGAGCCGAGAAATTGATGCTTTCAAATCGTGGCACTGGAGAAGACTCTCGAGAGTCCCTTGGATTGTAAGGAAATCAAACCAGTCAACACTAAAGGAAATCAGCCCGGAATATCCATTGGAAGGACTGATGCTGAAACTGAAGCTCCAATACTTTGACACAAAAAGCCCAGTCACTGGAAAAGACCCTGATACTGGGAAAGATTGAAAGCAAAAGGAGAAGGGAGCAGCAGAGGATTAGAGGGTTAGATAGCATCACCAACTCAATGGACATGAATTTGAGCAAACTGTGGGAGGTAGTGGAGGACAGAGGAACCTCGTGTGCTGCAGTCCATGTGATCACAAAGTTGGACACGACTTAGCAACTTAACAACATAACCCCTTGAAGAGATAATACATTCCCTTAAATTTATGGTAAAATTTGTGACAGATATATATTCTTTCCTTTTAAAACTCTTAGCAGGCTAATGTATTGAGACATTAATTTCAGTCTTGCTCTTGCTGTTGTAAGAGACTAGAAAGAATAGAAAGGTAAATTCTCCCTTAGGTTCTAGCATCTGAAGAACAGCTAAAGTTTTAATTATAAGATCTAGACTGTGCTTATATGCCCTTCTTCCCATGCCCAACCCTAAAACCCACACTGGTTAACAGCTTCTTGGTGTTTCAGGGATTACCCTAAAGATGACAAGCCTCCCACCCCCTTCATTTTGAGGATTAGGTAACAGAGAAACTATGCTGGAATTGCCCCATGAAGGAAGTGGAAAGAAATTATACTGGTTTAGGAAGACAGCAAGTGGCCAGGCCTAAGGGAGGAATGAGTTCCCCCAGGCTGGGAAAGATTTTTGAGCTTCCAGAAATGGAAACTTGTCCCTGGCTTGCATGAAATCGGGTTGTGTGTGTGTGTGTACGTGTGTGTGTGTGTGTGTTTGACAGAGAACGAGAGATTGCTTCACAGGGTGTACCCCTACTCCTGCCCATCCAGCTTGTAGGTTGTAGAGCTGTACCCTTTAAGTGGTACCCCATAGATCGTGGCATCGAGTCTTAAGAAAAAGGCCCTTCTCCAAATCTTTCCCCAAAATGTTGGTGAAGAAGGAATTCATAGGGCCTGGATTCCATCTTAGGCCTGTTCATGCTGATCATGCTCAGCCACCTTTCCAATGGACTCTGAACTCTGTGTTTAGTGCCTATGAAAACAACAAAAGGATAAGACCCTCTCCAGACAGGAGAACCTTGAAGATCGTACCTAGGTTACTCATCACCTAAGAAAAAACATACAATAATCACCCCTTTCTCCAGACAGGCCATAAATTTTTCTGTATCTATTGGAGTGTAACCTTGGGTTTATTGATTATTGGCTAATTGTTTGACTGTTTGAGCACATAGCACGTGAATGATGGGGTTATTGGGATTGTATTTTCCTTGGTTTATGTAAGTCTCAAGGAATTTGGGGTGGTGGGTTCGGACACGTACACATGGGGTATAAAAGATTTTCACATATGCTGGTCGGGGGCCTTGGCTAAGAGGAGACTACCTTGGGCCCGCAGGTGTAATAAACTGCACTCCACTATCTGCATTGTCCTTCTGAGTGAGTTTGTTTCCCAGACCGCGTGGCTACAACATTGGAACTTCACAACCCTAGCGAGAGGGGAGGGAGGACCTCGGAAGGTGACTAATGAATTTCCCACCAACATTGACAGCTGGGAGCTGAGCCAGATTTTTCTAATTTGTAAAATTAGAAGACATGTGACGCCTCTTGGCCTGGAGTCAACCGCAGCGAATTCACTTCAGTTAGACCTACTTTTCCTGAGAGCGGTTTTGGTAAGTAGAAGGGTGGGGAGTTGGGGGATGAAGGGAATGGAAAAAAGTGGAAGAAGTAATAGGAAAACTAAGGGGCCAGTTTCCTTCTCCAGGTCAGGACCTGTTCTAACACAGAATGAGCAGCGCGCGGCCGCCCATCCACCTCCGACACAAACACACGCACGTGCGCCCCGCCCCCGCCGCGCGCACGCGCCCCGAGCCTCGGCGGCGGCGACGGGCGCGCGCGCGCGGTGCTCGCTGCCCCCACGCCGCTCCCTGCGTTCTGATCGCTGCGTCTCCAGCTCCCCGCACCGCTGCGCGCCTGCCCCGCGGATCCGGAGACTGCGGCCGTGATCTGGGGGCTCCGACGCTGCGGCGCTGGGGGAGCGGAGCGGAGCCCGGCGCGTCCCGGGGAGGCGATGTGATCGGTAGCGGGCCCCTGCGTAAGGCGGGCGCCGCGGCAGACCAGCCGGTGAGGCGCTGCTGGGGGAGGCCGCGACGGAGCTCCCGGACCCGCCATGGGCTGAGACACGTCCTCGCCGAGCAGGTGCAGTGATCAGAGGTCCCGGGTGGGGGGGCGGGGGAGGCCCGCCTCAACAGGCCCCTTCAGCCAGGTTAGGACTCGCCCTGCCCAGCCTGTGCGGTGTCGACCTTCCCTCAGCTCCTCCCCAAAGGCTCTGCTGACCCCGCCTCCAGACTTGGGCCCTGCAAACCCTGTGACCCCAACAGCCCCTGACATTCTGGGAGATCCCGGCCCTCCACTCCTGTTAACCCAGCCTGGTAGGCCCTTGTGCTCACCTCCTCCTCGGTCCCAGTATTTTGAGCCCACCGCCCGCACGGTACCTGGGAACAACTCAACATCGCTTCCTTTCTCTTCTAGCCCTACGAGGGGTGGTGCGGGGTTGGTTGGGGGAGGAGAGTGGAAGGAGGGAGACTGGGTCCTTCCCTCCAGAGACCCTGATGACCACAAACCTATACTCTCTCTTAAGCCTGTAGTGAAAGTGACCCTTCCTTACCCCACCAGAACATGCCCGGGTGATTTCCTCCCAGATCTTCCTTGTGGCCTTCCTCGTCCTCCGCAGTGACACTATGCAACCCCAAGGAGACCTGCGAGGCCTCTGGCTCCTGCTGCTGTCCCTGTTCCTGCTCCTCTTTGAGGTGGCCAGAGCTGGCCGGCCAGTGGTGAGCTGTCCTGCCTCCTGCCTGTGCGCCAGCAACATCCTCAGCTGCTCCAAGCAGCAGCTGCCCAACGTGCCCCACTCCCTGCCCAGCTACACCGCCCTCCTGGACCTCAGCCACAACAACCTGAGCCGCCTGAGGGCCGAGTGGACCCCCACGCGCCTGACCCACCTGCACTCCCTGCTGCTGAGCCACAACCACCTGAATTTCATATCCTCTGAGGCCTTTTCCCCAGTTCCCAACCTGCGCTACCTGGACCTCTCCTCCAACCAGCTGCGGACGCTGGATGAGTTCCTGTTCAGTGAACTGCAGGTCCTGGAGGTGCTGCTGCTCTACAATAACCACATTATGGCAGTGGACCGCTGCGCCTTCGATGACATGACCCAGCTGCAGAAACTCTACTTGAGTCAGAACCAGATCTCCCGCTTCCCTCTGGAACTGGTCAAGGAAGGAGCCAAGCTCCCCAAACTAACGCTCCTGGACCTTTCCTCCAACAAGCTGAAGAACTTACCATTGCCTGACCTGCAGAAGCTGCCCGCCTGGATCAAGAATGGGCTGTACCTACACAACAACCCCCTGCACTGCGACTGTGAGCTCTACCAGCTCTTTTCCCACTGGCAGTACCGGCAGCTGAGCTCCGTCATGGACTTTCAGGAGGACCTGTACTGCATGAGCTCCAAGAAACTGCACAATGTCTTCAACCTGAGTTTCCTCAATTGCAGCGAGTACAAGGAGCGTGCCTGGGAGGCCCACCTGGGTGACTCCTTGACCATCAAGTGTGACACCAAGCAGCAGGGGATGACCAAGGTGTGGGTGACACCCAGCAATGAACGGGTGCTGGATGAGGTGGCCAACAGCACGGTGACCGTGTCCAAGGATGGCAGTCTTCATTTCCAGCAGGTGCAGATTGAGCATGGGGGTGTGTATACCTGCTATGCCATGGGGGAGGCTTTCAATGAGACCCTGTCTGTGGAGTTGAAAGTGTACAATTTCACCTTGCACGGACACCACGACACCCTCAACACAGCCTATACCACCCTTGTGGGCTGTATCCTCAGTGTAGTCCTGGTCCTCATATACCTGTACCTCACCCCATGCCGCTGCTGGTGCCGGGGTGTCGAGAAACCTTCCAGCCATCAGGCAGACAGCCTCAGTTCTTCCATGCTTAGTACCACACCCAACCACGACCCTATGGCTGGTGGGGACAAGGATGATGGTTTTGACAGGCGGGTGGCCTTTCTGGAACCTGCTGGACCTGCACAGGGTCAAAACGGCAAGCTCAAGCCAGGCAACACCCTGCCAGTGCCAGAGGCGACAGGCAAGGGCCAGCGGAGGATGTCGGATCCGGAATCGGTCAGCTCGGTCTTCTCTGATACGCCCATTGTGGTGTGAGCAGAATGGGTTGGTGGGGAGATTCTGCCCCAGGAGAGGTAATGCGCCCTTGAAGGATGTGAGGGGGTGGAAGAGAGGGCTAGCTGCCCAAGGGAGTGGGTTCCCCTCGAACTCAAGGGAATTGGCCACAGGTACAACAGCAGGCAAGACCCCAAGCAGGGTGTGGCTGCCATGATTTTCAAATGTGGATATACTAATCCTCAGGCAAATACGACACCCCTTCCCAGAGCCCTGACAGTTCTCAAGGTGGTGGAAGAAGAGGGTGTCTGCTGGTGGGAATGAGGAAAGGGGTGAAAGAGCAGATCCCCTAAACCTTTTTGAGGTCATCTCTAGCTCCTTCAGAGAAAATCATTCAGGAAAAAGAGTCACTTTTTTCCTTTCTCGGCCCACCCACACCTGTGATGTTGTGTGTACTGGGGGGAGCTTCCACAGGAGCCACGTTGGGGAAGAGCTAGATTGTCTTCCTTGGCCAGGAAGTCACATCACGCGTCACAGCTGAGGAAATGGGAAACCTCTGGGAAAAGAAGTCAGGAAAAGGCTGGGACCTCAATAACATTCCCCATAGCTGTTGTAAGACTTCCCAGGAACACCTTCCTCTTTCCAGAGGAGCCCTGGGTGCATGGGTCTTTTGCAGGAGCTTGGCCTGTTGCCTGTCAGATATGGCAACAATATGAGATGCGGTATCTGTGTCTTGTCATGGGACCAGTGGCACAGAGGGGTACAGCATGAACCAAGGGGTCCCTGTGACAGTATAGATGCCAGCACAAAACCTGTAGATGGGGGATAAACTCCAGATTGGAACCAGTTGGTGAAACCCTTGGTTAGCATCTGATTCCCAGCACCCGTGTGTCGGGTCAAGGTGTGGGGTGCTGGAAGCAGAGTGTCTGTGGATGCCTGCCACAGACGTGGGATGAGGGCCTCTTTGCATGAGGAGGTGGACGGTAAACCAGCCACTGCTACGTAGCATCCAGCGGGATCTACCTGATTTTCTGTGTATGCCATCTCTTCATTTGTTCTCCTGATAGGCTCAGGTAGAATTCTGAGTGTTCCCTAATATGCTGCTCTGCAAAAGAAGGAATCCAAGAAGTCTGGCCCCAGCTGGGTTAGCTTGGGCT
The DNA here is from genome assembly GCF_029407905.1 of Bubalus kerabau. Classification (NCBI taxonomy): domain Eukaryota; kingdom Metazoa; phylum Chordata; class Mammalia; order Artiodactyla; family Bovidae; genus Bubalus; species Bubalus kerabau. The sequence continues at coordinate 34,865,530 of NC_073629.1, forward strand.
CAGGGGTGGAGGGGACCAGGCAGACATCTCCATTGTGCTGACAAAGCCGCCTTGCTCCTCTCTTAGAGATCTCACCCCTGCTGCAGAGCTGGAGCATGGGATTCATCATCTGCGGAGCTGGAATCAAGTGGTCCCTGCCACAGAGGAATGGCGGTTCGGAGGGTGGCTTAGAGTTCTGCCCTCTCCGCAAGGTTCCAGGCAGTCTTGTAACAGAGACAGTCAGTGGCACTAAACTTTCAGGAGGAGACCCTCTCAGCCAGAGGTGTGCACAGTTGTCAGGCCAGAGGAACTTAAGGACAGGCCCAACATTGCATTCCATCAAAGTGGCAGAATACTTTGGGCATAGAGGTGGCCACTTCCTTTGACTCTACTGCAGGCCCTGGGGGTTGGTGACTCTGAGCTTTGGCAAGGGGACATGAAGGGCAAAGGTGAAAATGTTCTCTGACAGTCTTTTCAGTCTGTCCCCTCTCTCCCACCAAGTCCCCTGTCCTTGGAAGTTCTCCAACTCTTCCAGTTTTCCAATCTGCTGTTTAGGTTCCAAGAAGTGCCATTTACCTGTGGGTGAAGGCTGCTTGCTAGGAGGTCCTAACTCCCACTGCCTGTTAAGATCCGAGGTGGAGACTAGAACTCAACATCTTCCCCTTGTCTGTTGCTGGGATGTCAAGACCGCTGTCCATCCTTTATTAGTAACCTAGCTTTGTCGAGAGAGGTGCAGCGTTTCCCTCAAGTACTTGCATGCTCATAGGGATGCATGCTTATAGGTCTGCATGCACCCCAGCACCTTGACTTCCATCAGGATGATTCTTCAGTCCCCACTAATGTCCACTTCCAGAGTGGTTTCTACTTATGTGCACAACTTCATGCACACAATTTTCTTGCCCTGTAGGAGACTGTGACCATGCCAGGCTCTGCAGATACAAACTTTTGTACTTTTGATTTCTGAACTGCCTAAATCTTCACCCACATCTCTGTGGCACTCCGTAAAGCCCAGAGTTAGGACAGCTGCAGGTTGAAGACCTTGAGAGAAGGGTTGATGAGGAGCAAGCTGGCTCTTCAGACTCCTCAGAAACCTTCCTTAGAGTAATGGTATGTCAGAAATAAATGTAAAACTAGGTCAGTGACAGATCCAGAAGAACACTGGCAAGGGACCAAGCAGCTGTAAGTTGCTCTTCCTATGTTAACTGCCCTAGTAAGCCAGAGGCAGGAGGGAAAAATTGTGTGGTCATATTCCAGAGACTTTTAAAGATTCTGACACTGAAGCTATAGGAACCAGGATCCCTTCCTCAGACTTATCAGAGAAAATCTCACCTCCAGGCAGCAGCTTCCCCTCTAGGCATCATCTAGGGCTGTGAAAATCTTTCAAGTGGATATCAGATGAAGTAGGTCCTCTGGACATCCTGAGTTCCCAAGGACCAGGAAGGCCATCTTCCTCCTAACTCCTACCCAGTTCAGGGCATGAGGCTCTTAGTCTCCCCACTGTATCCACTAGGTTAGCCAGGACCTACCAGTTTGAGAGCCTGGTAGGTGTGCCTGGCTTCCCCACCAAGAGACTGAACTGATTGGCCTCTTCCCATGGTTTCAGTGACTAGAACCCAAAGGTAGCTTTCTACTTGAGGGATTGGGTACTCAGCAGATGTAAGCTCACTGGAACCCTGTGTAGGAAACTGCCAGGTCTGGTTATAAGAAAAGGTCAAGTGATCACCCCCACCCCCATCAGTCAACCAGACATGTCTCCCAGGAAGCAGGTGTCCCTGGAGACAGAGTATGTCAGGGCTGTACAATCTGTCTGTGTGATTGTTTGTGATCTTTCTTTCCCTGTATTTATGAGGCTCCTAAGAAGGAGCTGGGAGTGGGGAGACCCCAGCTGGGGAGAGTGAAGGCGACTGATTCCAGTTTTCCGTGTGTCCTTACCTCTGTACTTCCTTTTAGCCCTGCTGGCGAAGTGAGCAGGCCTCCCCACATCCAGGATCCTAGTACTTCCACTTGTGTGCTCCCAGGCTGGCAAACCTTGGAGCCTCTGGGCTCTGAAAACTAGACAATGATCATTAAAACCTGGCTTGAGTCTCTGTTCTGGCGTAGTCTGTGACTGGTTTATCTTTTCAGCCAGTGGGGAGGGTTCACAGCACCTCAGAAGGGTGCAACCTGTCTAGGGGGAGAATAGTTAAATGCTGTTGCGAGGGCATGGGTAGAGTCCACATCCAGGCGTGAAGACAGACAAGGGGTCAGCCAGCCTTTTCTGTGAGGAGCCAGACAGGAAACATGTTAGACTTTGCAGCCCGTATAGTCTCTGTTACAGCTCCTCAGTGGTGCCTTTGTGGCCGGAAGGTGTAGAAAGTACACAGACAGACAGTGGCTCTGTTCCAGTCAACTTTATTTATGGACATTGAAATGTGATTTTCACATCATTGTAACATGTATTTGAGGGTTTTTTTCCAACCATATATAAATGCAAAAACTTACTGGCTCACAGACCACAAAAAACCAGGCAGCAAGTTGGTTTTGGCCAGCGGACAAATTTGCCAACCCAATGTTCTCAAAAGAAATGTCATTGACACTTTAGCAGGAGAGGGTCTAGAAATTCCATGACTTGGGGCTAGAGCAGATAATGAAGACTTTCTGGATCCCTGGGGAAGAGGGTTGTCTCCCTGAAGAGCCCTCTTGAAAGTCTGGATCAAGCCTACAAACTGTACTGTGGTAAATGTTTGAATTGGGTTAAAAGAAATGGCGGTGAGCAGCTTGGGTCCACAGTCTTTTGATTATTACCAATATATGTTCATGTGAGTGGTAACCACCTTAGTTTGGCTTAAAGTATATTAGTCTAATGGACAGGTGGTATTCATTGACAATGTAGTGTGTCCTAGCATGGCATTGAACAGAGAAATGCAGTCCCCGCTTTCTTGGTACAGAAGACAGCCTATCAGAAATTGGCCCAGATTTTACTGAACTCTGAGTAGGCAGTTTCTTTGGCTACTCTCTTGGTATTTCTGGAAGGGGATTGTCATGGTAGATTCCCAAAAGGGAGGGGAAATGGTATAACAAAAAAAGAAATGAAAAGAATCGAAATTGGGGGAATTCCTAGGCTGTCCAGTGGTTAGGACTTGGCATTTTCACTGCCCAGGGCCTGCCTGCGTTCAATCCCTGGGTGGGAAACTAAGATCCCGCAAGCCACGCAGTGCAGCTGAAAAAAATAAAGAATCAGAATTTGAATAATTACCTCATTTATTACACTGCTAAAATCTTGACTGAAGGGCGGTCCTCTTCTGTCTGGAAAGTTGTCTTTTTCTTTTCATGAGGGAACAACTAAAGAGTGAGGGATGGAGACACCTCACAGCCAGTCACACCAGACATATCAACCTTGGCAGTCAGTGAAATGACAGATGTTGATGCCAGGGCGCCCCCAGAGTCTACATGTATTTGGTATTTTTTAATTTTTTCAAAGCAGTTTTTGCTATGGCTGAGTTTAGCCAAGAGGACGAGCTGGTAAAGAGAACAGGTCTGGGGAGGAAGACTACTGAAAATCCTCCCTTCTGTTTTGGCCTGTGTCAAGCCCTGTCTCTGCGCCTAGGAAGTTTTGATACTCCTTTTTCCATCATCCCAAGGCTACATCTCTTCAACCTTCCCCATCCCCCTGCCAGTCCCCCAAGAAGTTCCATAAATTCTGGCCAAGATGGTCTGCCATGTCTTGCGGCTCTTCCCCTAGCTCCTCTTAGGTGGCACTGCGGGAGAATAGAAAAGGTTAATATGATGGTTATCTTTTAGAACAGAAAATGAGAGTTCAGTGGATTGGCCAGCCTGGTCTCTCTCCCATCTGATCTCTCAACTCCTTCCCTTTCTGCAGTTGTAACTCTTGGACCCCTTATCTTGTGTCTGAAGCAACCACTGGAGAAGCTTCACCTGCCCCACCCACACTGCAGAAAAGACTCAGGACCACTCAGTGGTATGGTCAGCTTGTTTGGTCTGGCTACAGGGAGCCTACGCTGGATGCTTTCTCTCCCCAGGGTTGAGAGAAGAAAGCTAAAGCAGCTGCCACATCAGCCCCCATCATCAGGCGTATAGCCTGTTGTGTGGAAAACATCAAGTGGTGAAGATACTTAGACCTGCCCTGAGGCCTTCCAGTTGACATCAGCCTGGTTACAGTCCCAGAATCACAGTGGGTGTGGAGAGAACCAACCTTTAGGACATAGACAGGACCCTGCAAGGACTTCTAGGTGCCCTACAGCACTAGCATAGTAAAGTAAGAGTCACTGACCCCAGAGCTGGAGGCTTGTATGCATATGTGTCTGCAAACACACACAGATTAGGGAGCGCCGCAGCTGGATGGAACTTCATGCTGCTTTTCCTTCACCTCCCACTGCTCCTTCCCTTGGCCGTAGTTTGCTTTAGGTGTGGACCTCAGTAGAAAGGTCTAGCCCAGTACTGGGAATCCTTAGAAAGCACTGGGAGAGAACGAGGGATCTGCCTGAAAGACAAGGGTGCCAGGGGGCCTCATGAATACTCAGACAGAGTTGAATCCTCTGGTACCAGAGGATAGAATCACCTGAAGTAGCTACTTAAAATGCTTTCACAAGAGGTTTTACAAAATCTAGGAAATTCTGATAGAAGCAGGTAGATTTAAAACTGGGACTTATTCCCTGCACACTGGCGAGTTAGTCAAGGCTTCTGGGTGAGTGGGTGGGTAGGGAGAAGGTCGTCTTACTGGAGGGAATCTGCCTGCTTTAAGCTGAGCTGGAGACCATCTACGTTAAATCACCCTCTGGAGCAGTCCTGGGGCACTGTCCTCCTGCCTTTCAGCTGTGTCTTCCCTGTGTCTACACTGGTGACCGTTGTTGAGGCCATGACCACAGTGACTGATCAGTGTTTCATTCCTGGATCCCAGGATAGGGGAGGAAAAAACACCCAAGATTAAAAAATAGTGAAGCCTCCATGCTACTATGGTGCCTGCCTCTCTGTGTCCACTCTAGGAAGACTGCTGACTGTTCTCAAACCAATGGAATGGAAAATATCCTCAAGTTAAACATAACTGCTTTCATGGTACATGTGCATGTGTGTGTAATTCCAATAATGTCCTTTGAGGAGGAAAGGACAGTGATCCTACTCCAAGAGCCTGAAACAAGGAGAAACAAATCTGTAAACAAGCCAGGGGCTGTGCCTCACAGCTTCCCACCTCCACCCTGGGTGAGGGCCTGAGGCAGCCTGTGGCTCCGGGGGCAACCAGAGAGCTGGTGTGGCAGTGTGGGTCCACTGCTGCTCCTCCCTTCCCTGTCTGTGGCCTGTCTGCTCCACCTTTCCCTTGGAAGAGCAGGATCAGCCAGGAGAAACTTAGACTTGCAACCAGGAGCTCCAGGCTGGACCTGGGGCATAATTGGACTGACTCCAGATCTGCAATCAGCCCCATGACTTGAACACATCAGCTGGCAGCAACTTAGGACAAGCTTCACTAGAGTCATAGCTTCCATAGCACTCCTGGCCTTGCATCTAGGAGGAAATGTCTGTGTTCTCTGACGGTGGCCAGCAACACAACCTCTCTGAGACTTGGATCCCCTAAGCATCATTATCCATAACTATTTATTGCCTCCCTAAAAGAAGCAGAAAACCCAGAGCCAGGCTGAGAAAGAGATAAGGACAGGAACATAATAAGCCGCCTGTTTACATGTGTTTACTACTTTGAACATCCCAATGCATGTTACCATGCATTCTGTCATCTAGTGCTCACAACATCCCTGTGAGACAGGTCATGTAGTCAGTGATTTGCCTGTGGCCACACCAGTGTCAGGGGCTGGGTAAACCCAGACTGCAAGTTTCCGAGCTCCCGGATCGATGTTTCACTTCATGATACGTAGGGTCTTTATGCTAACCAAACGCAGGGGCAGCGGGAGCACTAAACCAGGAGCCTCCCTGCTCCCTAAGCCTGCAGAGAGTCATCAGAAATGCTGGGGGAGTCAGGGGTGTCCCCTGGAGGCCAAGACAGGTCAACAGACGGCTAGGCAGGAGTGCTCGAGATTCAAGGTCAACAGCCTCCAATGCCACTAGCAGTGTCAGCGAAGCATACACTGTGCCCTTTGGTCAGGTGAAAAGGTCTGACTGGTCTACTCAGAGGACGCTCAGGGATGCTTCCAGGAGGAAGGCAGGCTCAAAGCATGGCTGGGAGGTAAGACTTCTGACCCCTCCTCCCTCTGCAGCCCAGGAAGAGGGGGACGGTGAGAGCTGGCTGACTCAGTCTGCAAGTGCTTGGAGATCTGGAGCTGAAAGGCCTCAGCCCTGTTCAGCTAATGATTATTATTAACTCTGAGCAGGCCTTGGCATAGCAGCCAGCTGGCTCTGGGAGAATGCCTGGATCTCCGACAGTGAGGTTTTAAAAACAAGACCCATGGCAGCCATGCCTGGTGTGGTGGGGGTCGGGGGGAGGACAGGCTAGTGTCAGAGAGTGGGGAGGGGTAGTCTGCCCTGTGAGAGGGTGGGGCCAGGAGGCGGCACAGGCTGGCAAGAGATACCTTTAATGCAGCTGAAAAGTCCAGAAGGTGAGGCTGGGAGACTTCCCCACACAGAGCTCCTGACATTCAACACCACCCCCAGTGGGGGGTGGGCGAGTGGAGTATGGAGGGGAAAGGGTGGCCAAGGGAAAGATGGGGGCTTGGGTGTGGTATCTGAATCCAGAATGGTAATCCTATTACCATCCTGGATTTGGATACAAAAACCATCTATATTTCTAATGTCCTAAAGATTGAGTTTGAATGTAATCGTATTTGGAATCAGGACTCAGTGAGCCTGATATGCAAATTTGTGCAAACGACACGGAAATTTAAAAAGGTCTCGAGCACCCTGGCTTTTATTTTTAAAGGCTAAAGAGGCTGGCTACTAGCTGCCTCTAGTCAGACAAGGGCAAAAGGGCAGCCATTTGTTTCTCCTTCAAGACCTCTGCCTCATTTCTGAGGAGCCCAGATAATACCCCAGATGGGGAGACACTGGATGGTGGCGGGGGGAAAGAGGGTGCAGGGGGAGGAAACAAGCAGGAGGCATATGCAGCCACCAGCCACCAAGATCCCAGCTGGAGGAAGAGTGCCCTGGCACTGAGGTCTAATGGCTGTCCAGCTGCTGCCTTGGGATGGGACGGCAGGTGGTGATGGAAGGAGCAAGGAGAGGAGGGGAGGGAAGTCCCTCCACAATCTGGCCAGCTGGGAAGAAGGGCTCCTCCTGGTGACCTCCTCCCAATACTGCAATCAGACTGGCTAAGCAAGCAGAGACCACCTGTGCCCCCCTCTCTGCCCTGTGTCCCTGCCCACCACCAGCCAGGGCCTACTGGTCAGAGAAGTGACAGCTGGGACCCCTTCCTCCTGCAGAATATAAATGACTTCCCCCTTCCTCCCAGGGCTGGGAATAGACATCAGCTGGCACTGCCCACGCAAACTGCCGGCTGTCAGCCCGCCTGCCCGCCCACCATCCCCCGCACCACCTGGGAGGAGGCAACACCTCAGGCAGGCTCGGGCTCTCTGGTGTTGCCTGCTTGGCTCCCCGAGCAAGCTCACCCGGCCTTCCTACCCTGCTGGAGACAGACTGAGACTCCCAGCACTGACTGTACAGGCCATCAGAGAGGGACTCCCTGGCCAGAATGACCCGAGGTGACAATCTCCTCCATGCAGCCCCAGTAGCCATCTCTCCCAAGGTCAGACCACAGTGGAGAACTGGAAAGCGGGAAAAGGGCAATGAAAGAGACAGGAATAACCAGCAGGGGCCCCCTTGAGATGCTCAGGGTCTGGGGCGCTCCTAGGAGATGCCATCTGACCAGCACAGTCTGCTCTGAGGACCCTTCTGCCCCTGCCATTCTCATGCCTGTCCTGTTGAATCATACCGACCTCCCTGCTGTTGAGTCACCCAGGGAGGAGGTCTGGAATCTTCTAAAGGCCTGGGATAGACAGACTATTGCTATCTGGGAACACCTCTCCCTGCTCCTGGGACCTCAAATCCTAGGTCCTACTCCACAGGTCTCCCAGAGTCCCCACTGAGCTCTCTCTACCTGCCTCAACGCTGCTTTCCAGGCTCGGCCATTCTCAGTTTTCGCCATGATCTATGGAGGTCCCAATCCAATGGACAGAGGAGTCTGGCAGCATACAGTCCATGGGGTCACAAGAGTCAGACACGACTTAGCAACTAAACCACCATCAACCACCACAATGGAGGTCCCAACTCCTCTATGAGCCAGACCACAGTTAACCAATGTAACATCCAGCTCTCACCAACGAGGGATGAGGGCAGTCTGTGGAACTACTTTCAGTCTGGAACGAGGATGGGTCTTTGCAGGGAACAGAGCCCAGCCCTCATTTGCCAGCTGGCACCAAATTCAGCCCACTCCTGGGCCAAAGAGCTGGCAAGAGATGACACTGAAGGGAAGCTAAGCTGATGAGGAGAGAAGGAGAACCAGGGAGACTGTTTTCTCTAGATCAGAAGTGCCCTGCCTCGTTTCCTTGGTTCTTACTTTGTTCTAAAAGCTTTGGAATAGCTCCAGGAAGCTATGTGCTAAGGCAAGGACCCAAGCCCTAAGAAGGGCAAAACACGAGATGATCAGGATTGCTCTGCCACTGAGAATGGACGTCTTGCGGCCCCAAGCCCAGATGCCAAGATTAGCTGAAGGAAGTTCTTAACTGGGCTAAGACACCCAGCCAGGAGCCAAGGCCTGGTTAAGCCAATGCCTTTCTGCTCCTCCAAAAGTTTAAGGTGTCTTTAGTGCCCTTAATGTCTTGGCAAGTAGGAGCTGGAAACCTTCACCTGGGCCCCTTCTCTCCACAGCCCCTGATGCTTTGTTCCCTGGTGCAGGGGCCAAATCAGCACAGGTTCTTGGAAAGCCAGGAGACCATATTGGTCCCTCTAGAGGGGTAAGGAGACAATGAATGTAAGAATTACACCCTGAGTCTGATGAGTGGTCCAGCCATAGTTCAGAGCTGGGAAGATGCTCTGTGACATCAACTTGACAGACACTGAATGGTAGGAGAGATTGTTTAGAAACAATCACCCATTACACAGATGAGGAAACTGAGTCCCTGAGACACTGGACTCACATAAGGTTGCACAACAGAGCCTATAAGGACCATACCCATTAAAAAAATGTACATTGGCTCTCTCCACTACACTGCTTTCTCAAAGTGACCCAAAGAGCTGCTGCCACTGATAAGTTACAGGAATCCAATTTTTCATTAGGCATGCAAGAAGAGATGACTGCCAGTACCACCCAACACTTCTCCCCCATCAAGAGTGGAGGCTTCAGGATCAAGCTCCCCATCACCTGTCACTTATGCCCCATCCACTTCCCCGTTTTGGCCCACTGAGTCATCTGTCGGCAACGGCAGCTTGGGTTTCTGCAGCCTCCACCCCAGCTAAGACATACAAAAACCCTACCCCTTCTGAAGTGGATCCCTGAAGGTCACTAAAGGAGCCAGTGAAGTCCAAGTCAAGTGTCCCATTTCGATTCCAAGTTTGGAGGAACTCACATTTCCATTTTCTTCCTTGGCAAGTAGGAGCTGGAGATCTGGTGCATTATCACCAGGGCTGGATAGAGGGGCAGCACCAGGCACAGGTACCAGGCTGCACCTTTGATCTGAGCCTGGAACCACACTGAGTGCATGCCCAGAAGCACTGTTACTGTAGCCATCAGGTAGACCACCAGTCCACATGTCAGATGGTAGAGCTTGAGACGAGCCACCCTTGAGACCCTGGCTGCCCGGGGACACAGGAGGCAAAGTCCACACAGTGCCTGGCCGATAGTGGCCAGCAACGTCAGAGCCCCTACCCAGCTGTGCCAGGACGCCAGGTGGGGCAGCTCACTGCGGGTCCTGCTGGAGATGATGAAGCCCAGGCCCAGGGCTGCACAGAGGATGGCTAGGGTCTGCCCTGCCCAGTGGAGTCGGATCCGGGCCTTTCGGGAGCAGAAGAAGAACAGGGAGTGCTCGGGTGAGAAGAGCAGGATGGCCTCAGCCATGCAGAGGCAGAACTGTGAACACAGGAGAGGGCCAGTGAGCCTCAGGCCCGGCTCAGAGGCCTGCAAAAGGGGAGGTGCCCTCATACATCCAAACAAGGAAGACAAAGGGTAGGGGCTAAAGGACTCCCACCAGGACCACCTGCCTCACAGGTAGGCATTTGTGGGTAGAATTAGGAACCCACGCTTGAGTGGGAGTGTCATCATTCAGGCTGACATCCATGCCCTACTACCCCCCACCCCCCGCCCCACATCCTCAATAGCAAGGACTCTCATTTCTTGACCAATGGAAACAGCAAAAGTTAAACTTTCTCCTGAACTCTGGGGGTGGGGAGCAACTGGATAACGCCCCTTCCACTTCCTCTTTTCAGGCCCAGAGTGGAGAAAATGATGGTATCTTCCATGCCCTCCCACCGCATTATACCACCTGATTACCTATAGCCCAGCCCTCCATGTTTCCTGATCTCAGTGGTTGCAAGGAAAGATGGGGCCCTGGGTATTTCCCCCCACCTCTCTGAGCCAAAGAAAGGTTAAGCCTTCTAAAGGCTAGATGCTTCCTTAGGGGCATATCCAAACCAATCACCCAAACTCACCGCCAAGGCCATGAATACAGGGTGCCAGGAGAAAAGACCTAAGAATCAAAGAGAACAGACTGATGGCGGGGCACCATTGGTTCTGCCCCTGTGGCTGGCTGGAGCCCAAAGAATCTGGCTGGAGGGGAAAGGTCAGTGTAGTGTCTTCAACCCTAATCAGTATCAGGACCTCCAGGCAAAGTGGTGCAGCCAAAGGGCCTTAGGCTGAGCAACCAAGAGGGCAAACATACCAGTTTGGCCTGGACTCCCCATTCAACACTTTGCAGCTACTAGCCCAGTCCTAAAATAGACCTTGGCCTCTCTCCTTTATTTGTTGCATCCGTGAGGGGCTCTGCTGGTGACGAACTAGCGAGTTCAGTTAGTTCGCTTCAGGCTTCTCCTCTCCTCCCAGCACCCAAAGCCCCACCCTTCCAGGACCCACCCCCAGGACCACGCCCCACCACGCCCTTACTACACCTCGGCAGTCGCCCATCTACTGCGAGTCCCCACTCCACGCCTCTATGCGCTCCAAGCGCAGCCCCTCAAACATCTCGGCTCCGCCCCCTTGCCTGGCCCCGCCCCTCCCGGCACACTCACTGGTTCCTGGCCGGGACAGCACAGTCAGGAAGATGGTGAAGCCCACAGCGACCAGATGCGCCAAGATCCCACTGCCTCTCCGCAGCCAGCGGGTCAGTCTCGGCTCCCTCGGCGGAGCGAGAACCAGACCTACCTCCAGAGACTGCATGGCGGCACCCGGCAGCCGCACACTCCCAGCTGCCAGGGCAAGTCTTCCGGGTTTGCGATCGCGGAGGCGGCCGCGGAGGCGGGAGAGGCTCCTCCCCGGGACGCCGCCGACAATGCGGCGGCTCGCCCACAGCGCCCTCTGCAGACTGGGGGAAAGAGCCTAGGTCCTGGAGAGCCCCGAGGGCAGAAAGTGAGTGGACAGCTGCGGGCCCACCTTGTTTCTTCAGCCAACCTCATTGGTATCTTTATGTCTACACGGGCTTATGAGGCTTATGTCTCAAATAGCCTGTGAAAATTACTTTCATGACAACTGATTTTACCCAAGTCACAAATCTGATATACAGAACCAAGAGTGTGAAACCAGTTTTGAGCAGTTTTCCAAAAATACTGGATTTCCCTAGTTGCCCACTCTCTCCCGCCACCCCTCCTTCCGTCTTGTTAAGGGAGTTAGAGTCCCCTCTGCCTAAAAGCAAGGAGATTGAAAAGGAACGGATAAAGCTAAAAACTAGTGCCCCGTGCCTGGTGAATTAGGGTTTGAGGACCAAAGGAGAGACACGCAACAGTCATGTCCCCTATCTGAACAGTAGCTCTTGTACCCAGTGAGACAAATGGAAAATCTAGGGCACTCCCAGCCCTTGCCGCCTGCACACCATCTGCTCAGCCCTGGGGAGCCAGGTGATCCTGAGGGACTAGGACCTCCCACATGCTGGCTGCCTCCCACACCAAGGGGAGTTCTGTAAGTGGTCTTACCTTTTCCCTTTCTGCCTCCAGAAAAGGTGTGCTTCCGCTTAAGGAGGCCTACCTGGGAGAGGCTGCACCCCTTCCTTAAGGGTAAACCCACAGGCCATGGGGGGAGAGACCAAAACAGGCAGTCCCACAGGAATCAGGGACATCCTGAGAGCAATTACAAACTCCACTTCAGCTCCAGTGGTTGAGAAAATGAGGCTACTAGTACGAGGCAGGGGGAGCTGAAGAAACTGAGGCAGTAATTCAGAGACAGGATGCAGGTGCCGGGTTGCTGGAAGACCAGAAGAGGGCCACAGGCTGATTCTCCTAGACCTTCAAGGCGAAGATCCAAGAGTAGACCCGGAGGTGTGGCTCCCCTCCCCCATCAAGTTTCCTTCCCCAAAAGGACTGTAGTCCCCTTGCTCACTAGGAGCCACATGCCTCCTCATCCCAAGACTCCCCCAGTGACACAACCCCTAGCCATTTCAGGAGACTAAAAGTACAAAAACATATGAGCATAATAGATTCTTCTGCAGGCAAGTGATAGGAGCTGGAGGCTGGCTGCCTATCAGGTCAGCCTCCTGGGGTGTAGCTGGGGACAGTAAGGACACTCATTTTATTACACTTCTTTCCTTCCTATGTTTCTGTTTTTATATTTTCTTAGCAGCAACAGAACAGGAAGACAGTCTTGAGGTATTTTAAAGAGGTTTTTTTTTTTTTTCTTAAAAAAAATAATATAAAGTTATAAAAAGCGGCAGCAGCCTGGGGCCCGGATCTGGAGGGGAGGAGGTGCTGGCGGCTCCATTGCAGTGGGCAGGCACTTTCTCGTTAATGGGCTTTTGACTGCAGGAAGACAAGAGGCAAGAGACAGGGTCAGGCTAGGGGGTCTACCTGTCCTCCTATCCAGTGAACTATGTGGGCCATAAAAGCTAAGGTTCCACTTCCTCCTGCTGGTCTGTTGAGTAAAGCTAGGCACGGGGGAGGATAAATGCCTGCCCAGCAGAGGCAGTCTGGAGATCACCCATGCAAGCGGGGGACACAAACACACTCAAACCCTGGGCAACTGTCAACTTATTATTACTCTCATATGGGTGCCAAATGTGTTGGGATGCATCTGGTCAGTGCCTAAACCAGGAGGGCATCCCCTCTTCCCACCCAATTCATCCCTCCTGGCTAAGATCATATGTAAAGCTCAGAGCATGCTACTTCAGGGCTCCCATCAGAAGAAGCAAATAAATCTGGCTGCTGGCTTTACTGGAAACCCTGGAGAGTTTGCCTGACACCTGAAAACCTGGCAGTGGATACATGTGCAAGGTGGGCAGTCATGCATATGGGGACCTTGGGTGGTGTCCCTGTCCTTTCAGGCCCTAATGCCCGAACACAAAACCAACGAACAAGACCAGCCCACCCACCCTGTGCCCAGTGTGTTAGGCCACAGCTCTGGGACCCCAGCTCAACCCCACTGCCCAAACCTTTCTTATCAGAGCTCATGGAGTCCAACTTCCTTTCCTTCAGGGAACAGAGGTAGCTCCAGTTCCTGGAGTGAGGGCCACAGCCAATTCAGAAAGTGGCCCTTTAATTAAAGCAAAAGTTGGGGAAGGGGGAGAGGCAGAGGCAACATCTCCTTAGCCCAAGAGACAGGGCTGGGGAAGGGGAAGGCCCATCAAGCAAGAGCTGGGGTCACCTCTCCCTAGAGAAGATGGCCCAGGAGCTCTCAACTTCCCCAGTCTTCCCCTCCCTGCACAAATTTTTTACCTAGGCACCTCTTTCTGTCAGGTTCCTGCTGGGCACGCCAACCTCATCCATCCTGACCCTTCCCCGCCCCCGATCTTCAGGGAGCCGGGCTGGTACCTGCAGTGTAGAACACTTCTCCTCAAAGGCCAGGGCCGGACCCGGCTTCTTGCGGCGCACAGAGCAGGCCGCGTCAGCAGGGGCACCGGCCTGGCAGTGCTTGGCCTTCACTGGCCGGCAGTAAGTGGCCAGGTTTTTCCGCTTCTTGGCTACCTCCTCCTCAGAGAGGCAGTTGGTCGGCAGGGCCTTGGCCGCGTGTCCAGCCACCCCCTGGCTGTCCAGCTGAGAGGCCTTGACTGGCGTGGGGGGCTGATGAGGGGAACCCCGACAGTCTAGAGGCCCTGCCCTCTTCACTCTTGGCCCCACAGTCCCATTAAGCCCCAGGCCCAGAGCAGGTTTAGTCTTGGCTGCGAGGCCCCGGCATCCAGAGGGCTTGCCTTTTCCAGTGGGCTCCAGGATGCAAGTCCGTTTGAAAGTGGTGGGGCCGGGCGATAACTTTCGCTTTCGAGAAGGAGCCTCTACCTCAAGCCTGTCCTTGCCTTTGGATGACTTGCTGGCCTTGGAAGGTGGGAGCTTGCTGAACGACGGGGACGGCGTGTTGGCAGGCAGTGGTGAGGTGATGGCCTGGCTCCCGCCCATGCACTCCGCCTGACTACAGGCGGCTGCCACATTGGGGGAGCCTGCAGGGTAGCTGGGGACAAGGCTGTCCTTGGTGGGGGGCGTGGAGGCAGGGCAGGTGGGTCTTGGGGGTGGGCCTGGAAGGCGAGGGCTGCTGCCCGTAGGGGAGGGACTCAGGGGAGCAGATGGGAGGGAGCTGACAAGGTGGGATGGAGGCTCAGCCGCCGGTGGGATCTTCCTGTGGCAAAAAGAGAGCCCCACTGTGATGCCAAACAAGCCAGAGGGCATCCCTACCAATATACAACAGCCTTTCCGCCCCATGGAGAAATGACCCTGGTGGTGCTGCCATCTTCTGGGAGATGCTGGAACTGAGGAACACGGAGAAGGCCCAGGGACAGACAGAGATGGAACTAATATATAGATGCTTTAAGAATCGCACTGTAAATCTCAGGTTAGCCATCCCCTATCCCTACTTACCTAAAAGGTACTGGAAGTGACAGGTAAGAGTTGAGATCCACCCCCAGACGACCCATTCATGCCCGACCTTAGCCTAGCTCCAGGCCGCCAAGTTTCCCCACTTCCTCTTCATCCTACTTGGGGGTTTCCTGGCCAATAGCCAAGCCACGTCTCTAGGTATGTGTGAAGAATTAGGGCTTCTGAAGCCCATGAGTGCCTGGGACCCAGGGAGGGAAGTTCTGGGGCCGAGAGACTCACTTCCACATGTGGGAGCTGAGGTGCCGTTCCAGCATGGAGCTCAGGGCCGAGCAGAACCGGTCCAGCCGGCGGCTAAACACATAGCATCCTGGACTCACCAGCCGGCTCCCAAAGGTGCAGAACTGGAGGCAGAAGGAAGGTACATGGTTACCGGTGCCTGAAATACAGGGAGGGTATCTTCACACAGAATCGGACCTCCTTCCCACACTCTGGGCCAGGAGGGCTGCCCCCTCACCCCCACCCCCCTGGGTCCTTACCGCCTGTGGCCGAGGAGGCCGGTTTGCATAATGGCAGTCAGTGGGGAGGTGGAGTTCATCAGATGTCCCCTCCTCCTCACTCTCCTCACTGGAGGCCTGGGCCCCACCCCGGGGCAGGGGGAAGGGGAACAGGCCTGGATCCCCATCACCACCACAAGGGCCTTCATCATCCAACTCACTCTCAGAGGAAGCCCGGGACCTGGAAGGGCCAAAGGGGATGTGAGAGCAATGTGATAGACGTGGGTCAGGGGCAGGGGTGGGTTGTCTCTGAACCCGCCAAGCTCAAAAAGCCAGGGCAGACACCCTGTGGGCCATCAGACAAAGAGGAAGGGGGCCAGGGAGGGAGGGGACAGCAGAGCTCACGGAGTCATGAGCCGGAAAGATCAGGGGCCACAACTCCCAAGGGATTCTCTCCCCAGCCCCTTCACTTCCCAGGCCCTGCCTCCTCAGGGGGAAAATCTGCTCCAGATTCGCCTCCTCCAGAAAATCTTCTGAGTGTAACTGCACTCAGCTCGGGTCAACCCAGTCAATTTTCTCAACCCCCTTCTTGCATCACATATTCCTGTGAGCCTCTCTGTGAGCTGAGCCTGTGTTTCGTGTCTGCCCCTCGTGTTACAGGCAGAGATGGGTGTGTGTCTCCTTCGGCAAGGCAGGCTCTCCCCCGGGTCCAGCGCAGCCTCTGCACACGAAGGGGCCAGTGAATAAATACACGGAAGGACTGCCTCACCCAGGACCCTGACCCTTCTGGCTCCCCGATGATGACTTTTCGCCTGGTGGGAGCAGCTGGGAGAGTGTTTTTATCCTGGGTGTTGGATCGCTACAGAGAGGCAGGGGTATTGCAGTATGCCAGGTTAGCAGCGGGGGAATCACCTGCTTCCACACCACTGCCAGGTCTCCTCCCCCACATCAGGGTGGAGTGAGCAGCATCTTCCAGGACACCCCCGGGCCTATCTCCAGGGGTCCCTGACGGTGTGGGGCCAAGCGTCCCCAGGTCAGATGGGTGCTGGCTCCTGGACCTACCTGGGCAGTGCACAGTAGGGGTAAGTCGGCTTGGCACGAGCAGAGAAGGTGCCGCTGGGAGCAGCTGCTGCTGCCACAAGTTGGACTGAGGCGGGGGGCTCCTGGGAGGGGCGCTCGAGAGCTGCCTCCTTGCGCCCTGGGCTCTTCTCCTTGGGAGACTCCCCTTTGCGGGAATTGGCCTTCAGCTCTGCCACCAGCACGTCAAAGTCCTTGGCTCGGCCCTGGACCTCCCGGCGCTGGTGCACCGAGTGGATCTAGAATACAGCAGGGTGGAGGGTGGGGAGGGGGTGTGAGCTGAGCAGGGGAAGGGGAAGCAGTGTGTTCTGGCTTAGGCAAGCAGAGAGATTAGGGGGGGATCTGGGAGCCACCCCCCTGCCTGCTGTCCCTACCTTGGGCCCACTGGGGCAGCCCCTTCTCCCCATCCCTGGTCTGGGCTTAATCCCCATCCCTTGAGTTGGACCTTGGATAAGATCGCACTTCCTCTCCCTTCCCAGGGTCCATGTTCTCCCTCACCAAGCAGAGGGAGTAGAGCTTACCTTGCAGGTGAGAAGGCGGGTACAGATCTTTTTGGTCTCTGGATTTATTACCCCACACTGCCTGTTGAGGTCGCACTCCTTCCCTGTGGGGAAAGCAGGTCCCATGAACCCCACAGCCACTTAGAGGAGACCCAGGGGAAGGTCTGGCATCTTCATGCCAAAGGCCTGGGAAGAGCTGGGCCTAAGGCAGGAAAGCCTCTGGCTCTCAAGTCTGTGGCTGTAGCCTTCCAGACAAACTCCTCTGGGCATCAGCAGCATTCTGCTGGGCGTAAGAACCATCCCGTCCCCATTACCAGCCCAAGAATCCTTTGAAGGGCTCCAAGCCCCCAAAAGAGCAACATATACCAAGAAACATGAGCAGCCACAGGCATCTGGAATGCCAGGGAAACCAGCTATGGGAGGTTTCTGGTGCCCTGGATCTAGGTGAGAAAAAAGACAAAGGTCCATAGCCCAGGGTGAGGAACAGTACCTTCACCCTTGGGCACAGGCTCCCATAGCCTTAATCAGGACAGCTGGACTGAAGAGAATCTTCCAAGAAAGCAAGCAGGTCGAGTGAGTGCCCACATCAAGGGATGACCAGGGGTCCCTGTACCCCAGCAATCTGTGATGGCCAAGCCCCCTCTTCACTGACCCCCTCTCCATCAGACCCAAGGACAAAGTTGTCCAAAGGAGTCCCCACTCTACCTTCCTGACCCCCAAGACCATGACTACTCACGAGCCATCTTGCGGTGGGCTTTAGGGGGCAGCTTGGCCCCACCAGGCTCCTTTTCAGAAGGGCTGCTTTCAGTCCGGTGACTGGGACCCTCGCTGGGGGATATCTCGATGCTCTCTCTGCCAGGAAGTTCTTTAGAAGGGGATGCCATGGGATTTTTTCCAGGGGAGTCCTTGGTGAGGCCACCTGGCTGGCTGAGGAAAGCAGAGGGCGGTGCCACCCTGATTCCATGTCCATCGGGCTTCGGAAGACTGGACATCTTCTCCAGATTCACCACAGGCACGAAAAGGCTATACGTGGAGAGATGGTGTAGGCTGGGAGGTAGGGAGGTTGGGTCTGGGCCCCAGATTCTAGCCCAGGACCATCTCCTTTCCCAGAATTTGGGTGGGCTCCTGCAGGGGTGCAGAACTCGGGACAAGGGAATCCCATATTCCCTGGAGCAAGCGGAAGGTAGCTGCAGAGAGAGCTGGCTCCCTCCCACCATGAGCAGTGCCCATCGCCCCATGGCTGCTTCCATTTGTGTCAACCCCTCCTTGGGCTGTGTGGTCAGGGCTTGTTTCAGGGAGTCTCCAGCCTTTCCTTACCAGAGGTTGTCCTTCTGGGTCTTCTCAGGAGGCTGGTGGCCACGGCTGCGAGACCCCTGGCCCTTCTCCCTGGAGGAGGTTTTGGTAGAACCTGGGCCCCTACAAGCAGGGCCCTGCCCATTCACTACATGGCATTTCTGAGAGCTGGCAGGGGCTGGAGGTGGAGGTGGGGCCCGGGTGTAGAGCTTGCTGAGGGGCCCATGTCTTCTTTCTGTCGCAGGAGGAGGAGAGAGCAATCGAGGTGAGTGCTATTAACTGCCTCCTGCCTCATCCTCCTAACCCTGCTCACAGATTTATGATAGAGAATCTGCAGTTTCCAAATGTTAGGTTTTAGATTTGCTTCCTTCCCCTTTGAATCTGCACCTTCAAGACTGAAAATTCTAGGACTCTGCTTCCTGAACCTCTTAGCTCTTCCCAGATGCTAGAACTTTACTCCACCAGATGCTAGAAGTTTGCTTCAACAATAATCCCAACCAACCACAATGTCTGAAGCTCCACCCCACCCCACCTTCCTATTCACAAAGCCTCCCTCCATTACCCACGTGACCTCCCAACTGGCCCTGTCCTCAGAGTTCCAAGTTCCACCTTCCCCTGTTCCCTCTATCTCCTCCCTAGGGCTCCCCTCACCGCAGTGCTTCTGGAAAGCTTGAGGCTTCACCACTTGGCTGCAATGGTTACATACAACCAAATAGAAGTCGTCATGGGCAGGGCAGTGCCCGAAGATGGACATGTCTGCAACGACAGAAGCCCTTATCACTGGGGCTGGGGATGCCAGTGTTTCCCTGTAAGATCAGAGAAGAGACCCACCCACCACTCAGATGACACTTCCCCTCCCAGCTGATATAACAGGCTTTATGATGGATACTTCCAGAGTTCAATCTAACCAATCCCTAAGAATGCAAGCTTTCAGGTGAGAGAGCACCAAACACCAATGATTAGGATCTCCCTCAGTAAGTCACAGGAGCCAGAGGAAGAGGCTGACTCAGACCTATCAAAATGAGAATACCCAGACTGGCTGCTTCACCAGCTGCAGCCACCTCCTGGGTGGTGGTGGAAAAAGGAAAGGTGGTCCTGTCTGCCCTGAGCCCCAGCCCTAATGTGTGCCGACTCCCACCTTCTTTAATGAGGGTCATGGCATCCAACTTCTTCGGGTTTTTGTTACTCTCCTCCAACTCAGCCCCTGAAGGAGAAACACAGCTCAGAAGGACCACTCCCATCCCAGACGCCCACCTCCAACCCGACTAGGTGCTGTGGCCAAGCAGGAGGAAGCCCCTGCCTCTTGACAAGCACCCGGTGCTCAGGACCACCCAGAGAACCATTCAGTGGATCTTTCTCAAGTGGTCATTCTTCCTTCACCTGCTGCCTCTGGAATAAGCTGGCTCCACCTCGAGGATCCTTTCGTGTGGCTCCTTCACTCCAAGGTGCAGTTCAGGATCCCATCGCTGACTAGTTGGGTGACTGTGGGTACTTATCTCTTTTCTGGGCCTGCTTCCCCATGTAAAGGGGGAACAGTCCTTCACTTATTTTACTACAGATCCCTGAGGCCCTTCTTGACATTTCTCAGATGTGTTCTTTCTGCTTTTTTGTGGCATCCCAAACAGATACTCTCCCAGGTCCCCAACCTCAATTTTGTTTCACTTGGGTTGCCATGCCATTGTGAAAGTTACACCCAGTTGCTCAGGTCCTGCACTGACACGATAGCCATACAGCAGAGAAACTGCTATCTTGGGGCCCTTCAGCACCTTCAAAGTCCCCTTGGTCAGCTACACAAACCCTCTTCCTCTTAAGGGGGTTTGGGCAAGGGTTGCCCTTGTACCTCAGTTTCTGGGTTGATGACAAAAACATCTTAGCTATGCAAAGCAGCTCTTTCCCCATCCCCCTACCTTACTGCTCTCCCCTCCCTCCTCTACGCCCCCTCCCTGTCCCTTGGAAAAAAAAAATCAATTCTGAGTCACCAAACCCGTCTGATTCCATTTCCGGTTCTCAATGCACCCAGACCCTGACAATGGCCCCATCCTTGCCCACCCAGCATGGGGCAGTTCTAGGGTGGCCTCAGGCTCCCACTTAGGTCTGCTTCTGACACCTACTAACAGACTTACCCCTTTCTAGAATGAGAATACTGAGAGTCTTATATAATCTCCAGCTGTGAGGGGGGGGGGGGTAGGTATGCAAGAGACAAGGGGCAGCCCCCACTCTGAAGTCGGTTAAAATGCAGTAATGGACAGAACTGAGCTGGGAGTTGGATGTCTCAGAGGAGAACGAGTGTCATCAGAGACGGCTCCATGTGGTCTCCTCCTCCACCTCTTCTCACTTGCAAACTTCTTCAGGGGCGTGATGCCTGCTGTCACCCCAAAGGCCACGAGGCCAGATGCCCCCTGGGGCCCAGGAGACAAAGATCAGGAAAGGGGCTGTCAGCCTGCTCCACCAAAAGCACTCAGGGGCCTAGAGAAGGTGGGTGTCAGGGGAGAGAGCCCGGGAGGTAGGGCAAGAGGCCCGGGAAAGGACGAGGGGTTGGAGGCATGGATGGATGGACAGAAGGAGGGAGGAAGGGAGGATGGATAGATGGATGGACCGATGAACTAATGCGGAGGAGGCGGGGGTCCAGTGGCACTGCAGTCGACAGGCAAACGCCGAAAAGGAGCAGAAGGTGTGGGGCAGAAGGCGACGGAACAAGGGGGGTTGGGAGGGGGGCACAGAAGTGGGGTGCGTGGGAAACACGTGGAGGGGACTGTTGCGGATGGGGAAAGCCCGAGGCAGGTGCAGGAGGGGCGGAAGCTGGAGGACAGCAGGCAAGAAGAAACATAAAGGAAAGCAGATGTAGGGGCAGGTATTGGGCGACGGCAGAGACAGAGGTGGGCAGGGTGGGCTGCTGGCGGGGAGCCGGCGCTAGGACCCGGAGGCGCGAAGGTGGCGGAGAAGGCGGGCACTAGGACCCGGCGGGTCCTTTGTTTGGGGGGCCGGGGAGCCGGACGGCGGCTCCCGTCGGCAGCTCCCCTCTGCTGGCGGGGGCCCGGAGCGGGGGAGGGGAGACAGGGATGGGGTCTTCAGACTCTAGGGGAGCTTCACTCACCATCGGCCGCGGGCAGATCGGCCCGCTCCACCCACGAGCTCCAGCTCTGTCCCGCGAAGTCATCGAGACTCGGCACCCGCCGCTCCAGAGCGGCCATTGCTGCCGCCGCGCGTTCACGCACCGCCATCACCGCCGCGGACGCGCGCCCGCCCAGGCGCCGCCGCCGCGCGGCCCCCTCCCCTCATCCCCGCCGCGGGCACGCCTCCCCTCTCCCTCCCACCTTTCCAGCTCAGTTGCGCAAGTGCAGCACTGTTCGTCTGGCTCTCAGTCTCTCGCCCACATAGCTTTCTGGGAAATGTAGTCGGCTAGGTGGTGCTGTTGCCTACTGAACTTGCCGCGAGAGCCCCTCCAAAATGCATGATTGCGGGGGGAGAAAGAGACCAAAGCCTCAGGACCTCCTCTCTTAACCCTTGTGAACACATTCTTTCTGCTACCAGCCCCTCTCTTAAACTCACTGCACACAGACCCCAGTCCCAAACCTCTCTGCCCAAGATGCCCCTTTAAGCCGTGCCTCCGCCAGCTGGCTGGCTCCCTTTCTCGGCTGGCGGCCACGATCGACTTCGCTTCCCTGTAGATCGAATAGAGTAGGTGCAGGGAGGTGGGCGCTATGAATCAGAAGGGCAAAGGGAGGGGGTCTGTAGGATGTGCTGAAGGACACAGGGGTTGGAGTGGGGGAGAATCCTCAACTCTGGTGGTGTGTCTTTGTGGGAAACCCACGCTGCCCTGATGTAGAGCAGAGGGTTGGAATAGCGTTTTCTGGATTTGGTAGGACCTAGCTGAGCTGACCACGATCACCTGTCAGGATGACAGAAGGCTATCTGTGAGCCAGAGCCAGCCCCGGAACTGGGGTAGCCCCGAGGCTGCTGGTGTTTGCAGCATCTCTGGTGATGCGTCTCTCCCCTTCTGATAACTGCAATCGATGATCGATACCCTGTATTGCCTCTTCCCAAATCCTGGTTGGACCCTGACTCCATCCATCACTTTGGCTTCTTTTTCTAACGAATATTTTCTGTGCTGGCAGGGCTGCTACCAGAGCTTCATCATAGGGTGATTTCTCATCAGATATGTTATTTTCCTTGCTAAGGCCTAGAAAATATTGATACCTTAATCATCCACATCTTTCTCCTCAGCTGATAACGTTCTTTCTCACCTTCATACACTCAAGACACAAAAGCCTGTCCCCTACCCCATCACATCGGAAAAGAGATCCTAATTCTCTTTTCCCTTACACCTTACCCCGTATTCATTCTTTCATCTCAGGGGAAACCAAACTGGAGGCAAAGAAGTCAAGGTCTGTGACTTCAAGACCTCTGAGCGTCTTCTCATTTTCACCCAAGGAATGTTAAAGTACTTCAAGGATGATCTCTGATGGTAGAGCTTCTTAACCTGAAAGCCATAGATGATTCCTAGGAGACTGGCAAATCTGGTGACATTGAGCATAATTTTGTGCCCAAGTGTATTTTTCAAGGGAATATAAATGAAGCCTATGACTGTCTGTCAGAAGGGGCATAGAGGTGCAAGTTTGTAAGGTTAAGAGGGCAATGCATAAGGCCCTCAACTCCTGACAGGAAGCTAGATTAGGTCTCAAATGGTAGGAGAGCACAAATGGAAACAGCATTGTGGAAGCCACTATCTCCTGCCTTTTGAGTTTGCTCTAAATTTATTAATGAATTTCAGTTACTTTGGATTGAGGAGATGTCACCAGGCTGGGGTCTGCCAGGAACAACTCAGCCTTCAGACTCTTATCGCTGGGAGTGCAGAGTGGAGAGGAGTAGAATGATGTTTTGGTTGAAAATGCTGATATTTGTCCAAGAACTTAAAGCAAGGGGAGGAGGAAAAAAAATCCCCATAAGGGCTACATTCTTGGCTCCTTCATGGCAAATGCTTGAAGCACTGTTTATTCATATGTATAATGACAAGCACCAGAAAACAACATGCAACATTCTCCCCCCACCCCTGATCTGCAATCCCAGAAGAAGGACATCTATGACCATAATAGTGGAGGGAACTCGTGTTCAGAAAAGGTCCAAGGTGGGCATCCTGGCAGGGTCAGAATTTACTAGGGCAAAGGCAAGTGCCCCGCCAGCTGGCTTCCTCCCGGCAGCTGGAGAAACCAGACACCTTGTCCTATCTCAGGCCCCACTAGGCAAAGTGGTGATGCCAGCCCTGGTTGGAGGGAACATGAGTCCTCTGAGGACAGTCCAGCCCTCTAAAAGTAATGAGGTGAAGCAGCCTTTCCTTTTAGGATGGCCATGAAGAGAGAGGCCATAGCCTAGATCAAGGCTCTTCTGGCTGAGAACAAGCCAGCCACTTGAAGAGGATAAAAGAGCCTTCTTGGCCCAAGGGAGAGTTCTGGGCTAGGAGTCCTTGGTAGGAGTGTATACCTACCCACCCCCTTTCCCTAGCTGAAGGGCCAGTTAGTAACTTAGGCCCCCCAAATGAGAACACTTTATCCATCACATTTCAGATGAATTATAAATACGTACACAGAATGAAACATAGTTCCAGTAGAAGCTGCGCACAGACCCTCACAGGGGCCAACCTGAAGAACCATGAAGGAACCCCTTTGTTCTCTGAGGCTCTGGAGCTGCAGGCAAAGCTGTCCCACCTTGTCCTTGAGTAATCACAGGGACAGCTCAGGACAGAGAGAGGTTCAGACTTAGAAACACCCTCATCCCCATCTCCCAGCTTCCCTCCTCAAATCCTCTCCCCGAAAGCTAAAAAAACAAAATACCTAATTTTTCACTGAAGGACTCTGGGGCATTTGAAGATATAAATCTCACACTCCCCCATCAAGCGGGGAAACTCTGACCCAAAAGATTGGCCCAAAGTCAAAGGTCCTGCCACCCGGGTTCCCCGGTAATGCACATGCACTCTGGAGGGTGCTGAGGAAGGTGAGGAGGTTGGAGGGGTTGACTCAGTCCTGAGGAGAAACTGGCACAGGACACACCCACCTTTGGGATGACAAATGGGCTAACTGGCACTGGTTTGGAAAATGGCTGGATTCTGCCTTTGTCATTCTTCCCTGGGCAGCTCTATGGCCAGGGCAGACTGAAATGTTTTGAGTGGCATGGGAGGCAGGTGGCCCTTATCCAGTCAGCAGTGACTCCTGGGCCCTGGGGTCCAGAGAGGGACTGAAGGAGGTGTCAGGAAGAGGAGACACACCAAGGACAAATATGGAACTGGGTCCCGAAGTGAAGAAGCACCAATAGCATCGGCCTGCTCTGGACTGAGGTGGGGGTGAGGGGTGGGGGGATAGAGCCTGGAAAAAAATGAGGAGACAGAGGAGGAATGGAGGACAAAATGAGAGGGCATATTCTTTCATAAAGGTGAGAAGGAGAAATGTGAACCAGCATCCAGAGAAGGAGCAGGGAGGAGAAAAAAAAGAAGAGAGTGAAGGGGAAGTGGGCCCATCCATCCATGTCCCGGGGCTCTGGGGCAGCTTAGACTCGTGATGGTCCTTTTCCCTCCTTCTAGAGCCCCTAGCTGGCCCCACAGGAATGAAAGGAAGGCCTGAACAGACTCAGAAAGGGATCTTGAATGCTTCAGATCCAAGAGGCTGGGGAAAGGAGCTGGACAGAGAGGCAGGAGGTGGGGAGGGCTGAAACAGAGCCTCCTCACCCCCTCATCTTGTATCCCAAGTGTAAGACAAGCCCAAGAAGGAGGACAGGGAGAAAGGTAGAGTTTCTAGGGCAAGTAGGAGTTGAGAGTATTGGTGGAAAGTGCCCCAGCAGGGAGGGGTGGGAGAACTAAAGGAATAGAAAAAACTGATTTCCCAGCAAGTTTCCTGGCTACTGTTTGTTAAAGTTGCAACTCAGTTGCAATTGGGACCCTCTGGAAGGCTGTTTTCTAGGCAAGTCAGCCTCCTGGGTTCAAACATGATGGACTCTGTGGGCAAACAGGGGCCAGAGGAGCGAGTGGGGAACATACTGAGCTCAGACTGATGTCAGGTCAGTGCAGACATGGGGCCTTGATGACAGCCACTGAAGAGAGGTCACTAAACCACTGGTGGGCACTCCATGCAAGAGAGCAGGGAGAAGGCTGCCAACCAATTTCCCCTCCCCCCACATTTATTGAAGCTGGACAGATCGACAGAAGTGGCAGCAAGGAACCAGTCTCAGGTCTCCTGACCCCAGCCCTTGCCTGCAGCAGAGGCTGGTTCTCAGAGGCTGTGAGGGTACATGTAAGACCCCAAGGAAGATGCCTGGGTCCAGGCAGTAGACAAGAAGCACTGAGCTCCTGCCATCTGGGACTCCAGGAAGAGGAGGGATAGGAAGGCACTGGGAGGGCTGCCCAGGTTTCCGACAGCTGGTGCCTGCCCATCAGTGAAGACGTCTCAAAGCCCAGAATGATGGGGGAGGGAAGTTGGAGGAGAAGGAAGAGGGAGGTCCTGGAAGCCGGAGGTGGTTGAAGAGGTGCTGTTCTGTGCTGTTCTGTTCGGGAGTAGCTGGGGGCTGCTTACTGCTTCTCCACCGCTCCCTGCTCAGCTGCGCTCTCCGGGCTGGTGCCCTGACCCTGGTCCTGGCCCTGCCCATGCCACGGGGTCTCCTTGAACACAAACCAACAGTTCCCGGCCCACAGGAAGAAGTTGATAAAGCCGAAGAGCTGCAAAGACATGGTAGGGGGAGGAGGGAGGTCATGAGAATAGGAAGGAAGGCATTGTGGGAACAGGGAGGAGGGATGCCTGCATGAGGTTGAGGGAGGGAAGCACAGAGGGTTAGAAAGACTGAAAGACAGAGGACTGGGTGTAGGAGCACGGTTTAGGGCCATCACCCATTAAGGAGCTCTCTGATGAAGGTATCTAACTCTGTCTGTAGCATGCACCCAAATTGTGGCTTGGTCGCTGGGAGAATGTGATTCCTGGAGTGGAGCATCATGCAAAGCAGAGCAAAGAGCAAGGGCTCTCATGGTGCCTCGCCCAGCATCCTTGGGGCCTCCTGGGGTGGGCGGGGCCAGAGCTGTCCAAGGTGCTTCTTTCCTAGGGCAGCCACCCAGCTGGCTCTATCCAAATATTTACTCAAAATACTTAAAAAACTATCAGCAGGAAGTATTTAGGGGAGGTGTACAGATGTCTGCAATTAACTTTGAAATGCATTAACAATAAGATGGATTGATAGATGAACAGAGGCAGATAGATATGTGATAAAGCAAGTCTAGTAAAATGTTAATGGTACAGTCTAGTTGATTAGTGTGTGGGTGTTCATTGTAAAAATTCTTTCAACTTCACTGTACGTGAACATTTTTACAGTACAGTCTTGGGGGGGGGGCAGGGAGGTGGAACCTATCATCAAAATTCCAGCAAGGTCTAGAAAGCTCCCTGGTGTACCAGCCATTAAACCTTTCAGTTACTGGGCTTTGGGGATGTTTTGACCATTTTCAGGGAGAGATTTCCCTAAGTAAAAGTCTCTCAGTCGTGTCCGACTCTGCGACCCCATAGATATACAGTCCATGGAATTCTCCAGGCCAGAATACTGGAGTAGGTAGCCTTTCCCTTCTCCAGGGGATCTTCCCAACCCAGGGATCGAACCCAGGTCTCTATCTGGGGATGTTTAAGCCAAAGCTTTCCAGGGAAGGGCTGAGGTGGCTGGGATGACAGGGGTACATTTGCAAAACTCAAGGCCTTAGCTATTTACTAACTGATATAGAGATATTTTGATGTTCTAGCTAAGGTGGCCAATACATGCATATCAGCTGGACCCACCACTGCCCAAAACTCTTGTCCAGCCTGGAGCTCCTTCTCATGCACTCTGGGTCAGCTCCCAGCTTTGAGCCCCACCACAGCCCTAGGCGCCCTCTTCATGTGCTCGTCTGTGTATACACACATACACATAAAGAGACAGGAGGAGTGGGAGGTGGTCTCAACGAGCATGCCAGGAGGTGGGGAGAACGGGGGGAAATGGGAGGCAGAGGGCAGAAGAGGGAAGAAACGGGCGGTTGAGTGGCCCTTCCCAAATGTCCCTTGGGGTCAGCCAGAGGCCAGCAGCCAGCGTGAAGCAGAGGGGATGTGCTGGCTGCAGGTGCTGGGGATACCAGCTGTGAGGACACCCTCCCTGTTCTTCTCAGCCCCTACTGCTGTGACTGGCCTGGGCATCAGGGACAGTGCTGCCTCCCCCAGACCCCATCAGTGGCCACAACTCTCACCACGGAGATGTTGGCCAGTCCCATGGAGGGTGTGGCCCCGGCACTGCACACCGCTTCCTCTCCATGGCACACAGACATGGCGGCAGTCAGGCTGGATGGCCGTGTGGCCCCCTTGACATCAGTTAGGCCCTTGCCCCAGGCAGCTGCAGCTACCAGCCAAAAAAAGGTGAAGGAGACAGTCACACAGAAGTCCTGGGAGGAGCAGAGGGACAGGAAATACAGTCAGAAAGGAATCCATGATTCTGCACTTCTTTTCCTCTTGCCCTAACGCACTGTGATCCTGGGGTCCCAGGACAGCTGCCTCTTTTCATCCTACCCGACACCTGGAGGCTCAGGGAGCCTAGATCATTCTGGGGAATCTGCCATCAAGAGAATCCTGCCAGCCAGGGCTACCCTTGCCCATGCCCTCAGAACTGAGGTCAGGGAACAAGTCATCTATTGGTCAGTGTCATCCCCAAGCCCAAGCAGCCTAAACGCACCACGTTCCCCTGCCCCAGCCTTTGCTTTGATCACCATTGCTCAGTTACACCTGGTGGTAGAGTTAGGGCAGACTACAGGAGATAAGTTGGGATCCCCTAAGGCACCCTTTCCACCTTGCATGCCTAGGATAAGGAGAAAGCAAAGGGGAAATAGTATTAATAATAGCTAGCACTTATGGAGGCTAACTATATACTAGATGTTTTTATACCAGATATTTTATCCTTCCAAAACAGTGAGATAGTTATTGTTTTCTTTCCATTTTCTAGTCAAGGAAACTGACATTTAGAGAGGTTAAATAACTTGTCAAGAGCATATGGCTAGTAAGGGACAGTGCTGGGGTTTGAACCCAAGCAAATCTGACTCCAGAGCCTGCTTCCTGAAGCTGTTGTGCCTCCTGTGAGCAGAGCAAGTGATGGGAAGTCGGTAGACACAGAGCCCTGAGACATGGGCCTTCTACAGGCCCAAGGACCTGGCAGCCCCAGCACCCAAAGGGACCAACAGCAAAGAGCTGGCAGGGAGATCGAGGAGGTTCACCTGCGAGGGTCAGGGACCCAGGAAAGCTGCCATGCTTGTCCTCAGCCCAGGATGTACACTTCCTCAGTATCCCCTCCCCACCCCATCCCTCCTGGCTGTGCCCACTCACCACCAGTGGGAAGCGCCTATTTTCTGTATAGAGTTTGTGGAAACGCAGGTAGATGACGAGCGCAGCGATGGTGTAGAAGAAGGAAAAGATGCCCAGGGTCACGAAGAACTCAGCGGGGGCAGAGAAGTCTCCCATGAGGTGCATGGTCTTGGAGGTGGATTCATCGTCACAGAGGGGCATCTCATACTGGACCCGGTTCAACCTGCAGGTGGCATGAAGCCAACCCTGAGCTCAGGGTAATCCTCTCCCTGTGCAAGCAGCAGGCCCTCCCTGGCCCAGGGGTAGTCCTGCTCCAGTTCTCGCCCAAGGACTCTTGCAGAGCCGAGAAAGGGGCATGTAGGGAGGAAAGTTTGTGGAGGGAAACTTGGAGTCAAGACAGGAATTTCCCTGGAATTCTGGCCAAACTCTACCTCCCGCTCGGCCACCACCCCACATTCATCTACCCTGCCCAGACACGGTGACCCTGTATTCCCAAGTATCTCCAGGACCCTTTAAGTCATAACCACAATATATATAGTTCATCTATTTCTGTCAGCCAAACCATCAGGGGAATCAGCTTCATTCTGCCCCTGGGAAAGCACTGTGCCCAAGTTAAGATTGGAATTACCCGTTCTCAGACTTTAAGTCCCCCAGTGAGACTACATTAGACCAAAAACAAACACACTATTATGTGCAAGAGACAGCTGATCTAACTTGGATGCTGCTACTAGAAATTTCTGAAGAGGTGAGCCCTGTCCCTATTCTCCTCTGAACACTTGGGCTCCCCCCTCTCTAAGCTCCTAGATACCCAGGAAAGAGTATTCCCTTCTACCTCCTGGTCAAGGTGTGCCTCCTTGTATTCTGGTGGTACAGGTGAGTGTCCCCCTTCAGCTCTTTAGGATCTGAGTACTGAAAGGCTTCCTTACCTTCAAGGCAGGGAGGAGGCTATGGAGGGTAGAAGAGACTTGCCCAACTAGCCCAGACTCCTATAAGTCTCCACCCCACACAGTGGGGTTCTTTCTGTAGGAGCTGTCATTACCTGCTATTGGTTATTCATAGACTGGAACATTATTAAAACAAGGGTTTATCTGAGTTTCCCTTATATTTTTCTCTGGCTGCTGCTGCTGCTGCTAAGTCGCTTCAGTCGTGTTCAACTCTGTGTGACCCAGAGATGGCAGCCCACCAGGCTCCCTCGTCCCTGGGATTCTCCAGGCAAGAACATTGGAGTGGGTTGCCATTTCCTTCTCCAATGCATGAAAGAGAAAAGTGAAAGTGAAGTCGCTCAGTGGTGTCCGACTCATAGCAACCCCATGGACTGCAGCCCACCAGGATTCTCCGTCCGTGGGATTTTCCAGGCAAGAGTGCTGGAGTAGGGTGCCATTGCCTTCTCCTGTCTGAAATTCCTAAAGGGCAGGAAGGGCCTGTGCCTTGTAATTCTATTTGAAACTGGAGTGGCACACAACAAAAGGTCTTTAGGTTTCTGGAGGAGGAAAAGACCATGCAGGTCCTACCAATCCAATGAGAGAGGATGTGCTGGGTCAGAATCAGCTCATGCTCACCTGAAGGGATAGCCGAATGAAACAATGATGGCGCTCACATCCTTGGCTTCGTTGTTGCAGCGAACCGTTGCTCCTGTCTCCCCGCTGTAGGAGCCGCAGGACCCGAAGGCGAAAATAGCAAAGAGCTGAGAGAGAGTGAAGCCCGATTGAGAGTCAGAAGGTCTCAACTGGCCAAGATCTATCCCTCTGAACCACCCTCTCACTCCTAGCAGGTGCAGATATGGGATGGGGCCAAGTGAAAGTGAAAATGAAAGTCACTCAGTCATGTCTGACTCTTTGCGACCCCACAGACTATAGTCCACTAGGGTCCTCTGTCCATGGAATCTCCAGGCAAGAATACTGGAGTGGGTAGCCATTCCCAGGAGTCCCTTTAATCAAGTCCCTTCTGGCCAGGGACCCATGGCTTCTGCTGGTCTCCCAGCCTCAGGGTGCTCTGTTCACTGCACAGGATGCTGGACCAAATCACCAAATGCATAGGGTTGACTTTGACTGGTACCTGGGAGGGAAATGAAGAGGGAGAAATGGGCAGTTTCTAGGTCTCCCCACTGGATGTGACATTGGAGACCACAGATAGCCTCCTTAAGATGATGACTAACACAAAGCAATTTAGGCTTTGGAAACTTCTATCTCAAAGGTGCACTTGAATTTCCTCCCCAAGGGAGAGGCATTCTAGAAATTCCCCTGTGCCAACTGAGATCAGGCATGCATGGAATTCTTTCCATTTCTCCTTTGAAGGCATCATTCAATCTTGTCATTACCTTCTTGCTAACTTACAGTGACTTCCTGCCTCAGTGGAGATATAGCTGGAGGGGACCACTTCTGCCAAGCCTTCAGAGGGACCAAGGGGGCAGGGGCTGGGCTGCTGTCCCACGGTACCACCAGCTAACTTCTCTTCCCCTAAAGGCACCTTTCCTTCAGCAACAGTCCTGGCTGGGTTGCCGGCAGTCCTGGCTCAAACCCAGAAAAAAGTATCCTCCACTTGCCTTATCAGCCTTTGCTATTTCCCCAGTGGTGTTTCACTTTATAATCTGTTGATGCTGCCATTTCTCGGTGTTGAGAACCAAAGGCATTTCAGATTACTTGAATTGTTTTCCTCTTCACCTTTCATCACATGTTACTAAACCTCCTATCTTGAATGAAATGGAATTTCCTCATCCTACAATTTTCTAATTTCTTCCTGGGGACACACACTTTGGTTAGAAAAGAAGGTGAGAAATTGGAATTTCTTATTCTCCCACATCATCTGTTGAGGCCCCATTTCCTGTGTTCTTACCACTGGCTTGTGCATGATATAATCCTTTGTGTTAAGCAGTGAGCTTACTCTGTTAATTGTTCACTTTTTGTATGTTTCTTTGTGATTCAGTATCTCAGACATGAATTACCTAGAAGACAGCTAATTCACATCCCAACCCTGCATCCAGAGTTGATAGAATAGTGTTGTGTGCATGGTATCTTGCTAATGCTCGATAGTGTTGTGGAAGGAAAAGAGAACTGGGTTAGGAGTCTGGAAATCTGGGTCCTAGTCCTGGTCCTGTCACTAATGAGCCAGTAACCTCTAACAAGCCATTCTGGTCTCTGCATCTCAGTTTCCTCATCTGTAAAACGAGAGGTTTGGAGCAGGCCATCCCAAGGCCTTTCCAGCTCTGTGGTTCTCTCACCCTGAGGGTAGCTCTCTCCATGTGTTCTTGGCTGGGTTTGCCAGCAGCTGCGCTCTGGCCCTGGGTGGTGTCCGGTGCCACTGCCCCATCTTGCATCGCCTGGCCTGGCAGATCTTCTCCAGGCTGGAGCCACTGACCCCTCTCTAAAGGTCATAATGGGTACCTCTCTGTTTCTAGGAGGTTTAATTCGAACAAACAAGAATTGTCTCCATCTTAACACTCCTCCAGGAAAGGAGATAGTATAATCTCTCTCCAGTGCCTGAATAACCTCCTGATCTGACTTAAACTACAGAGGCCACAGTAGAACCCTGTTTGCTCATCTTCTTGACAGAACTGAAGAGAAGTCACTCAAAACCTCTGCATCATTACCTTTACATACTCCAAGTTGCCTCCCTGGCATAACCGTGGCACTCTTCTAGCTCATCCTCATAAGGATTCTCTAATCTTTTGTCAGCTCTGTGGTTCTGAGTCCTCATGGAAGTTTCTTTGTTCCTCTTAGCTTCTGGTGTCCAGAACTGGACACAATTAGGATGTACCATTCTAGGAAGGGCAGACAGTTGGATATATTTTTACTGTTGGCAGTTAGTGAGTGGCTCTGTATAGGTCCCCCCTAAAAGTTGGCACTTCTCACCTAGGGCAATGAACAGTTAGTTATAGAGCTTCTGTTTTACCAGCACTCTCTTGACTGGCACTCCTGACCAGCTACAGAAAGATGTCATTTATTGAGCATCTATTATGTCCCAGGCATTGTTCTAGGCAATATGACTTATTAGTAAACAAAAAAGAAAAACAAAATCTGTCTTCATGGAGCTTGTACCCTAGAGCTTCACTATCCACTATGGTAGCAATTAGCCAAATGTGGCTATTTACATTTAAATTAATTAAAATTAAATAACATTTAAGATTCAGTGGCTCGGTCACACTATCCACATTTCAAGTGCTCACTAGCCACATGTGACTAGCAGGTTCCATACTGAACCACACAGATTATAGAACTTTTCCATCATTGCAGAAAGTTCTGCTATGTCCAGAAGACAGGCTTGAGGTTCTAAAAATCCTGAACCCTGCTTTATGATTCCTCCATGGGCAAAATACACCCATAGTAACATTAGTATTAACTGTATTCTCTTCTATTCTGATTCTTTGAAAGTCAGGAGTCTCTAAACAACTTATATAATTTTATTAACCAGAATATATGGTTAAATCAGAACAACACAGTCAGAAGGTGTCAGATAACAGATGACAGTTTGCTATTAAGTGAACGGACAGTGGAATCTCAGGAAAATCTCTCAGGTTCACAGAACAGCAGAGCAAAAAGGATCTCAGAGATTATCAGGCGCAACAGTCTCATTTCATAGAGGTGGAAACTGAAGTCCCAAAAGATTAAGTGACTTTCCCAAGGTCACATTTAGCCAATGTGAGAGCCAAGCTTAGAATTCACAACTCCTGATTGCCAGTTCACTGCTCTTTCTATGTCATCCATTCATTAATCAACAAAGAGTTATCGAGTATCTACTTTGTGCCAGACGCTGCAGAATCCAAGATGAATAAGACCAGTACCTGCTCTCAAGAGTTTGCATCCAGAAAGGAGTCATGCTCAAATAACAGCCAAAACATAACCCAGGATCACAGAATTATGAAGGCTGAAAAAAGAGATCTCCACTCTGTGCAGGGAGGATTGCAAAGAGGGAGGAAGTAGCTGTGCACCTTGGGATGCAGGAGCAGAGAAAGATGCTTTCCTAGCTCCTTCCACCTTTCTGCACCAGATATGCTTTTTTCCTGAACTGTGTCAGGGGACTGAGCCACAGGGAAGAGTGCAGAAGACCAGTAATCACCCCTGTTACTAGGCACCAAGCTGGTCATGAAGAACAGAAGCCAAGGAAAGATGGAGACCCTGAGACAAGGGGCATCTCCGGGGCTCTGATACCAACTAGCCTTCTTCCTCATGGACCTGCATTGCTGGGAACAGCAGTGGCCATACTCTCCTCCTCCTCCTCTTCCTCTTTCTCCTGCCTCTGCATCTCTTTTGGAAAGATGTAAGAATAACCTTGCTAGTTTAAGGATGAGGCTCCACTTTGGTGCTGACTTGCTTTTTGGTGATAACCTTTGTCAGTCCTGAGAACACTAACATTTCCACTTAGCGCAGAGCACAAGGAAGACAAGTTCTCCCCCAAAGCCTATTCCCACAGTCATCTCATTGGTTGTTACAGACTCTGATGGTGTGCTTTTGAATTCTCCATATTTATTGAAATACCTTATTTTCACTACCGAGACCCCAGAGCCAAATAAGTGACTTTGGTACCTCAAAGGTGAGTTACTGATCAAGGGCATGCCCAGTTAAAAATAATACGACATTATCGGAACAGTGGGCTTCCCTTGTAAGAATCCGCTTGCAAAGCAGGAGACCTGGGTTCGATCCCTGGGTGGGAAGATCCCCTGGAGAAGGGAAAGGTTACCAACTCCAGTATTCTGGCCTAGAGAATTCCATGGACTATACCCATGGGGTTGCAAAGAGTTGGACATGACTGAGCAACTTTCGCTTTCATTTTCATTGGAACACTGACTGAATAATCCAAGCGATTCATACCTTACCCTCAGAGGGGGCTAAAGAGGAGAAGGAGGATAAGGAGAAAAAGGGGGCAACAGAGGTAGAGATGGTTGGATTGCATCACTGATTCAATGGACATGAGTTTGAGCAAACTCCAGGAGATGGTGAAGGACAGGGAAGCCTGGCTTGATACAGTCCATGGGATCACAAAGAGTTGGACACAACTTAGCTAATGAACAAGAACAGAGTAGGGATTTGGCAGTAACATCTAAATGATCTTACCAAAGGACAAGTCTAGCTGACAGTCTGCATAAGGGGGAAAGTCAGGAAGAATGAGAGGTCTGGGAACCAATACTTATTGAATACCTCTTGGATTGCCAGGCTCACCATGGTCTTCTCAGATGCTCCAATGCTTTACAGATATTGCTTTCTGTAATCTTTCCAGAGAGCTCATGAGATGTATCTTACCCTCATTTACAGATAAGAAACTTAGACCCACGAAGATTTCATCACTTACCCCAGCTTCCATAGCTAGAAAGCTGAGAAAAACTAGTTCTCTAATAATTGGTATATGCCCATGTTCTTTGCCTAGCTTACTGTAGACTCAGTGAGACCCCAGAACTGAAATTGAGGTGAGATTAGTTCATGTTAAAAATTTTTAAATATACGCTAATAGAAGAATAACATTACTTTATCTCACCAGGATTCCAGTAAAAGCTTTGCTTTTTTGGTAATAGTGACAACAGAGTTTTCAGTTATCATTACAATAACTGCAAGCTTTGTCTGTGGTGTTTTTTTCCCTTTGTCGAGACAGGACTATTTGATCCCTCCAAGCAGGAAATATGCAAAAAGTCCCAAATGATATTTTCACTGTCATTTTGGTGCTGGTTCCTGGGGCCAGTTCCTGTGTTCACCTGGAGAGACTCAGGGCAAGTGAAACTCACTTTGAATTCAGGTTACCAGGTTGGCAGTAAAAGAAAAGCATATCTCTTTATGAGGCTACCCTTTGAATGAAAGCTGAGTTCAGAGCCTAGCCATGGACTCCTGGATTGAGTATTATGAGAGAAAAGCATAACTTCCTCTCTAAGAAACTGAGGATCTTAAAAGTCAAACAGGTTTTAACTCTTAGGGATCAGAGCTGACTGTGGACGAGACCAGGCATTGCTTTGTGCAGCCTTAAAGAAATGTTATGGGTGTTGGCTGGGGGAGGTTTGGGAAAAGGATAGAAAGGTTGAAGAAAGAAGCCTTTCAGAATCCGCCCCCCATGGAGGATGATTCCGTGGTCTAATAACCTCATTGTTTTCCTCATCCCTTGACAGTCTTTCTCAAATTTCCCTTAGATCCAATTGTCTAGTTTAATGATAAAACCATACTGTTTTATTTCCGGTTCTGCTCCTCTGGATTGCTCATAATGGCTTCCCAGCTCTGGATAGCAGACACATAGAGCCTTAAGATCACTCTTCCATGGCCCCCTCAGATACTCAAGGGGTGCGTCAGAGCAGGGAAGTGAGGAGAGGTGAAAGAGCTCAGTCAGCAGTCATTCCAAATGCTCTTGAGGCAGTAGGGAGAGTGGAAAGTCCCCACTAGGTCCCAGAGTTTGCACTTGGGAGCTCCCCAGGCTGGCCTGTAGCCCCAGTCAGGGTCTCAGATATGGGAAGATAACCCCAAATGCACTATTGCTTACAAATTCCAGATCTGATGATTCTCATCCAAAGGACGATTTACGAATCAGTGACACAGTGTTAACTCCTGTCTCCAGCGAGTTAAAAGCCCTTTAGAACTCAATCCTCCTCAGTATTAATGGTAACTTATTCCCCAGCTGAATTTTGTGCTGAAAGCATATTAATTAAGTTATTCACACACCATTTGGTGTGCGGATTGTCTAACAAATCTCTTCTGTGATAGTGCGCTAAATGCTCCCGACAGGTCTTTATAATTTGAAAGAGTGACTGCACCTGTCCAGGATCCTAATTTATACACTGGGACAGACAGAGAACATGCTAAGGTCTCAAAGTACCAGTCAGGCAGGAGAAGATGGTGTTTCCCCTATACCACTACAGGGAAACTGAGGCCCTGGGCAAATGATTTCTTCAAGGCCACAGAATAAGTCTAATCAGGGTAATGTTCTGGCATGCCAACCCATTTAGAGCAGAAAGGGACTCTAGGGACGGTCTGATCAACATTTGATTAATACTGGAAACTGAAGCCCAAAGAAGAGATTTTTGCCAAGGTCAAGTAGATAGAAAAAGCAGGTCCAGGTCTGTATCCTAAGGCCCCAGCTTTCCAGCTCAATGTTCTATCTTAGTCTGTTGCTGCTACTGCTGCTATGTCACTTCAGTCGTGTCTGACTCTGTGAGACCCCATAGACGGCAGCCCACCAGGCTCCACCGTCCCTGGGATTCTCCAGGCAAGAGTACTGGAGTGGGTTGCCATTGCCTTCTTCATATCTTAGTCTACAAGGCACGTTTTGGCTGACTTTTATTGTCTTATTTTTCTTTTCTTTATTTCATCCTAGGGTCATGAAATCCATTCATTCATTCACGCACTTGCTCCCGCAGTTACAGCAACGCAGATTACTCGTGATATCAACAGAGCAGGCCTGCCAGCCAGGACCCTGTCCCTTGAGTCCACCTCCAGGTCTGGGGACAGGATGGTACCCGTCGCCTGCCTCCTTCCCTCCTCTGCCCTCCGCAGCTTTCCTCGTCCCCCTTGTCCTCTTCCCCCCTCCCGCCACCCAGGAGTGGTATGTGCAGGATCAGAGTTCTGGAAAGGTTACACCCGGGTCCTCTCGCCCGGGTGAAATGTGAGCGCCCTGGGCAAAAGCTCCTTGCACATAGAAGGACTGAATCCGGGACTCCGCATGCCTCATTCCTCACCCTCCTGCCACCAAGTGCTGGAGAAGCAACCCCAGCCCACCCCTCCCCCGCCCACCTGTCGCCGCCCCCCACCCTTCCGCCCGGCCAGCCGCAGCACCTCCCCACCCTACCCCCCAACTCCGGCCACATTGCTTAGGGTCAGCGTCACAGCCCAGGCTCCCGAAATAGCCCTCGGCTGGGGCTGCAACTCACCCACTGGAGAACTTTGATGAAGCCCAGCGGCTCCTCCAGCCGCCGCCAGCGCAGCCCCACGAGCAGGCGGTCCACCTGCAGAGACACAGCCCGCCCGGGGTCAGGGCGGTGGAGGACCAGCGAGGGCGCTGCCCTCTTTCTCCCACTCACATGCAGGAGAAGGGGCGGAATAAGGGTCGGCCCGACACCCGGGTAGAGGACGAGAGGCGAGAGGGAGCCTCAGGGGCGTGAGGGGAGTACCTGCTGGCGCGGCGACTTGTCCGCGGTGCGGCTGGAGCTCTCCGTCGAGGACATGCTGGCGCAGCGGGGCCGGGGCGCGGCGCGGGGGCTGCGGGGGCTGCGGGGACTGTGGTGGGGCTGAGGGCTGCTGACCCGCGGCGCGGGAAGCGGGCGGTACTGGAGCTGGAGCGGCCGTCGGCCGCCCGGGATCCAGGCTGGCTGGGTGAGTCGCGGGGGGCGCTGCTGCTCGCGCTCTCCGAGGCCGCGGCCGCCGCTGTGCCCAGCCGGCTGCAGAAAGCCCCCGAGTCCAATTCAAACTTCTGTCAAACTCGCGAACCAACTTGGCAGCCGAGTCACGTGGCGCCCGCTCGCGAGCCGTCCTCCCGCCCCCTTAACTCCCGGGTCCCTGCCCGCGGGACGCCTTAAAGGGACCTGTGGCCTCTGCGGGCAGTTCGGCCGCGAGGGGGCTCCGGTTCTTTGCCAGAACCTCCAGGGGTCAGCGAGACACCGCGGCCACCCCGACCCACAACCCAAGTGGGGAACTGGCCCGGGGCGCTGGCAGTCACCGGCTCCCAAGTTTATCTTTCCCAGCTTTCCTGGATTTGGAGCTTCTCAGTGCCTTTCTTCTTCCTCAACATGTAGAACCTAAAGCATTCTCATCAAAGCATTATTATCAGTGCTGAAATAAAGTTCTAAAACTTCTGGTTAGCAAACTGCTTTCTCCCAAAATCTTCAAAGCCAGAACAGACGAAAAGGGCAATAGAAGATACCCAGTTTTTGCTGTCTAGTTAGGCGTTGCTTTAATTTTTTCACAGCAAAAACCATTTTTACCTTAGTGATTTAAAAGTTATGGATCATTGAAAAGTATAAACTCAGCCTCCTTTAAAATAGCCACTGCCATTTAAATGAGAGTGAAAAATAGTCTTTGAGGAATGGAGAGGGCTCAGAAGATGTACTTTGTGTTGAAAATTTGACGTTATTACTTAGGATCCACCATAAATCGGTCCCTAATTTTCAAATTGGGTTCTGCACGAGCCGGAATAAGTAATGATGCATATTACACGTTTGGTTTACAGGAGTGTAAATGTTAAGTACTGAGAGGTTAAGTGATTTGTCCAAAGTCACTGAGCGAGCCAGTGGGGATGGGGGTGGGGCATAGTCAAAGAAACTGCCTTCACCGTCTAAAAATTGGCTGTAAATGTGTATCCATCGCCTGAGTATCATTCCTGGAAGTCCCTTCTGGTACTTCAGAATGACTTCTGAGGGAACATTTAGCTATTATTAATGCGATTTGTCCCCTAAGTAAGTGCCTTCCAAGCTTGGAGGTGGTCAATGAGGGGGGTCAAGTCACCTGGGCTTGAAGGGAATTTCTCCAGTGGATTTGCATGCAAATCTAGGCTAAGCAAGGAACTGCTGAGTCCCCAATCCATGAGTGCCTACATGCTCAGTTGTGACCAACTCTGTGGCCCTATGGACTGTAGCCTGCCAGGCTCTTGTGTCCATGGGGTATCTCAGGCAAGAATACTGTAGTAGGTTGCCATTTCCTTCTCCAGGGGGTCTTGCAGACCCAGGGATTGAACCTGTATCTCTTGCATCTCCTGCACTGGCAAGTAGATTCTTCACTACAGTGCCCCCTGGGAAGCCCCCCTCCTCAATCCAGCTGTTAATAAATTATCCTGCAGTCTCAGAGATTCCTTTTCTATGGAATAGAGATAATAATTTCTGTCGTTATTTCATAAAGTGATCAGCAGCTTAAGTGGTATAAGGTATGTAAATACCCACACTACACACATGAAATAATACACTCATTAGCAATGTCAACAACAATATGCATGTGGAATACAATGCAATCAGAGAAGAATCAGAATAACACAGCAAAATTCCATATACCCACCAATCAGCCTTGTGAAATTTTAACACTCTTCCTCATTTGTCTCAAATCTATTCTTTAAAAACAAAATTAAAATTGCATGTAAAATTGAACCCCTGGGTGTACCCTCATATCATTCTCTCCCTTTTTCCTTGCTGTAAGTAACAACTATCCCATCCTGCATTTGTTTTTACTTAGCCTCATGTACATTTTAGTGCTTTTTCTCTCTCTATATATAACTATATACATGACTGTATGACTGTATCTAGAAATAATACACATTCACCATAGTATTGTTTTTCGGATTGTTTTAAACTTTATATAAACAATATCATACGTTAGGTATCCTTCCTCTGTTTTTTTTTTCTTTTTAAACATAATGTTGTAAGAGTCATCTAGCCTGATGCACGTACATTTAGTTCATTCCTTTTAGCTATAAGGAATTCCACTACATACATATACCATATGTACTCACTTATTCTCATATTGATGGACATTGAGGTTATTTTCAAACATCTATTCTCACAAACATTCCTGCATCACATGTGTACATATGTCCTTCTCCATCTGTGCCTAGGTTGCTTCACAGCAAAACATTTCCAAACTTTTCTTTAATACAAATGCTGGTAAGAAATACATTTTTATGTCATGATCCATGATATAAATGGAAACAAAAGTTTCACAAAAAGCTTTCATATTTTCTATTCCATTTCATTTTTTTAAAAAGTCTGATCCAGAAGCAGATCCAGGTTTTGTGGGGACTAAAGTTTATACAATTTGGGCACTCTCTTTAGAAAAAGAATAGAAAATTATGAATAAAAATATATCAGCCAGGTATTGGAAGAAGCTTTGCAAGTGAGAGGTCCTGAAGCTGAAGCTTCATTAGTTTTAGGGTCCCTCTGAGTAGACATACTAAATTAATTTAATGATTCACTCATAATGATGGATCTCTACCAGCAGTTTGAGAAACATCACTCTATACCTAAAAGTGAGCTAGCTGGGTCATGAGATGTGAACACTGCAACTCTGAGTTTTGATAAATGTTTATACCCATGTAACCACCACCACGATCAAGATAACAAAAGCTTCCATCATTCCCAAGTGCTTCTTCCTGCATTTTGCTGTCAATCCCCAGTCAACCACTGATCCGCTTTGTCATTATAAATCTGCTTTGCTTTTTCTAGAATTTCAGATTGGTGGAATTATACAGTATGTATTCTTTTGTGTTTGGCTTCTTTCATGCTGCATAATGTTTTTGAGATTTATCCATATTATTGCTGTATTTATCAATAGTTTGCTCCTTTTTTGTTCCTGAGTTCCATCCCATCATTGTTTATTCACCTGCCAAAATTCATTTGGGTTATTTCCACTTTATTTTTTAATATTATGAGTAGAGCTGCTAAAAAACATTTTTGTGCAGGTTTTTGAATGAACGTAAGTCTTTATTTCTAGGGTAAATACCCAGGAATGGGATTTCTAGATTATATAACTTTATATAAAACTACCAAACTGTTTTCTAGAGTGGGCTTACCATTTTGCTTTCTCACCAACAATGTATTCCAGATGCTCTGCATCTTCTCCAGAACTTGGTATTGTTAGAGGTTTTTTTCTTAGCCATTGTTTTTTTCTTAATCAGTGGTACCTTATTGCTGTTTTAATTTGCATTTCCCCAATAGTTAATGATGTTGAATATGATTTATGTGCTTATTTGCCATCTGTGTATCTTTGGCAAAGTGTCTGTTCAAGTTCCTTGCCCATTTTTTAGTTGGGTTGTTTGTTTCTTACAATTAAGTTCTGAGAATTCTTTATATATTCTAAATGCAAGTCCTTTGTTGGATATGTGATTTGGTAATATTTTCTCCCAGTCTGTAGTTTGTCTTTTCATTCCCTTAACAGTGTCTTTTCCAGGGCAAAAGTTTTACATTTTGGTGAAGTCTAATTTATCTTTTTTAAAAAATGGATCATGATTTTGGCATCCTATCTGAAAACTCTTTGCCTAACCCTAGGTCACATATATTTTCTCCTATGTTTTATCTTAATGTTTATAGTTATATACTTTCCATTTGGATTTTTTTGAGCTTTTTTTTTTCTTTTGTATAAAGTATGTAATTTAGATCAAGGTTCTTTCTTCCTTCCTTCTTTCCTTCCTCCTTCTCCTCTCCATCCACCCTTTCTAGGCATGTAGATATTCAGTCGTTCTAACATCATTTTTTGAAAAGACTATTCTTTCTCCATTTAATTGCTTCTGTGCTTTTGTGAAAAAAAATCAGTTGGTCATATTTGTGTGAGTCTATTTCTGGACTGTCTGTCTAATCTGCGTCTCTATGCCCTTGCCAACACCACACTGTGTTGGATACTGTAGCTTTAAAGTAAATCTTAAAATAGAGTGATACAATTCCTCCAACTTTAGTGGTCTTCTTCAAAATTGTTTTAGCTATTCTAGTTCCTTTGCCTTTCAAAATAAATGTGAAGATCAGCTTGTCCATATCTTAAAAAAATCCTGCTAGAATTTTTATTAGAATCACGTTAAATCTACCTGCCTAGATCAATTTAGGCAAAATTGACATGAATTTTATGTTGCATTTTTCAATCTATAAACATGACATGCTTCTCCATTTATTTAGGGCTTCAATTTCTTTCATCAGCATTTGCAGTTTTCAACATACAGATCATGTATATGTTTTGGTAGATTTATTCTCAACTATTTAATTTGTGAGAAAACCCATTATAAATTATATTATTTTATTTTTTTAAATATAATTTTAAGTTTCCTTTTGACAATTGTTAGTATATAGAAACATGATTGATTTTGTTTCTGTTGACGTATCCTGTGACTTTTCTAAACTCACGTTTTAGTTCCACGAGTTCTTTGTAGGTTCCTTGGGATTTTCTATGTAAACAATTATATCGTCTGCAAATAGAGAAAGTTTTATTTCTTCCTTTATGAATTGTATGCCTTTTATTTATTTTCCTTGTCCTACTGTACTGGCTAGGACTTTCAGTATGATGTTAAATAGGACTGGTGACAATGGACATCATTGCCTTGTTCCTAACCATAGGACAAAGTATCCAGCTTTTCACGATTTCGTGTGATGTTAACTCTATGTTTTTTATAAATGCCCTTATCAGCTTGTGTCAGTTTTTTTCTATTTCGAGTTTGCTGAGAGTTTTTAATCATGGATGGATGTTGAATTTTGTCACATGCTTTTTCTGTATCAATTGATAATGATCATATATTTTTCCTTCTTTGGACAATTATGACAAGTAGGTAGATTACACTGATAAATTTTTTAGAATTTTTTTTGGCTACACTGGGTCTTTGTTGCTGCACACAGCCTTTCTCTAGTTGTGACAAACCAGGGCTAGTCTCTAGTTTTGGTGCATGGGCTTCTCACTGTGGTGGCTTCTCTTGCTGCAGAGCACAGGCTCTAGGGTGTGCAGGCTTCAGTAGTGGCATGTGGGCTTGGTAGTTGCGGCTCATGGGCTCTAAAGCATGGGCTCAGTAGTTGCAGCATGGAGGCTTAGTTGCCCTGTGGCATGTGGAATCTTCCCAGACCAGGGATCAAACCTGTGTCTCCCGCATTACAAAGCAGATTTTAAATCACTGGACCACCAGGGAAGTCCTACTTTTTAGAATTTTAAAAGGATATGTAAATATATGTCTATATAAAATTATATAGAAATATATATATCATTTTAAAATAAAGTATTAATACAATACATGTATACACACGTACATATGTGTGTGTGTGTATATATATATGCATACATACATTTTATTTTTAGAGCAGTTTTAGGTGTACTGTAAAATTTGGCAAAATGTGCACAGAATTCCCACCTCCCTACCCCGTCCTTGCACACAGCCTCTCCAATCATCAACAACCCGAATCAGTATGGTACATTTATTTGTAACAATCAATGAGCCAACATTGACACATCATTATCAACCAAAGTCCATAGTTTACATTAGGGTTTACTCTTTGTATATTATATAGTCTATGGATTTTGACAAATGCATAATGACATGTATTCACTCTTATAATGTTATGCAGAATAATTTCACTACCCTAAAAATATCTCAAGCTTTACCTGTTCATCCCTGCCTTCCCACCACCCCATATCAACCAACTACTTATCTTCCTGCCTCCCTACTTTTGTTTTATCCAGAATATCACACAGTTGGAATCATTAAATATGTAGCCTTTACAGATTGACTTCTTTCACTGAGTAATATAAGTTTTTGTTTCAGTTCAGTTGCTCAGTCGTGTCTGAATCTTTGCGACCCCATGGACTGCAGCACGCCAGGCTTCCCTGTCCATCACCAACTCCCAGAGCTTGCTTAATGTCCATGTCCATTGAGTCGGTGATGCCATCCAACCATCTCATCCTCTGTCGTCCCCTTCTCCTCCTGCCTTCAATCTTTCCCAGCATCAGGGTCTTTTCCAATGAGTCAGTTCTTCCCATCAGGTGGCCAACGTATTGGAGCTTCAGCTTCAGCATCAGTCCTTCCAATGAATATTCAGGACTGATTTCCTTTAGGATGGACTGATTGGATCTCCTTGTAGTCCAAGTGACTCTCAAGAGTCTTCTCCAACACCACAGTTCAAAAGCTGTGGTCCTCAGCTTTTTTTATAGTCCAACTGTCACATCCATACATGACTACTGAAAAAACCATAGTTTTGACTAGACGGACCTTTGTTGGCAAAGTAATGTCTCTGCTTTTGAATATGCTATCTAGGTTGGTCATAGCTTTTCTTCCAAGGAGCAAGTGTCTTTTAATTTCATG
Organism: Bubalus kerabau; assembly: GCF_029407905.1. NCBI lineage: Eukaryota > Metazoa > Chordata > Mammalia > Artiodactyla > Bovidae > Bubalus > Bubalus kerabau. The sequence goes on from NC_073629.1 coordinate 34,909,789, forward strand.
GCTGCAGTCACCATCTGCGGTGATTTTGGAGCCCAAGAAAATAAAGTCTGTCACTGTTTCCATTGTTTCCCCATCTATTTGCCAGGAAGTGATGGGACCGGATGCCATGATCTTAGTTTTCTGAATGTTGAGTTTTAAGACAGCATTTTCACTCTCCTCTTTCACTTTCATCAAGAGGCTCTTTAGTTCCTCTTCATTTTCTGCCATAAGGGTGGTGTCATCTGCATATCTGAGGTTATTGATATTTCTCACAGCAATCATGATTCCAGCTTGCACTTCCTCCAGCCCAGCATTTCACGTGATGCACTCTGCATATAAGTTAAATAAGCAAGGTGACAATATACAGCCTTGATGTACCCCTTTCCCAATTTGGAACCAGTCCATTGTTTCATGTCTGGTTCTAACTATTGCTTCTTGACCTGCATACAGGTTTCTCAGGAGGCAGGTAAAGTGGTCTGGTATTCCCATCTCTTTCAGAATTTTCCACAGTTTGCTGTGATGCACACAGTCAAAGGCTTTAGCGTAGTCAATGAAGCAGAAATTTTTCTGGCATTCTCTTGCTCTTTTTTTAATCATGATGTGTTATTCTTTATATGTTGTCTATTATATATGCATATATTATATATATAATATATATATTCAGTAATATATAATATATATTACTGAATTCAATTTTTAAATATTTGTTGAGGTTTTTTTTTTTTTTTTTTTGGTTGTGCTACTGCTTGGCAGGCAAAATCCTAGTTCCCTGACCAGGGATCAATCCCTATGCAGCAGAAGTGTGGAGTCCTAACCACCGGACCACCAGGAATTCCCCAGCTGGGGATTTTCTTCACCTATGTTCATGAGGAGTGTTGGTTTGTAGTTTTCTTTTTTGGACTCCCTTTCTTTGGTTTTGTTATCAAGGTAATGGTAGCCTCCTAAAATGAGTTAGAAAATGTTACTTTCTCTTTATGTTTTCTGGAGAGCTTTTTAAAAAGCTGAAGCTGTATTGTAGCCAAATCAACTGACCATTCAACGTAACATAACTCAGCATTTTTTAATCCATTAAATTATTCCACAGCAGATATTTTATTTTTTAAAAAATTATGCCTGTTGGAAGGAGAGGCACCCTACAAAAGGAGACTGATTACTGCCAAATTTCTGTCCTGAATAGTTTTTTGTTTCGTAATTTTAGACAATCTTGGATTATCTAAATTTTAGATAATCTTTAGGGGAGACCCTAAAGACTTGTTGGACTTTTGGTAAAATGACTTCTACTATTTGGAATCCTAATTCTGTTTGATTTGGATTTTTAAACAATTTATAAAGGCCTAATATGTTTCAAAACCACTTAATATTTGTACATTCTTCAGAACAGTTCATTTTAAGGGAAGAAATATACATGTGTGTATATATTTGTATACATGTAAAAATCAATTTTTATATATATAAAAATAAAAACCATGACAATTATTGTGTGAAACAATGATTTAAATATTTCTATTTTTTTCTGGAACCAGTGACACATTGAAAACATTCTTACATAAACAAAGGCATGGAAGTGTGAATTGCTGAGGGATATTGGTGTTCAGCAAATGCTTTTATTTGCCCTGAAAATCAGATGTATGAAGGGGCATAGTAGGAAATAAAATTGGAATGGCAGTTGAAAGTAAGGGTCTTAAGTGATAAGCCCTTAGACTTTACTGACTGCTCACTCAGATTCTGAACAGAAGAGGTGATAAAGAATAGTGGTTAAGGACCAAAGTCAAGTGAGAGAGATCTGAGTTCCAAACCTAGTTCTGCCATTTAGTAGCTATATTTCCTTTCCAAGAGACTTATTTTTCCTAAGCTTCCATTTTCCTATCTACAGAATGGGGTTAATGATGTTACCTACTTTGAGGGGTTGTTATGAAGACTAAATAAGATAATATAGAGAGAGCGTGGTGCCTGCCACATAGCAAATATTCAGTAAATATTAGTGACTACCTGATAAGAGCTGTGCTTCAGGAATATTAATCTGGCAGCAATGTGTATAAATTATGTAAGTACACGGCTTTCCTTCTTAAAACAGAACCAGAGCCTTCCAAGGTTTGTGCCAAGAATATTTCAGAAAGTTGAATCTCCAGGTGGAATGGCATGTCTCTGCAATTGGATTACCAAGATTTAGAGGCTACTCTGAAGGTCAGAGAAGAGGGAGTCACGACTGCATTACTGTTTTATATATTTCAGTGTTCCCATACACTGTGCTATTTTTAAGCACTGAAATTCAAGTATTTTTGTTGGTGTAATACCATTATCCTAGACATTTGTTGACAACTTTATTTACTCTCTTTAGGTCCTCTTCAAACCCTCTTTCCTTCTGCTCTAACCCCCTCCTCATCACTACCACCATAAACTCTCCCATCCCCTCCTTACCACCCAGTTCCAGTAACTCCCTACCTCTGCTAACTTCTTCATCCTCCACTATGCTCTCTCAGCCAAAATACTTAGTGAGGATTAGATAGGAGGAGCCTCTGAAGTAGGAAATCTCCCCACAGGAGATGAAGAAAAGTCAGATTCAGCTAGAGCTCACAGGAGAGAAATCCTTTTCAATCAGAGGAAGTAGCCCTGAAAACTCTATGGGTTGCTAAATTGAGCAGGAAAGTTTAGAAGCTCTTCCAGACCAGCTACAACAGAGATGATGTATGTGTGTGGATGTGTGGGGGGGTATAGATGGAAGAGCAGTAAAGCTGCAAAAAGCAGCAGAGCCAGTAGTGGCTAGAAGGGTATTTTGTCATTTAAAAAATATATTAAATAATACTTAGTTACATTAATCGGAGAAGGCAATGGCACCCTACTCCAGTACTCTTGCCTGGAAAATCCCATGGACAGAGGAGCCGGGTAGGCTGCAGTCCATGGGGTCGCTAAGAGTCGGACACGACTGAGCAACTTCACTTTCACTTTTCACTTTCATGCATTGGAGAGGGAAATGGCAACACACTCCAGTGTTCTTGCCTGGAGAATCCCAGGGACGGGGGTGCCTGGTGGGATGCCGTCTATGGGGTCTCACAGAGTCGGACATAACTGAAGCGACTTAGCAGCAGCAGCAGCAGCAGTTACATTAATATTTTTTAAACTTTGTAAATTCTGCTGCTGCTGCTGCTAAGTCGCTTCAGTCATGTCCGACTCTGTGAGACCCCATAGACGGCAGCCCACCAGGCTTCCCCATCCCTGGGATTCTCCAGGCAAGAACACTGGAGTGGGTTGCCATTTTCTTCTCCAATGCATGAAAGTGAAAAGTCCACACCAAGTACCAAAATATTGGATTTTATTTCATCACGTGTTCAGAATTCATAACATTTTTTTGAAAATTAGTGAAACTGCTGCTAATTCACATTGTTGTTGTTTAGTTGCTGAGTTGTGTCTGATTCTTTGAGACCCCATAGACTGTAGCCCACCAGTCTCCTCTGTCAATGGGATTTCCCAGGCAAGAATACTGGAGTGGGTTGTCATTTCCTTCTCCAGGGGATCTTCCGGACCCCAGGGATAGAACCCACGTTTCCGGTATTGGCAGGTGATTCTTTACCACTGAGCCACCTGGGACGCCCTTCTCGGCTCAATAAACTTGTCTAAAAAAATAATAATAGTGAAGAAGCAAAAGCAAAAGGTGATCGCTATATCCACATAACAAATCTGTTAGAACTGCACCTAGAATCAAGGCCAGTTGGCTCTCAGTGAGAATCGAACATTTCCCATAAATGAAGTCCATGAACGCAGGTATATAAACTTCGTGCCCTCTACTTTGGTAGCTCCAGGTGGTTTTTCAGAGCTGAGGGCATAGAGATATTCTTCTGCAGAATCATCTTCTTCGGTAAGCTCTTTAAGTGTGGGCACCTCTTAGGGTTTTATTCTCTGAATAATTGAGTTGTCACATAAATTATCTCTAGAAGATGAGTTGTACCATAATCTAACAAGGGGTATTTCTCTCTTCCAGGATTGCACCAGCAAATCATTAGGTTGCAAAGAGAACCTCACAGGATATTTAAGCCACCTGGAGTACAGACAATAACCGTTAAGTGTAGAATTTAAGAGCTAAAGGAATCTGGGACTGCTTTGCAGAATGCAGCTAATTCTCAAAATGAGGAGTCAATTAAATAAATATCAATTGAACACTATCCTGTGATTGCTTCCAACATATTCATTTCCCCATTTTTCCAACAGTGGTACCCAGATTTTGCTTAAGGCACACCATTTATGGCCACATGGTTTAAGTAAAATAAATGATACTTCTGGTTTTAGAAGTAGGTTCTGATTGACCTATGGCAATGTTTCTGGTCATAATAATTCATTCAAGGATGGGAATATAACCCAGTTTAGGCCAATTACACTCAATTCTTAAACATCTATTTGAATGAATAAGAATCCCTCTCTTAATTGCATACAAATCCATATACACCTAGATTCAGGCAGCTATCCTGAACCAGGAAGGGAGAGCTTGCTGAGGATGAAGCCAGTCTCAAGAAAAACTGGAAGAGAAAAACCAGGTCCTGGTCACATTTTTTTAGTTGTTGGATCAAGCCACACCTGAAGCCATATACTTGTGGACATTTTGGTAATGTGCACTAATAAATTCCCTTTACTTTTCAAAGTCAGCGTGAGTAGGATTCTGTTTGTTACTTGTTGGTCTAACACAAACCCCAGCTGAATACAATTCTGATGCTAACCACCTGCAGTTGGTGCAAGACTACACAAATTTAAGGGCACAGTTCTCAGCAAGACTGCCCTTACATCAGATGCCAGCCACACTCTGAGGGTCCCCAGGTCACCCACACTTCCGACCAACTGGCAAAAATTCAGGGATTCCTATGATCCCCTCAGGTTCAGTAAGTCTCAAGAATAACTCACAGAACTTAATGACTCAGGAATGCACAGTTTAGTCAGTTCAGTTGTGCCTGACTCTTTGCGATCCCGTAGACTGCAGCATGCCAGGCTTCCCTGTCCTTCACCAGCTCCTGGAGTTTACTCAAACTCATGTCCATTGAGTCCGTGATGCCATCCAACCATCTCATACTCTATTGTTCCCTTTTCCTCCCACCTTCAATCTTTCCCAACATCAGGGTCTTTTCAAATGAGTCAGTTCTTCCCATCAGGTGGCCAAAGTATTGGAGTTTCATCAGTCCTTCTGATGAATATTCAGGACTGATTTCCTTTAGGATAGACTGGTTGGATCTCCTTGCTGTCCAAGGGACCCTGGAGAGTCTTCTCCAACACCACAGTTCAAACGCATCAATTCTTCAGCGCTCAGCTTTCTTTATAGTTCAACTGTCACATCCATACATGATTACTGGAAAAACCATAGCTTTGACTAGACAGACCTTTGTTGGCAAAGTAATGTTTCTGCTTTTGAATATGCTGTCTAGGTTGGACATAGCTTTTCTTTCAAGGAGCAAGCATCTTTTAATTTCATGGTTGCAATCACCATCTGCAGTGATTTTGGATTCCCGAAATATAGTCTCTCACTGTTTTCATTGTTTCCCTATCTATTTGCCATGAAGTGATGGGACGGGATGCCATGATCTTTGGTTTTTGAATGGTGAGTTTTAAGCCAGCTTTTTTACTCTCTTTTTTCACTTTCGTCAAGAGGCTCTTTAGTTCCTCTTCATTTTCTGCCTTAAGGGTGATGTCATCTGCATATCTGAGGTTATTGATATTTCTCCTGGAAATCTTGATTCCAGCTTGTGCTTCCTCCAGCCCAGTGTTTCTCATGATGTACTCTGAATAAAAGTTAAATAAGCAAGGTGACAATATACAGCCTTGACGTACTCCTTTTCCGATTTGGAACCATCTGTTGTTCCACGTCCAGTTCTAACTGTTGCTTCTTGACCTGCATACAGATTTCTAAGGGGGCAGGTCAGGTGGTCTGGTATTCCCATCTCTTGAAGAATTCCCATCTCTTGAAGAATTAAGTGCAGGAATGCACTGCACTTAGCAATTTATTTTATTTAAAGGATACAACCAGGGCCAGCCAAATGAAGGGCAGGGTGAGACCTGGGAGGGTTATGAACACGAAGCTTCCATATCTTCTGCCTGGGGAGCCAAGACGTGTCACCTTCCCAGCACACCTGTATTTACCAACCAGGAATTCCTCTGAGCCTCAGCATCCAGAAACATTATTGGGATTTCATTAGGGAGGCCTGATGCATTGGGTCATTAGCCACATGGTTGGACTCAATCTTCAGCTGTGTTAGAGATGTTTGTTCAGGTTCCCCTCCTTGCTGTCCCCCCTGCCTCTGCATGAATTCAATCCCTCACCACTTCTCACCTGAACCCTTAGTATAGCTTCTTGGTTCCCATTCTTATTCCATGTCAGTTTCTTACTGGTTGGGCCTCCTTATTCTAGCAGTTTCTCTGCCTTGATGAAGCCCCAGGAGATAGGCTTAGTCTGGAATAGTACAGGTGGGAGTTCTTCATCCCTAGTTAACCTGCAAAGTCCAAAGACAATCTTGAAGATCCTTGTTACCTGAAACAGAGAATATAATTAACGGGAAATTTAGGATGTTTCTCACTATTCTCTCATCTTCTTGTCAAATCTGTCTTTTTGAGGTCCATGTCATCCATCCATTCATCTTTTATCCCTTCTGAATGCAATGATCTGCCAGATGCTTGGCCATTTTCCTCACCTGACTCATGGCTTTCCTGTTCCTTTCCTGGGCAATTATAAAGTCCATGTGGCCTCTCTTATCTCCAATCCAATGAATTTCTTCTTAACTCCATGTCATCCACAATCCTCTTTAATTCTTATGGCTTTAGACACAGTCTGTGTACTCATGACTCCTAGTTACTCTTCCAGTTCAGGCTTCTCTTCTGAAATTCATACCTCCATATTCAGTTGCCTGTTTAGCCTATCCCTTACATGACTCACACTCAGGCATCTCAAACTCAACTTCTCAAAATTTATATATTGCTTCTTTGAACTTCCTTTGGCAAATCTGCTACATTTCAGCAAATGATACCATCAGCCATTCAAGTGTGCAATCTACCTTTCTCATCCCTTCATTTATTCTATCAAGTCCTATTCATTTTACCTCCAAGATATATCCTGAATCTGTTTACTCCTCAACATCCCCAGTGCTGCCAACCCAAGCCAATGTATCATCCCTTTTAGCCTGGATGATTGTAGGAGTGTCCATCAGGCCTCTATTTGTTCTTGTATTCTTTCAACCCATTCTATACATAGAGAACATGTATGTACGTTGTTGGGGTTTTATGTACACATTTTATCTTTATTCTCCTCCTTAAAATATTTTAGAGGCTTTCTGTTTTCTCGGAGGATGTTGTTCAAGATCTTTTGCATGTTCAACAAGGGCCTTGCATGATCTGGTTCCCTCAGTCTTTCTGGCTTGCCTCCTGCCACTCTCCCCTTTGTTCACTGGGCCTGTCACACAGGCCTTGCTCTTTTCTGAGGATACCAAGCTCCCTCATGCCTCAGAGTTTATACATACAGTCCCATCTACTTTGAACATTCTCAACACCCTTCTCCCATCTCCATCTACCCCTTAGAATGTGACAGAAGACACAACAAAATAAAATACAACTCTCTTTCCTTAAGAGCTCATGGTTTAATAAGAGACTTGTGCTGTGCTGTGCTTAGTTGCTCAGTCATGTCCAACTCTTTGTGACTCCATGGACTGTAGCCTGCCAGGCTCCTCTGTCCATGGGGATTCTCCAGGCAAGAATACTGGAATGGGTTGCCATCCCCTCTTCCAAGGGATCATCCCAAACCAGGGATCGAACCCAGGTCTCCCGCATTGCAGGCTGATTCTTTACCATCTAAGCCACCAGGGTAGCCTAAGAATACTGGAGTGCATAGCCTATCCCTTCCTCAGGGGATCTTCCTGACCCAGGAATTGAACCAGAGTCTTCTGCATTGCAGGTGGATTCTTTACCAGCTGAGCTACCAGGGAAGTCCAATAAGAGACCTACATGTAAGCAAAATAATTAAATAAACAAAAATTCCACTGCAGTATATAAATGCAACAGAAGTATGGCCAAAGGAAGAAATATTTATCTATCTCTAAAAGTCAGGAAAGGACATTTAAGTAGAAGAACCATACGTCCCCAAGGACAAGGCAAGGACTCGAGGTGATATAAGCAGTTTGGCGTTGTTGGAGAGTAAAGGCAAGGGGGTTGTGGGAGATGACTTGGATGCTGTGTTGATGGTTTTATCCAGTACGCAAAGAGGGTGTCCTCTATAAAGGAGTCTATGTAGGAAGAATATGAATACATATCAACTACAGTGCTATCAAATTGGTAGTGATGAGAGAGAAGGGCCTCAATAGAAGAAGGTGAAGGCAGGAAGTCAAGTAGGAGAATGCTATGACAGTCTTGGCAAGTGGGGATGGCAACTGAATTAAGGCAAAGGTAGTGAAAATGGAAAAGGAGATGGGCAGAAGATATTTTAAGGGGGAGAATTTGATAGGACTTGAGGACTGAACAAAACATGAATTCTTGCCTTTATGGAGTTTGCATTCTACTGTAGAAGGCAGATAATATATCCAATAAACAAACACATACATGACACAATCCTTGTCATGCTACAAGCTATGAAAGAAAATAGAGCAGAGTAAAATCCCAGCAAATGAAGGAGAGTTATTTTAGATGAAGTGGTCCCTGTGAGGGGGTGACACCTGAACAGAGAAATGAGACATGTGAATATCTGGGGAAAGAGTATTTTAGGTAAAGTGAACAGCAAGTACAAAGGTCCAGAGATGAGAATGTTCTTGTCATATGTCTGAGGAAAAACAATGAAACTAGTGTGATTGAAGTACAAAAAAAAAAGGAAGGGGAGAATCGAAGAAGATAAGGTCAGAATATAGCAAGAAGCACGTAGATCATGGAAAAACCTTGGGTTTTAAGTGTGATGTGAATCACTGGAGGGTTTTGGAATAGGGAGTGGCATATCCTAACTTATACTGTAAAAAAAATCACACCCAGAAGACTACAGTGGGACAAGTGTGGAAGCTGGGTAGCCAGTTAGAAGGAAGGGATCTGGGTGAGAGATGATGGCAGTTTGGACTAGAAAAATAGTGATCAAGTTGGTGATAACTAATCAGTTTGGTTTATATTTTGAAGGCAGAGCTGATGTAATGTGTTGATGGATTAAATGAGGTTAGCAGGAAAAGAAAGGAGTCAACAGTGACCCCAATGTTTCTGACATGAACAACAGGCTGAATCACTGAGCCATTTACTGAGATGGAAAAGATTGATAGACAGGAAGTCAAGAATTTGATTTTTAGACATGTTTAGTTTGGAATACTATTAGACTCCCAAGTAGAGTAGCTATTGGAGATATGATTAAGATATATAGTTTTGGATACATTGGCATATAAATGATATTTAAGATGATAGAATTGGTTAAAATGAGTATAAGCAAAAGCTGAGAAGAAGTCCAAGGATGGAACAATAGAATACTCTAGGGCTTAAAGGTTGAGAAAAGAAGGAAGATCTAAAAAAGAGACCAAGAAGGAGTGTCCAGTCAGGTGAGAAGAAAATCAGTAAAGAATAGAAGCCAGGTAAAGGTAGTCTTTCAAGAAAGAGGAAATAATCAACTGCTTAAATGCTTCTATTAGGTCAAGTAGTTTGAGAATTGGATTTGGCAACATGAAGGTTATTGGTGACCTTGATAAGAGAAGTCTCAGAGAAGTAACAGGGATAAAAGGTTTTAAGTATCATAAAAGGTTAATATACAGTAGATAAAAAGAAAGTGAGAGGATTCTCTACATCAAGAGGAGCAGAAAAGTAGTGCAGTAGCTGAAGAGACATATGCCGTCTGAGGAGGGTTTCTTCAAGAAGAGAGGAAAGACTGGTGATGCAGGAGAAAGAGGAGCATAGGTGAAGAAGTAAAGTTCTCAAGTAGGTGAGTTCTCTGGATATTTGAATATATAGGCCTGGAGCTCAAGAGAGAGGTAAAGGCTAGAGATACAGATTTTGGAATGATTAAACTATATATGAAAGGGGCAGATGTGAGACTGAAAGAAATTGGGACGAATGAAAAGCAGAAGCCAGGGAATAGCCACAGGTATCAAAAATTAGAGGAAATAAGGGGAGTAGATCCAGTAAGGAAGATTGAGAAAGAATATCCCCTATTTTTAAGCTATTTTTATGCTCACAGCACATGGCATATTGTTTCACTTCTCATGCCTGTAAAGCATTTCCTTCCCTGGATTCATACCCATCTTTCATAGTACTTTATAAAAATCTTCATTAGCACTTATTTCACTGCATTCACATTATATGTCTGCTTCTTCCACCAACCTGAAAGCTCCCTCTGCCAAAAACTTTATTCATCTTCTTATCTACAACTCTTAACATAATGCATAGAAGGTGCTAAATGAATGAGGCATGGAGCAGGGGGAAGTTAATCCACAAATAGAGTGTGTGATATATAAGCATAAGAAAGTGTGAATATGCCTTTTATGCCTTTCTGAAAGAAATAGACATGTTGGAAAGAATTCACCAGAGAAGCCATCTGGCATATTTTTTGTAGAAAGGTTTTGAATTATGAATTCAATTCCCTTAAAATAGAAAATATAGAATTTTCTCTTCATTATTGTTTCAGTTTTATAAGTTTTATTTTTCAATACAAATTTCCACTTCATATGAATTGCCAAATTTATTGGTATAAAGTTGTATTTTCTTACATTTTTAATGTCTATAGGACCTGTGGTAATGCCCCTTTTTTATTGTTGATATTGGTAATGTATTGTCTTAAATTCTTCTTTGATTAGTCTTTCTAGAGTTGATTAACTTTTTTAGTCTTTTTGAAGATTAGTAAGTTTTGCCTTGTTGATTTTCTCTTGTTTTTTTTTGCTTTCTATTTCTGATTTTATCTTTATTTCCTTTTTAAACTGTCTTTGCATAAATTGCCTTTTTCTAAATTTCCATCCGTGCTCTAAATTCTGACAGTAGTTCTCTAGCTAAAGTGGCCTACTGGAGAAGTCTCAAGTCTGGAAGGAGTGGGCTTGCATTATTACTCCACCATGCTCAGTCATTAGCTAGGAGGAGGTTGTGGGAAGTGTGGCCTCAGTTGTGAACACACTGGCGGATCTACATCAATATCTGAGGTCATCAATTAACTGTGTACCACAGCAGGAAATCCAGTGGCCCATTTTCAGAAACACCACAATCCACTCCTTTTCCCACAGATCTACTTCTTGCTGGTTTGGGGGAAAGCTCTTCCATGGACCTCTCTTTCTGAAGAGAAACTTGGAAGATGGTTAGTGGAATGAACTACAGAAACTGGTCTGGAGGCCATGATTGATACTCATTCTCTCCCTTTTCCACTACCTATTCTAAATTCTTCTCACCTTCAGTTACCAACTTAGCAGGTCTTGGTGGCTTATGTGGTGGTGTGGTTCAAACTTCTATTTCTGTGGAGACTGAGCTCCTAGTAACCACATCCTTCTGAGGCCAGAGTTGCTGCATGTGTTCACAGTTACAGTGAGGCAAGGGAGCATCAGGAGATGCCCAAGTGGATCACATGGAATCTGTAAAAAGCAGTGATACCTTCTACTGATCAGGGTCAGTTTTACCTGTCATGATGGTGACTTCTCTTTTCATCTACTGGTCCCTTGAATAATGAATTCAAAGTGCCCTGGTGCAGTCATAGCTCATAGTTCAACAGAACCTTTGTTATGACCCTTGACAGGAGTGTAATCCCTTTGGGGACCAGTACCTCCAACCCTACATATTCCAGATTTGTGGGTATAGGAAACAAAAAATCCTCTAGTGGGTCACTGGTAGTAAAGGTAAGCGGAGCTATTTCTGCATCCACTCTTTGGTTAGTGGGCCCATGTATTTTTCCTACCAGGTTCATAAAGGCCAGGATTTAATGTGTATAACATATCCTAGATGATGGCATCTTGCTTTTTCAGAGTTGCCAGTGACTGGTATTTCACTTGAACCTTTAGAAATGTCATTCTAACTCTTTATCAGGTCAGTTTGTTCTGATTGGTGTGGTACTGATGAGGTCATAGGTCCACTCTTGAACTTTTTTTTACCATGAAACAGTTGCCCTGTTTGGATGCTACATTATGCAGGATTCTGTGCCTGTGGATTGGACATTCCACAAACCCCAATACAGTTATCATGAAAATGAACTACTGGCCCCTCCAGAATGGAAGGAACCCAATGTAGTCAACTTGTCACCAAATAGCTAAGTGTCTCCCTGAGTAACAGATCCAAACTGGGTGCTCAGTATTGGTCTCTATTGCTGATATGTTGGGCATTTAGGCATCAGCAGTTAGACTGGCCTTAAAAACTTGGAGTCCAAGCTTCATGGGCCCACAGCTAGCTTCTGTCTTCCATGGTGGCTCACTTGGTAAAGAGTCTGCCTGTAATGTGGGTGACCCAGGTTCAATACCTGGGTGGGGAAGATCCCCTGGAGAAAGAAATGGCAACCCACTTCAGGAGCTAGCTTCTGTCTCTACGTGGGCACACCATTTGTGTGCCTGCATTAGCTTCTTAGGGCCGTGTTACCAAAGAGATTTAAACAACAGAAATGTATTTTTAAACAATTTTTAAAATTATCTATTCATTTATTTATTTTTGGCTGCACTGGGTCTTCAGCAGTTGTAGTGCATGCGCTTAGTTGCTCCAGGGCACGTGGACTCTTCCTGGATCAGGGATTAAATCCGTGTTCCCTGCATTGACAGGTGGATTCTTACCCACTGTACCACCAAGGAAGTCCTAAACAATAGAAATATATTGTCTCACATTCTGGAGGCTACAAGTCTGAGATCAAGGTGTCAGAAGGCTTGAGTCCTTCTAAGAGTTGTGAGGGAAAACCTGTTCCATGTTCTCTTCCCTAGCTTCTAGTGGTTTGCTGGCAATCTTTGGCATTCCTTGGTTTCTACTGCATCACCCTCATCTCTTTTTATCTTCATGTGGCATTTCCTCTCTGTGTCTGTCTTCATATGGCCTTCTGCTTATAAGGATACTGATGCTGCTGCTGCTAAATCACTTCAGTCGTGTCCAACTCTGTGTGACCCCTTAGACGGCAGCCCACCAGGCTCCCCCATCCCTGGGATTCTCCAGGCAAGAACACTGGAGTGGGTTGCCATTTCCTTCTCCAATGCATGAAGGTGAAAAGTGAAAATGAAGTGACTCAGTTGTGTCTGACTCTTAGAGACCCCATGGACTGCAGCCCACCAGTCTCCTCCGTCCATGGGATTTTCCAGGCAAGAGTACTGGAGTGGGGTGCCATTGCCTTCTCCTTATAAGGATACTAGTCACATTGAATTAGGGCCCATCCTACTGCAGTTATGATGTCATTTTAACTAATTACATCTGTAAGAACCCTATTTCCAGATGTCACATTTTGAGGTATGGGGGATTAGAACTTAACGTATAAATTGGAGGGAGGAGGCAGGCGCGGAGCGTGTCCCAGAAGAAACCATGGCGTTGCTCAGCTGTGGTACCGCCGTCTGCGTTATTTGGAGAAGCCCAAATACGGCTGCCCCGCCGGCTTTGTGCCCTACTGCTCCTTGCCCTGCTTCTGGAAGCACAAAGAGCAGTGCAAGCCTGCAACTGGTCTTGTTGAGAAAAAAATAAGACCAGCTCTTACTGCAAAAACTAAAAAGTCTGTGGAAAATGAAGATGATGATGATGACTCTGTGGCTGATTTTCTCAATAGTGATGAGGAAGAGGATAGAGTGTCTTTGCAGAATTTAAAGAATTTAGGGGAGTCTGCAGCGCTGAGGAGCTTACTGCTCAAGCCGCACCTCAGACAGTTGATGGTTGGCCTCAATCAGGCGGACGACAAGGCCAAGCTTATGCGGGCCTGCATGCAGGAACCCTTGTTTGTGGAGTTTGAGGACTGCTGCTTGAGTATCATGGAGCCGTCTTAGAACAAGGATTCTTAAGGTGGATGACTGTGCTGTCTGCTCCTCCTGGGAGGCCATCATGTGTGGGCCCTGCCCAGGGCGGCGCTTCCAGGACTCAGCGGCCGAGGTCAGGTGGGCCGCCCCCGCCCCCTCTCCAGCACTGCAGGCTGGGGCACAGGCAGGTGGAGGTACTCAGGGTGGCAGACCCATGTGGAGAGAGAACTTGACGTTCAAATGGTTGTTTTTAAGTGTTTTATTTTTGGTATAATTAAGACAAATATTCACTGAGTTTCCACACCCATTTGAGTAAAAACTTGCTAAGTGTTTCTAAATAAAATTATGGTGTGATGGTTCAAAAAAAAAAAAAAATGGGGGGGAGGATACAATATAACCCACAATAGTTCCCATCAGACTGGTTCCAAGGTAGCCAATGATTAAGGTTGGTAATGACAATTGGATGAGTTATTCTACTTCATTGTTTAGTACCTTTTCCCTGGCAAGTGCAAAATGTGTTACAAAAGTCTTCACAATTCATGCCCTCTCCTGTATATCCACCCACAAGACTCTACCCTAGACATTCTTGTCTTTGATTTTTCAGGCCTTTTTCTTCCCAGCCCCCCACCAGCGAGCCAGGCCACTGACATATGCCCAAGCATCTCTATATATTTACTTCAGTCTGCTTCTCCTAATATACAAACCAAATGACCAGGGACAATGCTTTAACTCTACCCATTAGGAAGATTTTTCCTCTTCTCTATTTTTCAAAGCCTATCAAGTATGTGGCTATAAAGGAGCCACTATCTAATTTTGGTTTACACCCCCATACTAAGCTGACTCATCCATTAAACCAAATTTAGCCTTTATCCCTCCTCCTTCAGCCGATCAGCTGTTGGTGCAGCTATGGTGGGTGACATGGGAGTCTGGATTACTTGGTCCTGCAGCTTACAAGTATCTCAATTGTGCTTGAGCTCCATTTCAGATGTACTATTTCCATCTTATAATAAATGCTACTGGGTCCATCTGAACACCAAAAGAACCCAGACCATAACGGGCAGTTCTGGGCACAGGGTCACTTGGAGTCCCATGGTTAAGTGTTTGGTTTCTACCAAGGTGCAGTATCACACTAGGAGCTGTTTCTTAAAACTTAGGTAATTTTCTGCTACAGATAGAATGGCCCCGCTCAAGTCCCAGGGACTACACTTTGATTTTTCCACTGAGGCTTACCTAAGTTCTGTCTTAATTCAGTTTGGGCTGTTATAATGGAATACCCTAGACTGGGTGGTTTAAACAGCAGAAATTTGTTTTTTGACAGTTTTGGAGGCTGGAAGTCTGAGATCATGGTGCCAGCATCTTCAGGTTCTGATGTGATTCCCTCTTCCTGCTTTGGAGACAGTCACCTTCTCATTCTCACTCTGCCCTCATGGGGGGTGGGGGCAGCCAGGGAGAGCTATCTGGTGTCTCTTCTTCACCATCACGTTGGGAGTTAAGGCTTCAACATATGAATGGGGATGGGAACAAATTCAGTCCATAACATTCCACCCCTGGCCCC
This sequence comes from Bubalus kerabau, assembly GCF_029407905.1. Taxonomy (NCBI): domain Eukaryota; kingdom Metazoa; phylum Chordata; class Mammalia; order Artiodactyla; family Bovidae; genus Bubalus; species Bubalus kerabau. Next base: position 34,925,182 of record NC_073629.1, read on the forward strand.
CTAAAATTCATGTCATTCTTGCATGCAAAACACATTCACTCCATCCCAACAGCCCCCAAAGTCTTAACTCATTCTAGCATCAACCGAAAAGCCTCCTCTAAATATTATCTAAATCAGATATAGTGAAACTCAAGGTATGATTCATCCTGTGGCAAAACTCCTCTCCAGCTGTGAATCTGTAAAATCAGACAAGTTATGTGCTTCCAAAATACAATGTGGGGGAGGGGGCAGGCATATAGGATAGACATTCCCATTCTAAAAGAAACAGGAAAGAAGGAAGGAGTGATGGGTCCTAAGAAAGTTCAGAATTTAGTGAGAAAAATCCCATTAGAGCTTAAGGTTTGAGAGTAATTCTCTGGCTCAGTGCTCTGCTGTCCAGGTCCTACGGGGTGGCAGCATCACTCCCAAGGCTTTGCTGTCTAGCCCCACTCCCAAGGCTTCAGGTAGAAGCCACCTGCCTGTCAAAACTGAGGCAGCGGCCCTGACGACCATCTCTTATTCTGTCCTGTCCAATGCAATAAATCCAACAGCCGTCCTTTATTTTTTCCCATCTCTGTCCTCTTCAGTTCAAATTGGCAGTGTTTCTGCTCATGTAATCCCATATACTCCTTTTCATTAATAATCTAGTAACGCTGTTGGTTTTTTCATTCAAACACGTTTTCTCATTTTTTGCAACATGGGTAGGCTGAGAGTCTTCTAAGTCATCAAGTTCTAGTTTCTCTTTGCTTTTTAATTCACCTCTCTCCTTTCATGTTTTACTCTAAGTAATAAGGTGAGACCAAGCCCTTCCTTCAGTACTTGGCTTAGAAATCTCCTCAGCTGAATATTCAGTTTTATCACTCAAATTCTACCTCCACAAAACACTAAGACACAATTCAGCCAAGTTCTTTACCATTTTATAACAGGAATCACCTGTCCTTCAGGTTCCAGTAACATGTTCCTCATTTCCATCTGAGATCTCACTAGATTTTCCCTTAATGTCCATATTTCTAGCATGTAACTTAAAATTATTCCAGCCTTTACCCCTTATCCAGTTCCAAAGCTGCTTCTGCATTTTAGTTACTTATTACAGCTGTATTCCACTGCTCATATCTGTATTAGTCAGGGTCCTCCAGAGAAACAGAATAGGAGTTAGATAGAGATGTAAATTTATTATAAGGAACTGGCTCATGTGATTACAGAGGCTGAGAAGTCCCAAGATTTGCAATCAGCAAGCTGATGACCTAAGAGAGCCAATGTGCATGTCCAGTCTGAGTTCAAAGGCTTGAGAACCAGAACACCTCTGGTGTAAGTTCCAGTCTGAAAGTTGGCAAGCTCAAGATCCAAGAAGAGACAAGGTTTCTGTCCAAGTCTGAAGGCTAGAAAAGACCAGTGTCCTAGCTATACAGTCGGGCAGTTGTAATTCCCTTTTACTCAGTTTTGTTGGGTTCTATTCAGGTCTTAAATTGATAGGCTGTGGCCCACCCACATTAGACAGGGCAATCTGCTTTACTCATTCTACCAATCCTATGTTAATCTCATCCAGAAACAAACCCCCACTCCACCTCAGACACACCCAGATGTTTGACCAAATTATTTGGGTACTCAATGGCCCAGTCAAGTTGACACAAAATTAACCACCACAAGCTCCAAACTGCATCTTTTCCCACTCTTGACCCCTCTAATACAAGAGTCTACTGGAATAGTGACAGAGATACTTGTATAGGAGACCGGACCATCTGAAGAGCCCTTCTGTTCTGGGTCTCAAAGCTGGAAATCTTCTGTTACCTAGTATATAAGCTGGAGAAGTATTCCTAGATACGGAATATGCCCCAGAAGATGAACAGAGATACCAAGCCCTGTTACCAAGATACCAGAGATACCAAGCATTCTTTGTGGCAGGGGATGCAAGATGCAACATTTTTTACGTTGTAAGGATGGACCCTTAAAAACTTCACTGAAGTGACAAATCCTTGAATCTTTGCAGCATTTTTCTACTTTCTGGAGCATGGTCTTACCAATGCCTCCAGCATACTAGCCACCTCTTGCTTGCACTTGTCTGCCCAGCATAATATCATCTATGTAATGGGTCAATGTGATATTCTATGAATTGTCCAGGTGGTCCAGATGTCTTTTGACTATGACAGAGGACAGAGTTAACTTATCCTTGAGGCAAAACTGTACGTAAATATTATTATTTATCCCACATGTATGTGAACCTTTTCTGATATCTTCTCTAATTAGAATGGAAAATAATTCATTCAACAAATCACTGGCCATACACCATATCTTGATGCCTTATTAATCTGCTCTTGCTAAGTTGCTTCAGTCATGTCCGACTCTGTGCGACCCCATAGATGGCAGCCCACCAGGCTCCCCCGTCCCTGGGATTCTCCAGGCAAGAACTCTAGCAACAATATTATGCCCAGCACAGCAGGTGTGATTAGAGCTGTTACTTGCTAAAGCCTGCAATAGTCTACAGTCATTCTTCAGGATCCATCCAGTTAGTTTCTGCAGGGGCCAGACTGGCTAATTAAATGGAGACATGACAGGGACTGGGTTTCCCAGGTGGTGCTAGTGGTAAAGAATCTGCCTGCCCATGCAGGAGACACAAGAGATGCAGGTTTGATCCCTGGGTCAGGAAGATCCCCTTGAGGAGGAAATGATAACCCACTCCAGTATTCTTGGAGAATTCCATGGACAGAGGAGCCTGGCAGACTACTGTCCATGCGTTCATGAAGAAGTTGGACATGACTTAGAGACTAAACAACAACAGCAGCAACAAATTACAAGGTTGGTGCCAAAGTAATTGTGGTTTTGGACTGTTGACATCTGCCATTCGATACTGGAATATATTCTTAAATGTGGTTACGTTATTCATCATTTTAATACACATTTCTTGCTATATGTTTTTTGCTAATGAATTATTACTTGCTATGTATTTTATATATATTTTAAACTATGGAAATCATGTTAGACAAAAAAAGCAAATTCAAGCGATTTTCTTATGCAAGTTCAAAATGGGTCATAAAGCAGCACAATTTGCAAGGTCAACAACACATTTCTCCCAGGAACTGCTAATATACAGTGCAGTGGTGGTTGAAAAAGTTTTGCAAAGCAGACAGGAGCCTCGAATATGAGGAGTGTGGTGACCTGCCATCTAAAGTTGACAATGACCAATTGAATCATCAAAGCTGATCCTCTTACAACTACATGGGAAGTTGCCCAAGAACTCAACACTGACCATTCTATGGTTATTAGGCATTTGAAGCAGACTGGAAAAGTGAAAAAGTTCAATAAGTGGGTGCCTTATGAGCTGATCGCAAATCAAAAAGAACTGTCATTTTGAAGTGTCATCTTCTCTTATTCTGTGCAACAACAATGAGCCATTTCTCAGATTGTAACATGCAATGAAAAGTGGATTTTATATGACAACTGGTGATGATCAGCTTAGTGGTTGGACCAAGAAGCTCCAAAGCACTTTCCAAAGCCAAACTTGTACCAAAAAAAAGGGTCATGGTCATTGTTTGATGGTCTGCTGCTGGTCTGACCCACTACAGCTTTCTGAATCCCAGCAAAACCATTACACCTGGGAAGCATGCTCAGCCAACTGATGAGATGCACTGAAAACTGCAGCCAGCACTGGTCAACAGAAAGGGTCCATGACAATGCCCGACCACACATCACATAACCAATGCTTCAAAAGTTGGATGAATTGGGCTACAAAGTTTTGCCTCATCCACCATATTCACCTGACCTCTTGCCAACCGACTACCACTTCTTCAAGCATCCTGACAACTTTTTGCAGGAAAAATGCTCCCACAAGCAGCAGGATGCAGAAAATGCTTTCCAAGGGTTTGCCTAATCCTGAAGCACAGATTTTTACATGACAGGGATAAATAAATTTATTTCTTGTTGGCAAAAATGTGTTGACTGTAATGGTTCCTATTTTGATTAATAAAGATGTTTGAGCCTAGTTACAAAGATTTAAGATTCAGGGTCCAAAACTGTAATTGCTTTTGCACCTAACTGTCAAATAGATCAATTCCAATTACATACACAGGAACTGAAGAAATGATCATTGGGTGGGCCCACAGACACCATGGACCCGCTGTTACTGACTTTAGCAAGGACCTCATTTACTACAAGGCCCTCATAAGTGTCCAGTCTAACAGGGGGCCATGACAATGCTTGGGTCTCAGGGTACTGATATCCATTTTTTGAGTCAATTTTCTGGTTATCCCTCTTCCACATTGTATACAGTCACTATAGTAAATGGCCACAGGTCTCTTTGGGGAAGGACTGGAGAATCATTACATGTATAACTTGCTGAAGTGCTGCAGGATCTGCCATCTCTTAGTCAATGGATTTTGGATCTGAAAAGTGGCCCAAATCCAGACATTGAACAAGGGATAATGAGTTTTTGGCTAGGGTTGGGGGTGAGGGGGACCATCTTCAGTCTCCTATTTTTCCATCTTGGCCTATTTTTGGTTGTAGATGTTAACTTTACCTCTAGAGATGCTAGGCTCTATATCCATCTTCATAATTCCCTGTCAAGGCCCTTGGCTGCCAATCTTGTCAGAAGTGGCTCATCTTTTTAATATTTGTGGCCTCCTGGTGATTAAGTGCCACCATCTGGCCTGTATTACTTGGGGAAGGGGGATATCATTTCCATAGTTATTAATCAATCCCAGCTCTGTTCCAACCCCAGACTGTTCCTATGTCAACCCAGACTTCTTGGTGATGCTCTTGCCCCTCACCAGAGGATTTCTGATGGCCTCAGTGAATGGTGTGTTTCCTGAGCCTTCCTGTGGAACATAATCCTCTGATGGGTCCTCTGGCCTCACATCTATTCCTGCATGCCCACTTCCTTGTCTTTTTATTCATTCTTCTACCACATGCCAGGGTAACTGAGACATTTCTACTTTACTCAGCATTGGCCATCCCTTTCTCTAGGTTCCTAAAAGCCCCCCTGCAGTTTGTTTCATCCCCAAGGGTTTTTGCTACGGTGTTAAATCCTGTACCTCCAGAAAGTGCTCCTAATTCAATGAATTCCTGATTATACAGTCTTATATTCCAGCCCCTTTGATCAAGCAACCTCAAAATTCAACTGCAGGATACTCTCCTGGCTTCTGTCTGTATATGCTAGCTAGTTCTTACAGCTCTTTGTATATAATCTCTTTCCTTCTGTATCAGGCCAAGTATGTTCTCAGCTGGGCTTCCCTAGGATTTAACTCTAGTTACTGCCCTGGCAGCCAGTAGAAGAGGTAGGGACAACTTCTATGTTGCCTTATGGGGCAGTGGCTCTGCAGTGTCTTTCAGCATGAAGGGAGTAAGAAGAGGTAAACCACCTCTGCAAATTTTGAGAGTTCATGTGGGGCTTGCAGAACTAACATCCTTACAGATGTCCATTCAGATGCACTATCTCTTGTTTCAGGTTTTCTCAACCAGGGCCCTGACCTGTTGCCTCTTTGAAGTCCTGAGTCAGTGGCTTAACTGTCAGCTCTTCCACTATAGGAGATAAAAGCCTCTTTGAAAGCTACTAAAGAGGCCCACTGTCTCTCATACTTAACCATTAACCAGGAGAGAACCCTTGCTTTCTCCTTATTCCTTTCCAGAGTGTCACTACAACTTGGCAGTAACCAGTAAACTCCACTGCCCTTACAGGCATGTTTCTCCCCCAACCACCATGTATTTCACATGCCTGAAATTGTACCTGCAAGGGCTTTCTCCTCCACTGGGATGTTTTCCCAAGTTGTTCTTAGTCGCTCAGTCGTGTCCAACTCTTTGCGACCCCATGGACTGTAGCTCACCAAGCTCCTCTGTCCATGGGGATTCTCCAGACAAGAATACTAGAGTGGGTTGCCATGTCCTCTGTCTGGGGATCTTCCCAACCCAGGGATCGAATCCTGGTCTCCCGCATTGCAGGCAGATTCTTTACCATCTGAGTTACCAGGGTAGCCAGGTTACTAATGATCAAACCTTTAGCAGCTAGATCACCAACTGTGTTAGTAACCACCCATGCCCCTACACTACTCGGGAAAGCATCATCTTTGTTTACAAGGTAGTGAGTGAGCCATCACACTTTCTCAACTTTCTATGTTTTCTTGGACCTCTCCTGGTACCACCTGTGCTAGTTTGGGCCCTCTAAGAGGCAGTTGCCAAAGTGTGATTTGACATGTACATTAGCTAGGGCTAGGTGGCTTAAACAATAGAAATTTATTTCTCACTCTTTTGGAGGCTAGAGGTCCAAGATCAAGATGTCAACAGGTTTGGTTTCTTTTGGGGCCTCCATCCTTGGCTTGCAGATGGCCACTTTTGCAGCATGGCCCTTCCTCTGTACACATACCCCGAGTGTCTCCTTACGCGTCCAAATTTCCTCTGCTTTTAAGAAATCAGCCAAACTGGGTTAGGGTTCACCTTAACAGGTTCATTTTAACTTAATTGTGTCTTTCAAAGACTCACCTCCAAATACAGTCACATTCTGAGGTACTGTGGGTTTAGAGTTTCAACATATGGATCCTTCAACATATGGATCCTTCAACATATGGATCTTGGGGAAATCACAATTCAACCCATAACAACATGCAAGATATTTATTAGGGGAGCTATCTGTCAAAGATAAAAGGGAAAGGAGAAGGGCAGGTGTGAGAGTCTGCAAACTGTGACTATCAAGTCACATACCTGACATCTATGCAGAGAAAAAAGAAATGATTGAGTAGGCAGGTCTTAGACTGCAGCACAAATTGAAGAAACTCTATGTTAGGCTGATGGGTCCTCCAGTCAAAGCTGCCCATCAGAGGAGTCCCAAACGTTACAGCAATGAAGCACATTAGCAGCCTTGTGCAGTCACTTATAAGTTAGAAAACTACAGGCACATAAAGAATTCCATTTAGGGACCAGTTCTTACTGGTTTCTTTGCGTAGTGTTTCCAGTACACTCTGGCTATTATTCTGCCACACTTTATTTTGCTCCAGGACCCATGTGCCTAGCTCTTCAAGATGTTTTTATATCTTTCTTATTTTTTGAGTCCAGCTCATTCTCTCATGTTTACTTCATTCCTTTCCTTTCTGTCTTCTATGGCTTCCTTATTATTTTTTTTCAGAGGATATCCAGTCCAACTTTCAATGAAACATTTATTGAACAGGATTGATTATGGGCAATAAATACAGTAGGTGCTGGATTTTTATGCCCTAATGGTCCACTTTCTTGGGAGAAAACAAGATTTCCCTTCTTATCCACAATCAGTGCTACCTGCAGCTTCCTTTCACTTATGATATCTAGGGCACAAGCACATTTCCCCTGAGAATTCTACATTCAAGTAATTTTTTGACACATTCACCATACTATCTGATAGTAATAAGGGCTGCAGAGCACCCTGCATCCCTGGGTGTTCAGGACATATTATTACGCCTGAAGTGAGCTTCCCTGGTGGCTCAGCGGTAAAGAACCCGCCTGCAATGCAGTTTGATCCCTGGGTCTGGAAGATCCCCTGGAGAAGGAAATGGCAAACCACTGCAGTATCCTTGCCTGGGAAATCCCATGGACAGAGGAGCTTAGTGGGCTGTAGCTGTAGTTCATGGCATCACAAGAGTCAGACAGGACTTAGTGACTGAAAAACAACAACAACCTATTTAGGTACATAGGTAATATTTATGTAGATATGTATAAATAGTTACTATATATTAATTTCAAAAGAACTTCAGAAGAGAAAGCATAATGAACTTAACTAAGCATAATGAAGCTTACCTATGGCCTTTGTAATAGAAAGGCCATATTAAGCTGACCAGAAACCTGAGGGATAAATCTAAAAGATGTCTGAGGACTGCTCTTGGAATTTCTCCTCAGTTTTATCAGTGTCAAACTTCTTATTGGCTAGGGGCCACAAAAACAAAATTCCAGTTGAACTCATGAGGGAAGGACATAAAGGACGGGGAAAACAGATATCAATACTCAGAAGGCTTGTTTCTACATTTCCTTAACACTGAATTGCCTTGGTCATTTACAAACCTAATCTGAGGCCAGGTCAGGAACTTGAGAGAAACAGGTCTGGAGAGGTTGAGGCCTTGACCAGTGGTGTATGATTAACCAAAAATGGAACACTGGCATTTCTCTTTCAGTCATACACCACCCACTAAATGACTTCCTAACTGGCTATCTTTCTTGAACATATCATTTACAGTCTTTCTATGAAGCCGTGAGTGTGCTCTCCTACCCTTAAGGGAAGGTAAGTTAGAAAAACAAACAAGACACTGCTGTCCGTTAATTCATGGATAATAGAAAAAACAGTGAACAATTTGAATCCCAGATCCAGAGCTCTGGGTCACTAGGTTGAAAGCCTGTGGTACTAGTGGCTGGGGGGTAAGAATGGAAGTCCCCTACACATGAATGAGTTCCCTTCCAAGAGCCTGTTAGTAAGTCCAATAAAGTTAGCCTAAGTACCCAACTAACACAATCAGCTATATAGTACTGTACTGTAATAGGTTTATAATACTCTTCACAGTAATATATAAAAAACAAACAAACACAAAAAAATAAAGAAAACACTTTTAATCTTATGGTACAGTACCTTGAAAAGTACAGTAGTAACCAGCTACATCACCACTGCTTTAGCTCACTTCAGGATATCTTGGGCTTGAAATAAAGATACTATACTACTGTACTCTATATAGTACTGTAAAGTACACAAAAGCAAAACCACTTGTAAAGCACGCACACATATGACAGTGTATGCCAGACATGTGAACTAACTTAGGTAACTGGACATGCGAAGGTACTTCCCACCTTTGAAAGTTTGCAACTTTCAACTTTGAAATTTCCTATGTAGGAGACTTACTGTAAAATTACCCTGGCCATGGGGAAACTTCAAGACTTTCCTACCAACTAAAACTCACCAACTTTTCTCAACAAACGAGCCATGGGAGGGGTGGACTGAAGTGAATGGACTCGCTCACAGCACCAGTACAGACGCATCCCATTATTTCCCAAGTTCAGTCCTGGAGGCAGTCACAGCACCTGGAGGAAGTCTGCGCCGGAGCCGGAAGAGCTGGGTATACAGCCAACAGCCGGGCGGGTGGAAAGCGAGGACATCCTGGGACAAACGCTCTCTGATAGGGGCCCATCAAACCAGGGTTCAAACAGTCTGGCTCGCCATAAAATTACCCAGTTGACAATCTTGGGACAGGTTCACAACAACTCTAAAAAAGTGAACTATGACCACACACCTTCAGTTCCGAGCGCCCCTGGCAACCACTAGCGATTTAAAACGGAAGAGCGACCTTTGTCCCGCCCACCCTGGGCCGCCGGAGGCCCGGCGGGTTAGCTCGTTGGCCCAATCACCTCGGCGGGAACTCCGATCAACCAATAAGAGACAGGTACGGGAAGGCGGGCTGAAGGAGTGGCGAGCGCACGCGCAGCTGGGAGAGTGGCCCTGGTAGTGTGGCGGTGTGGGTGAGTTAGTTGCAGGTGGACTCGTGTTGGCTCTAAGAATCCCGGAGTAGCCACTGCCGCTTTCTCCTGCCCTTACCATGTTTCTCACCCGGTCTGAGTACGACAGGTCTGTATGGCTGGGGGGAGGATGGGGTCAGGTAACGGGTGGGCGGACTCGGGGCCCGGTCTGGGCCTGGGTTCTGCCGTGTCATCGGGGCACCCCACGAACCCGAATTCTGGCCCAGCCGGGGGGTCTCCTCCCTTCCCCAGGCGTCCGCTGTGTTCTCCAAGGCTAGATTTGCGCCCATCGGCCTCAGTTGTCCTACCGCTGAGTCACTGCTGGGTCCCAAGTCGGTGCGGAAGCGTGAAGCTCTGCTTTGTGCTTCGTAAAAGAAGGCTGATGGGGCCGGAACTCTGACCTTTAACCCGGGGAAGGCCAGGAGTCACCCTCTCTCCCCTTCTTTTTGTGCTGAGTGTGACTGCCTTTTAAAAGATTTAAACGCGCTACCTGGAAGGAAAAGCAATTAAGGATCACTTAATGGGTTTGGTCGGAGAAGGCAATGGCACCCCACTCCAGTACTCTTGCCTGGAAAATCCCATGGATGGAGGAGCCTGGTAGGCTGCAGTCCATGGAGTCGCTAAGAGTCGGATACGACTGAGCAACTTCACTTTAACTTTTCACTTTCATGCATTGGAGAAGGAAATGGCAACCCACTCCATTGTTCTTGCCTGGAGAATCCCAGGGACGGGGGAGCCTGGTGGGCTGCCGTCTGTGGGGTCGCACAGAGTCGGACACGACTGAGCGACTGAACTGACTGACTGACTAATGGGTTTGATGATTTCAGCTCCCTTTTCTTTCTAGGAGGACAGCCTCGTTTTCCTTTTCTTAGTTGTAGGAATAAAGCTGCTATTCCTTTGATTGAGTTGTAGTAGGGCGTCCTGGGATGTTTAGTTTCTGCAGAGGAGCGAAGGAAATCTCAGCTTTGCAAAGATACAGTGTCTGGAGTCAGATTTTGTGGGAACTGGAATTTAGAGTGATTCTCAAGAGTGTTGTCATCATGCTGATTCAAATAGCCTTTTTGACTTTTTAAAAAGTTTAAGGGAAGTTGCTTTAAGTGTGTCGAAAACCAAACCTGTTTTTGAAATCAAAGCTGTGAGTTTGTTGTATCTATTTAAAAGAAAAAACTTTCAGAGCTTGGGAATGTTAATATTAAATTGTATCTACTTATGCTGCAGACATTTTTGCTTTCAGTTTCTGTTTTGATCAGTTATGATTCACTTAGCTATTAAGTTGCTTAAATATTTGAGGCCAGGAAAAGCAGATGTTTTTTCTTTATTAGATGGGTTTGAGAAGCTCCATTTCTTCTCAAGTATATGTTGATCGTGTTGAAAGTTTTATCACTTAGAACTGCTACTTCTAAAAAAAACTGTTTACTGACTCAGAAGATGTATGCTGCTGCTGCTAAGTCACTTCAGTCGTGTCCGACTCTGTGCGACCCCATAGACGGCAGCCCACCAGGCTCCCCAGTCCCTGGGATTCTCCAGGCAAGAACAATGGAGTGGGTTGCCATTTCCTTCTCCAATGCATGAAAGTGAAAAGTGAAAGTGAAGTTGCTCAGTCGTGTCCAACTCTTAGCAACCCCATGAACTGCAGCCTACTAGGCTCCTCCATCCATGGGATTTTCCAGGCAAGAGTACTGGAGTGGGGTGCCATTGCCTTCTCCATGTGAGGCTTTAAAACTGACTTTTTTCTACCGTCCTATAAAATATCTTTGTTGGTCGATATTTATTTCTAGAACATTGAAGAGAATCGTCTTTGTGTGATACAATTTTGAGTAAGGGTGTGTATGATGGAAATTGTTGTCCTTATCAGAAAACCTTTATTAAGGTTTTTGTGATCATTTACTTAACAGCTTTATTAACTGCTTTGTGTTACTCATTTTTGTATCTTCCTGCGTTTGTGCTGAGTCGCTTCACTCGTGTCTGACTCTTTGCGACCTCATGGACTGTAGCCCACCAGGCTCTTCTGTCCAGGGGATTCTCCAGGCAAGAATACTGGAGTGGGTTGCCATTTCCTTCTTCATTGTATCTTCGTAAGAATGCCTAAAATATAGTCTGCTTAGCTAATATACTTAAATGCTTGCTGTGTACAAGGCACTGTTATAGTTGCTGATCATACAGCAGTGAACAAAAATCAAGATCCATGTTCTCATATGGGAGACTGTCCTTTAAAAACTACTTAACAGGAAAATTATCTGGTGGTCCAGTGGTTAGAATTCTGGGCTTTCACTGCTGAGGGCACAGGTTGGATCCCTGGTTGGGGAACAGATCCTGCAGGCTATGAGGTATGGCCAAAAAAAAAAAAAATACACCACTATTTACAAAAGTAACTACAGTATAAGTCAGAAATGTATTCGTGTCATTAGAGAAGCTGAAATCAACACGATGGGAGTTTTAATGACAGAGGTTGCATTTGATATTATAAGGGGATTATGGAAAACTTTAGAAGGAGTTGATATTTAAACTGAGTTCAGGAGTAAGAATTTAATAAATATGCACAGTAAGAGTCAATAGTTTTGAGGCAGAGAATATAAGATGAACAGAGGAGGGGCCATGGGAAAGCCACAGTTCATGTTTGGGAAAACTCTAGGCTTCTGGCACATATGATACATATATGGGAATAGGGGGAGTTCAGAGAAAAACACTGGTGCTAGGTATTGGGTAGTTTTTAATTTGAAGTTGAAGGGTTTGGGTCTTATTTTGTGCCATTAATTATCATTTTAAGTTACATAGTCATAATTTTATTTTATAGAAATTAATTGACTGGATTAGAGGAAAGAGTCAATACCGGTTAGATGGCTGTTACAGTTAGGTGAAAGGTAATGAGGGTATTGAGCAATGGAGGGGAGAGTTGAGTTACTGTGGGGGAGGAACTGATTTAAATTAATATGACTTGGCATATGGTTAATATGGGCAAGGGCTTCCCAGGTGGCTCAGCGGTAAAGAATTTGCCTGCCCATGCAGGAGCTGGAGGTTCATCCCTTGGTCGGGAAGATCCCCTGGAGGAGGAAATGGCAACCCACTCCAGTATTATTGCCTGGAAAATCCTGCAGACAGAGAGGAGCCTGTTGGACTACAGTCTGTGGGGTCGCAGAGTCCAACGCGACTGAAGAGACTGAGCACTCATGCACTATATGGGAAAAGGGAAGGATTAAGTCAGACCATTCAGAACTTTCTAGCTTGGGAAACTGGGAGGTGGGAGGTGTTTTAAAGTAAAAAATGAAGTAGGAATGGCAGCAGGTGGAGCTGATTTCAAAAGGATGACTGGATTTAAGATATATCAGATTGGAAAGTGTTAAGTGTTTGGTATTAATGGGATATCCATGTGGAAACACTCATAAGACATTCAGATTAACAAGGAAAGAGGTCAAACTGGCAATAGAGATTTGGAAGTACTTTTGCCTGGAAAATCCCATGGACGGAGGAGCCTGGTTGGCTGCAGTCCATGGGGTCGCTAAGAGTCGGACACAACTGAGCGACTTCACTTTCACTTTTCACTTTCATGCATTGGAGAAGGAAATGGCAACCCACTCCAGTGTTCTTGCCTGGAGAATCCCAGGGACGCGGAACCTGGTGGGCTGCTGTCATTGGGGTTGCAGAGTCGGACACGACTGAAGCGACTTAGCAGCAGCAGCGGCAGTGCTTAGCATAGATGAAATAACCCAGGGAAAGTTTGAAAAGAGGGCCAAGAGCAGAGCCCATATTAGAGAAGATATGGGAATACTTCACCAGGATGAAGTTCCTGAATTAGAGCGAAAATACTGTATTCATATTCACAGAGTAATTTGGTGGCTCAGACTGCAAAGCATTTGCCTATGATGTGGGAGATCCCTGGGTCAAGAAGATCCTCTGGAGAAGGAAATGGCAACCCACTCCAGTACTCTTGCCTGGAAAATCCCGTGGACGAAGGAGCCTGATAGGCTACAGTCCATGGGGTCGCAAAGAGTCGGACACGACTGAGCTACTAAACTTTCACTTTCATAATCTGTGCCATTCAATACCAATTGTATTGTGACAGAGCAGGATGGGTTTTTTTTTGCATTTGAGAGAAGAAAAGTTAGTAGGTGACACAACTAGAATTTAATCCCAGATCTTCTGCCCTGACTTCCCTCTCAGTGATTTTTAAAAAACTGTTCTTTGGTGTCATAAATGTTCTTTTAAATGACCTTAAGGAAAGCACCTCTGGGGAAAATGAGAGGCTAGAATGGTGAGATTCTCCTTTGAGTCCTGATAGAAGCTTGTCTCTGTAGTCAGATTGCCTAAATTCTCATTCCAGCTCTGGTTCTTATATGCTGAGTGACTTTGAGCAAATTACTCAATCTCTTTGTATCTCAGTTTCCCCTTCTCTAAAATAGTATCTGCTTTAGTTTACTTCATGGGATTGTTTGAAGATTAAGTGTGTTGTCATTTCTAGGATTATAACAGTGCTAGGCATATAGTAGACGTGCAGTAAACATCAACCTTTATTATCTGTTTTATGTTTGGGAGTTATACACACACACATATTTCTTTGGGGGAAAAAAAGTTTTTGATAAAACAAATTTGAAAACACTGCTCTTTATCATGATAGTTACATGTTATAAACTCCAGATTCCATAAACCAAGGAACACAACTATTTGCTTTGATTTGTTCAAATATTCTTCATGTCCATCACGTGCTGGAAGCTTGTATAGCCAATACTATGCTGCCTCGTCTCCAAAGGAATTTCTAACAGACTGGAGCAAGGAAAGGTTGGTAATTGTTTAAGGGAGAAGAGCATTCTGGCATGTAATTAGTATAATATACTGAGTGAATTAATCAGGTTAGGTTTTAGGAACCACACAGATCTGTCTGTTGTTCCGGTAACAATACTAATTCATACTTATAAACAGAGAAGTGTCCCAGTGGCTGATTTCTACTAAAAAGAAATGTCAAATGCACATAATGGAAAGAGGATAAGAATAAATGCACATTTTATTAAGAATTACCTGATAGTTTGGGGGCATGAATTTACCAAAGGGATTCCAAATTGATTCAGGCTTGAGGCAGAAAGTCACCTACTCTCATTTGATCAGTTTGAAGATACTCTGGGAGTGGGACAGAGGTGTTCTGTGTATAGGTTCCATTCTCTTGAAAAACTGTTAATGTACCTAAAAAACAGAAGATTGTTGTGGTTAAAAGAGAATAATGACAATATGCACATCTGAGCTAGATGTCAGGGAACTTGAGTTTAATGTCTCTACGTTTTTGTTTTTGTTTTTTCTTTTCTCTGAAAATTTTAATACCTTTTTTTTTTTTTAATTATAGGGGTGTGAATACTTTTTCTCCTGAAGGAAGATTATTTCAAGTTGAATATGCCATTGAGGCTATCAAGGTATAGTATCAAGTGGGATGGGTTTTGAAAGTTCATGTTTAATGCTTGCTGGCAGAGCATTTGGAGTAAATGTATTTAAATAATTTCTTTAGAAAATGTTCTTTATATCCCTTTAATCAATCACAGTTAACCATAAAAATATTTTAACTGAAGTATAGTTGATTTACAGTGTTGGGCACAATTAACCATTTTTATATAACAGATTCAGTCCCAACTATTTGAAAGCTTTTTAAACAAATAACTGCTTCACAGTTATGTAAGTAGCTTTTTCTTAGTGGGGTTGGAAGGACATATTTGTGTTTGTAATGTTCTTAACTATAAAAAGCTGCTGCTGCTGCTGCTGCTGCTAAGTTGCTTTAGTCGTGTCTGACTCTGTGTGACTCCATAGACGGCAGCCCACCAGGCTCCCCCGTCCCTGGGATTCTCCAGGTAAGAACACTGGAGTGGGTTGCCATTTCCTTCTCCAATGCATGAAAGTGAAGAGTGAAAGTGAAGTCACTCAGTCGTGTCCGACTCTTAGCAGCCCCGTGAACTGCAGCCTACCCGGCTCCTCTGTCCATGGGATTTTCCAGGCAAGAGTACTGGAGTGGGATGAGGGGTATAGAATTCCCGAGTTAGCACCTGCGAGATATTTTGTCATCTTGAACAAATTATTTAACTGATCACCTGTATTCTTGTTGGTAAATTTGTCAATTTGTACTAGATACTTTTGGGACTGAATAAGAGATGTATTCTGTAATCTAACAACAAAATTGAATAGTTCAAACCAGTTTTCAAAAAATTAGTTAGAAAGTAAACTGTATACTGAAATTTAGTTTTGTGGAATCTTCTTTTTGTTGGATTGTGGATAGTCTAAATTCTGATTTAAATCTAAATTAGGTCTAGGAGAATTAGGCCCAGGCATCAGTATTTTAAAGACTCCCTCAGTGATTCTAGTGTCTAGCAAGGGTTGAGAATTACTGATCTAGTCCAGCTCTTCACTGTTTCAATCACCTCTACATACCCAAACAGGTTCTGTTTTTGTAGTTCTAGTGACAGGATATTTTCTCACTAGATAGCTCATTCTGTTTGAAAATAGGTCATAATGGTTTAGAAATGTATCCTGTATTGAATCAAGAGTCTAGCTTCATGAAATTTTTTTCAGTTGGCCCTAGTTTTACCCTTGAACCATACAGGATGTTTAAACCTCTTCCATAAGACAATTGCTCACGTATTTGAAGAGGACTGTTGTGTTTCCCTCTAAATTACCTCTTCTAAAAAGTGTATATTGGGGGAAATGGTTGTATGATAGTCTGGAAAAGGGCAAAGCAGATTCTTAGTTGAAGATGTAGAAGTGAAGTTGGAAGCATTGTAATAGATAGTGAGCAGAAAATGATGGACCAGCTACCTGAGCTGTTTTTCTGTTTCCTCACAGTATTGTTTTCCTGGGAGTTAATAATTCTTTTTCAAAAATTTGCCTGATTTAGTATGTAAATATCAATAATTCATCCCCAAGGTCTCCAAGTTATGTATATCCTTTCAAAACACCCAGGCACATTAAGTATCCCGTTAAAGATTCTTAAAGAAATCTTTGAGCCTCTGACCTGCTCCAACCTGACTGATTCTCTGGGCCTGCGGCATAGCTATACATTTAGGATCTTCTGTTGGCATCTTCCTTTAACTCTCTCTTGCATTGTTTTATTATTTTATCCTTAAAATGATGTGATATAAATCAGGTTGCTTCTGGACTTTCTTTACTTAGCTTAGGATTTGGATTTCTCATGTCTGCTTTATTAAAGAATTAAGAACCCTTTAATTCTTCAAGGATTAAAAAAATTTTTTTTCTTTAGATTTTTTTTTTTCCCCCTTGAACTAGCTAGATTCTTTAGATACATTTTTTTGAACTGCAGATCTTGAATTAGTGAGCATTGGGTCAGTTTAGCAGGTAGTAGGAGCATCTCTCTTTTTAAGTGGAATGGAGCAATGGATTTCAGGCCCATAGTGTTGTTGATTTCTTCTCTTTTTTTCATGAAACTTTGTTTCTATTATATTTGTTTCTTTGTATCTATTTGTACATTTTGGTCATGTTGTAGAATATATTTCTTAATGTAGATTTGGATCAGAAAATTTGAAAACTCTGTAGAGAAAACCCCCTCTTCTCATATCATGCCCGAAGGGTATTTTTGGCTACTCACTTCTGAGAGCAGTGTAGGGGAAAAAGGCTGGGATTTGTAACATTAAGCTTGTCAATTTTTACTTAATCCCTTTGTTTTGACAGTAGTACTCCTGCCTTTGAATGTGCTTGGTGTCCTCCAATGTAGACACCCTCATTTTATGCTTTCCAGAGTCGTCTCTGAGAGTGGGAGTAGGGAGCACACTCTAGCTTTAAGTGTGGAGTAAGGGATCTGGAAATCTGTTTCTTAAGCACACACTGTACTAATCTTGTAATTTTTAGCTGTTCCACTTCTATTCCCAGAGGTCCTTGTTGCCATCATTCCCTTTTTGAGCACCTGTAGTGGGGTGGTCCTGTGATATAAATCAGGTTGCTTTTGTACTTTGTTTACTTAGCTGAGGATTTGGGTTTCTTGTGTCTGCTAAGTAAATTATCACTTCCTCACCTTCTTTCTTGAAAATTGTGTTGTTTCTGTGGCTTTGCCTTTCTCTTTGTCCTAGTATATTTATCCTACTCATGCTTAAGCCCTTTAATCTCCTATTCTCAGGCTTGGGGAAGGAGTGGAGCTAATGTACATATTCAGTCTACACCTTTACTCAGAAGTAAGAGCATTCATTTTTTATATAAAATTCTTTAGCACTTCATTTCCTGCAGTTATGCATGTACCATGGATTAAGAAAATATACAATGAAAAGCAGGTATATACATTTAGTAACGCTTCTAAATAATGTAATGGCAACCCACTCTAGTATTCTTGCCTGGACAACCCCATGGAGCCTGGCATGCTACCATCCACAGGGTCACAAAAAGTTGGACACGACTTAGTGACTCAACAACAACAAAAAATAAGGTCATAACTTTGTGCGTTTGAAAAATATTACAGATATGTATGAGCTATGATTATTCAGTCTGCATATGTGTTGAAAGCATGTTATGCACAATGATTCATGAAATTCGTTCAAATACTTTGCGATAACAGACTCCAGGAATCTGATGCTCACACTGACAGTCATTGCTTTGTAGAACTAAGTGAAAAAAAATGATTATTTAGAGGAGCAAGCACATATAGTCCTGGGAGACATTTTGAATGATGGGGTGGGATTTGGATTGGAAAAGGGAAGAGTATATTCCAGGGGTGACGGCATGGCAGAGGTGCAGATGCGGGGGATGACATGGCATGAGAAAATGGATTTGGCTGCAAATGGGGGGATCTGGTTAGAGGATAATGTGTAATAAAGTTGGAAGAGAAAAGTATGATTAGGTTTTGAGAACTCTGGAGGCTTGCTTGGATTTTATGTGTAGGCAGTATAGGGAGACATTGGTTCTTCACAGAAGAAGTATAATGAGAATAGCATATTATTGTATCAGTTAGGCTATCCCATGAACAATGCATTGGGAGAGAGATTAAAGATGGGGAGACTAAGTAGGAGGATGTTGAAGTCATCTTGGCACATAAAGCAGCTAACATCTGTTACTCGTTTATTATGTGCAAGTTGCCATTTTAAGTATTTTATGTATTAGTGTGTTTACCCTTCTTGATGTATAGATATTGTTATTATTATCCCCATTTTGCAGATGTGAGATAAAGGGTGGGTGACCAGGATGGTGTTGTGCAGCTGGAGGGATGAAATCAAGCTATATTGTTGACTGCTAGTGACCTTGAGAGAGATTTTTATGTTGTTGGTGATTTTTCTTTCGTTCCTTTTTTAAAAATTTTTTTAAGTAAAATTTTTTTTCTGGAGGTCACATAGATTTGAGGGATATCACCTTTTGGGATAATTCAAGGTAGCAGAGGTAAAAAGATACCAAGTCCAAAAGAAACATTAGTTGTATTATTTCTCATCCACTATGTTTAGGACTTTAGAAGCTGCCCCTCTCCAAAAAATTGGCACTAGAGTTGATTGTTTTCCAGACATTTTGAAGACCTATTGAACTTCCCCTTTACAAGCACAGAATTCTGTAAATCAATGGTCTTGCCACTGACAGGAATATTAGGGGACTCCTGTTCTCTCCGTGTACTAGATATGGCTGATTGAAGCTTCTATCCTGTGAAGATATACAGAGAGATTTCTGGTGAGTAGATGAGACTATTCTTTGACTTCTCCGTGATAACATAACCTGTTTTTCTTTAGCTTGGTTCCACAGCCATTGGGATCCAGACATCAGAGGGTGTATGCCTAGCTGTGGAGAAGAGAATTACCTCTCCACTCATGGAGCCCAGCAGCATTGAGAAAATTGTAGAGATTGATGCTCACATAGGTAAGAAGTAGGGGAAGATTGTTCTGTAGGATGTTGCTGAGTTCATCAGTCTTCTTTGATGTTCCAAGGGAGGTTCATTAGGTGAACATCTTATTCCCTTGTTAGCTGTTGCTTTCCAGGCCATTGTGCATAACATCGGTAGCAGGAAGCAGTTGTAGGATTCACCTACTCCCAGAAGTTCTTCTCCCTCAAATTTAGACTTTGCAAATGTGATGGTTATTGAAATATGTAAAAGTTGAATCATAGGCCAGTTCCCTATGATGGCTGGGTCTTCATGGATGTATAACATTAGGAGGCCACCTGGAGCAGAATTATCGTGTGGGAAGCTAGGGGTGTCCACTGAGAAAAGAGAAATTCTTAAAGATCTTCAGAGTGACTAAGGTGCAGAGAGTATAAAGATAATAGACTGACCCAGATCGCTACTCTTCCTTCGTTTTCAGATTTATCATTTTATTCTATCTCCCCCTGCCTTCCCTTCCCCCCCTTTTGGGTCTCTGATAAATTCCCGTCCTGTAGCTTCTGGCATCATTGTAACATAAGGAGTAGTTCTACTTATTTATAGCATGGCATTTTAGTTGACTGCCCATATTTTCTTAACCTATCTATTCATCTAATTAATGAAACATTGATAAAATAATTGCGTGAAGACATCAGAACCAAATGCCATGGTGACGAAGGAAGCTTGACACTATCTCTTTCGTAGATACAGAAACTGAGATTTAGTCTTTAAGGATTAGAACATTGTGTCTATCTCAAGCCATCTCGTATACCTTTTGGAGGTAGGTCAGGGTCACTTCATTCAACAAACTGACAATCTACTATGTGTCAGACTTTGTGCTAAACACCCGGGACACAGAAAAGAGACATAGACATAGTCCTTTGTGTTCTAGGAGCATGCAGTTTAATCACAGAGATAAACATGTAAATAAGTCAATGTAATTAAGTGATGTAGATATTAAGAAAGACTGTGGCATATGCTTAGTCTTTCTGAGGGGAAATACTTAGTTTTGCCTGGGGCCTGTGGTAGTGAGGCTTTCAGAACATAATTCCATAAAGGTGAGGCTTGAGCCGAGCTGAATTCTAAAGGATAAGGAGGTGTTTACCAAGCAAGTAAGTGTCTGGGTGTAGCAGGGGAGAGCTTTGTGATCAGAGGGTATAGAAAAGAGCAAACCTGTGATGGTGTAAAATATAAAATACCCTGGCACCGGCAATTTGGGATGACTGGGAGGTATAACATGGTAAGAAATGAGTCTGGGATCAAAGAGTGTCCTTTTTACCATATGAAAGAGCTTAAACTTGATCCTTTTGCATTGACATCAAAGAGTGTATGCATTGAGGTGATATGATCAGATTAGGATTTTAGAAAAACCATTCTGACAGTAGTGTTGAAGGTAGAGTGAACGGGACTGAGACTGAAGGCGGGGAGACCAGGTCAAAAAATTTTTTCACAGTCTGAATAAAGAGATGAGGAAGGCTTTAGCCAAGGAAGTGGCCGGACATCGGCGAGGTAAGGATTAATACCAGACAGGCTAATCAGATAGTGATCGATAGAATTTGGGATTTTTGATTGGTTATGAGGGCCAGGGAAGAAGATGGAGTCAAGTAGGGGAATGAGTTGAATCTGTGGTCTCTCCATGCAGATATATTAAGGGAGTCATTTGGCTTTATAGGTCTGAACTGTGGGAGTGAGACCTAGGCTGGAAATTTGGATTTGAGTCATGACATGTTAAGTAATAGCCATAATCTTGGCTTCCTGGGCCATCTCTACTGTAACTAGTTGGTGTTTGGCCAGGAAATGAGATTTTTTATTTTACTTTAGGGTGTTCCACTGTAGCTCATAGTGAGATAGTTATTTAACATTTTTTTTCCCTTATTTTTCCTATTGGAGTGTTAGTGCTTGCATGGGCTACCAAGAGTGCTAAAGGAATGTTTGAGTATGTAAATATGACAATTCATGTTTGATTAGCTGTCCTTCTCTGTCTCCTCTCTTAATAGCTGGACTTCTGTGTCACTGTGGATGGTTTTTGTTAGTGATATAACTATACTTGTGTTCAGTGCAGATACTTGCTCATTTAATCTTGTGGGTATAGTGCTGTGGGATTGCTGGCTGGCTGCCGTGGTTTCACTCCAAAATTTCAGTTATTTCCTGCATGGATGAAAGAGTTCTACGAGGATTTGGCTTACTGGGTCACTGTTGCTTTTACATTGCAGGTTGTGCCATGAGTGGGCTAATTGCTGATGCTAAGACTTTAATTGATAAAGCCAGAGTGGAGACACAGGTAAAATCAGCATCAACTCTCCTTTTTACCATGATGCTTGGGTTCCTTGTTTAGTAATGATACAACTGCCTGGGCTGTACTGCCGCTATCTGTGTTAAAATCTGATGTCGCTCTTGGGAGTGATTTTGAGCAGAACCGCTGGTTGTAACTTTCTGAGGCCTGCGGCTCTAAGGAAGCCCTGGTAAATAGTGCTGACAGTCTCTTGCTTTTTCTTGATTTGCCTTATGTAAAGTAGGCGCTGCACTGCTTTCTGTTCCCTAATTGACTTTCTGTGGGAGCACCATAGCAGGAGTAGAGGTAGCTAAAGGAGTTTTGCCCCACCTGCCCTTTGCTGCTAGGCTTGCAAATGACAGCTCTCCTGTGGTGAGTAATGATGTGTGCCAGGTGATAATAGGAATACTAATTTTTTTTTTTTGTTAACTGAGCTCTTGCTGCCTGCAGAGTAGACTGGTCAAAAAAAAAAAAAAAACCTGATTGGTAAAAATTCTTTGTGCTTATTTGCAAGTTTGCTGTCAGTACTTACGTAAGAATAAGTCATTCAGTTTAAAATCCAGCAGAATAATAAAATAGAATCTTTGAGGGAAAGTGGCACTCAGCTATTAACTTTTACTTTGTGAAGAGACTAAATTTGGTTCTTTGAGGGGTTAGCTGTTTTTCAAGGGAGCGATCCTCTAGCCATCATTGCCCAGAGTCCTTTTGGTATAACTTTATTTCCAGAGCTATTCCTCTTTCTCTCATGCAGTCCCAAACATTTGAGTTTAGTGTTAAGGAAAACACACCCGAGCTTGAGCCTTCAGTTTTTAACCACAGTTCAAAGGGATGTGTGTAGTGAGATGGTGGGCTACTTTTAATGCCCTTCTTGTGAAAGGCAGACCATGCATTGCTCTTCTTTTAGAACCATTGGTTCACCTACAATGAGACCATGACTGTGGAGAGTGTGACTCAGGCTGTGTCGAATCTGGCGCTCCAGTTTGGAGAAGAAGATGCAGACCCAGGTGCCATGGTGAGTGTGGTGATTGTGCCAAGCTGTCTTGCTGTCCTGTGGGACTTAGGGTGTCTGTCCTCGGAGCATGTCTTTCCCTGGTCTTCTTGCCCTCTTACTTCACTGCTGTTCACCTTAGTATCTTCTGATTTGTGGTTCTAGTCCCGTCCCTTTGGAGTAGCACTG
The DNA here is from genome assembly GCF_029407905.1 of Bubalus kerabau. Taxonomy (NCBI): domain Eukaryota; kingdom Metazoa; phylum Chordata; class Mammalia; order Artiodactyla; family Bovidae; genus Bubalus; species Bubalus kerabau. Next base: position 34,947,862 of record NC_073629.1, read on the forward strand.
TTATTTGGAGGAGTTGATGAAAAAGGACCCCAACTGTAAGTACCGTTTTGCCATTTTTCTCCTGATTCCTTTTCGGGAGACTTTTTTATCATTTGGGATGGGATTGGTGGTTTATCAACTGAGAAAGATTATTATAGAGTTGTAAAAATGAAGGCCTTCTAATTCTATAAAGTCAAGTGATTCTGGGCTGCTTACACAAAGACAAATTTGGGGATTTTATGAAGAGCACCCCTATTGGAACCAGTGCTACTTCTGGAAAGAAAGGAGAAGTAACTTTGTTACTGTAGTCAAGATATGTTTTAGAGCCTTGCTTTCGAATATTGATTTGATCCTTATCCTCAAATGGTATTTGGATAGTCATACATAAGTGTCATATTTATATATACTGTATGTATAGAGTATATTTATATGTACTTCTCTAAATCCCAGAGGAAATTATTATTTGTTTTCTTAAACACTTTTTAAAAGATCTGATTTCTCCAGCCATGGAACGTCTTTTGGACGTATGCCTTGGTATTTCCTGGCTGCAGGGCCAAGCATTTATATTGTTTTAGAGAGATGTTTGTAATGGGAAATATCACCATTTCTTAAGCATTTTTATCCTCTTTTTGGTGGTGTTGCAGGTTTCACATGGACCCATCTGGAACCTTTGTACAGTGTGATGCTCGAGCAATTGGCTCTGCTTCAGAGGGTGCCCAGAGCTCCTTGCAAGAAGTTTACCACAAGGTAATTAAGCATTCTCATGCCTTCATTATTATTTTTAAAATCAGGGTAGAATTTACATACAATAAAATGTACAGACCTGAGAGTTCATATCTGTGAATTTTGATGATTGTATATACCCTGGTAATCACCACTTAAAATATAGAACACTTCCATCATCCCATCCCCAAATGCTTGCCTCCTCTCCGGTCAGTCTCTCCCTCCCTTTCAGCCGCATTTGCCATTGTAGATTAGTTTTGTCTGGCCTTTTTATAAATACAGGCGTACAGTTTGTATTTTTGTGTCTGCATTTTGTTCAACATTACTGTTTTTGAGATATGTTCATGTTCTTGAACATTTCAATAGTTTCTTTTTATTGATGAGTGATACACCACGGTATAGATATACCACAATTTGCTTATCCTTTATTTTTATAGCTTTACTTAGCATTTTATATTGACTAGTCTGGCTCTTCAAGCAAGTGGGCTTTTTACCTTTGTGGGATGGGAAGGTTTGGTTTTGGGTGACTCATTGTAGTGGCTGAAGACTGCTATGCTTGTCATTCAGGTGGTTCACACAGGGATGTCTGCTTGTAACAACCCTTCATAGCATTGCTTTTACATGTGCAGGAAATTAAGTATAAAATGGGGTAAGAGCAGATTTTGTAAACCATTGGGCTACCTTCTAGATCATTTGGGAATTATTCATAGGATATCACCATTATTTTCTTGTTTTTAAATTAAAAGACAAGGACTGGAGAAGTTTAACTCTGTCCTTCAAAGATCACTCACTGTATTAAAGTTGGGGACTTTATTCTGGTTCAAAATAAGGCTTTTTTTCTCTGAATAAATGTACTCTACTTATATACCACTTACTTGAATTCTACAGATAATGCACTGTACTTACTAAGATGTTTGATTTATTAATATTTGCTGAATTATTTTTTCAGAAAGATGAGGGTTACAAGGGTGATCTGTGTAGGAAAGAAGTTATGTACGATTAACAGCCACTCTTCTTACCCTCTTTGTTTCAAGTCTATGACACTGAAAGAAGCCATCAAGTCTTCACTCATAATCCTCAAACAAGTAATGGAGGAGAAGCTGAATGCAACTAACATAGAGGTACTTTTCTGTTTTATTGATTTTTTATTCAGATATCATAGCTCTCATTGCTAAAGATTAAATAGGTCAAGACAGTCACATTTTTATATGCTTAGTTCTTAAGAAATTATTGGTTTCCTTTGAGTAAGCAATTCTAGTAAAGTAGTAATGGCAGCAGCCAAAGTGTGATGAGTTAAAAAAGAAAAGGGAGTGATGGAGTGGACGAAAGAAGAATATGCTGCCTTCTCAAGAAGACATTAATGTCAGCAGCAGCAGGCAGCATTAAAGAAAAGGATTTTTGTCTTTTTAAGGATACGGAAAGACAAAAAGTACTTTTATAGTCTGAAAAGAAGCAAGAGAATAGGAAAAATGTTAAAAGAATTTAAAGCAGAAGTTAGTGATGGGAAATTTCTCGAGAGAGAAGACATGGTACAAATGAAGGAGTTCATTTTGGAAAGTAGAATTGATTCAGCATTATATAGAATACCAGATGCCAGGGATACAGACACAAAGTCCAGTTCCAATTTAAGTGTTACTAGTATACTGTGTGGTATAGAGGACATACAGATAATTACAGCTTGGGTTGATACTTGGGTAATAGCAATAAGAATGGATTGACACGGGAACATATAACTTACACTGGGACATTAGGAAAGGCTACTGGAAGAAGTGATGTTTGGAAAAGGGAGAAGAGAATGGTATTCTGGAAGAGGAGATAGCACATGTAAACCATCATCGGGCATCAAAGGGAACCTTGAGGATTTTGTCTTATTGTTGGAATGTGAGATGTATGTAAGATGGGGAGATGATAAGAGATGACACTGGAGAGACATGGACTGGATTCGGAATGCCCTAATTTAACATCCCAAGAAGTAGACAGGAAGAAAGGAAGTAATGATAAGATAAGGTAAGTTCGGAAATGAATTGGGAGAGAGGGATTATATTTCCCTGGTGATTGTTGGATCACCTTCTGAGGGTGGGTCAATGCAACAGTGAAATTAAGAAGAATGGGAAATATTTGGAAAAGTGTTTTCAATAGGGAAGAGAGAAGACAGGGATGAGTAAAATGATTGCTGAATCACATTAAAATACTGGCTAAGGCTGGAATCACAAATTGTTGTAAAAAGTCAGGATAGTGGTTACCCTTGGAGGCATGGTGTGTACGTATGTTTTAATTCAGAAAAACTTTTAAAAGACCAACTGAGTCTGGAATCACAAATAAGTAATTAAACTAGTCAGCACTTAACCAGGATACTTCTCAGCTGTACTTTTTATGGACTGAGAAAATGTATATTTGAATTAAACCTCTGAAGGAGGACTGACGGGTTGTGGGCAGAGGAATGGAGAGTATTGTTATCAATCTGTCACCAGTAGAGCCAGCTTCTGTGGCTGCAGGGAAAGGGGCAAAATTGGATGCCAGGACAAGGGGCTGGCTTAAAGGTGGGACGATCTGAGAAGAGTTGGGATGTGGGTGTTGGGGGGCATTTGGCTTGCTTGGATTCTTTACCATTGAGCCACCTGGGAAGCCCCTTATTTTCTCTAGAGAAATGTCTGTTCAAGTCCTTTGCCCATTTTTAATGTGGGTCATTTGGCTTTTTATTGTTGAGTTATAGGCTCAGTGGGACATTCTTGATTCTGAAATGCATAATGCAGTTAATAATAATTTATAAAAGTTCCTCCCAGCTTAAATTTGGATTGACATTCCCTTGAAAACGTTATCTTGGTTATTCCATTGTCTTTCTCTTCCCATCACCAATTTTCAACCAAACCTATTAGAACAGGTATTTGTCCTCAGTTTCTCAATTATGTTTATAACTTGTTGTTGAGTCATTAAGCCATGTCTAACTCTTTGTGGACTGTAGCATGCCAGGCTTCCCTGTCCATTACTACCTCCAGAGTTTGCTCAGACTCATGTTCATTGAGACGGTGATGCTATCCAACCATCTCATCCTCTGTTACTCCCTTCTCCTCCTGCCCTCAATCTTTCCCAGCATCAGGGTCTTTTCCAATGAATCTTTCTCTAGAAAAATAAAAAAATTAAACTTAGCTTTGTCAGCCTCTCTCTCTACCTAGTATCCTTTTTGAAAGATCAACTTTGTTGAGGTATAATGTACATGCTATAATGGACACTTATTTTAAGTTTACAGTTCAGTGAATTTTGACAAGTGAATTACCCTTGTGTCTACCACCACAATCAAAATACAGAACATTTCTGTCATCCCCAAAAGTTCCCTTAATGCCCCTTTTTAGTTACTGACCTGCTTTTTGTCACTATCGGTTTGCTGTGCATCTTCTAGAATTTCTTATAAGTGGATCTACAGTGTGTTTTCTTTTTGTGTCTCACTGCTTTCACTTAGCTTCATAATTTTGAGATTCAAGAGCCTGTTACATTTTATTGCTATTAATTGTCTTTTTTAACCTTTAATTGCTAGACGATGAATCTGTATTCATCGTCCTCACTGCCTCACCTCTCATTTATTCCTCAATCCCTGCCATTGGTTTCTGTTATTTTCGAGACTGTCTCTTGCTAACATACTCCTCTTATCAGATTCATGGTCATTTTTAAGACTTACTATATGACTTTTTCTGAAGCAGACACCTCAAATTTTCGACACTTCTAAAACTTGTCGTTTTTCCTGAAAACCATTTCCTCTTCTCATATTTCTAATCCTGAAAAATGACAAGATGACACCTTTAGTGTACCTGTCATTCACAGCAGAAACCTTGAAGACATTGACCTCCCTTTGTCTTCACTGATTTGTGCCTTTGCCTCCTTAAATAACTCTCACATCAGTGCCTCTTCTTCATCCCTTCTCCCAGGGCCTTCTCTTGTTCAGTCTCTCGTTTTTCTGCTGCCTTGTATATTCTCAGAGATTTCCTAACTGGTCTTCCTGCTTCTAGCCTTGCCCTCCTCGTTTTCATTCCATTTCCCCTGCTACTTCATTGTGCTACTGAAGTGGATTTTCTGAATTGTGTAGCTAATCTTGATTGTTCTTCACTTTAAAAAAGTCTTTTCAAGGGGGATTCCCAGGTGGCTTAGTGGTAAAGAATCCATCTGCCAATATGGGAGATGCAGAAGACACTGGTTCAATCCCTCGCTTGGGAAGATACCCTGGAGGAGAAAATGGCAACTCAATCCAATATTCTTGCCTGAAAAATCTCATGGAGCCTGAGGGCTACAGTCCATAGGGTCACAAAAGAGTTGGATATGACTGAGTACAGCACACACATATGGGCAGCCAGCTGCTAAAAAAGTCTTTTTGTGACTCTTATTGTCTGCAAGATAAATTCCAAACTTCTTTTCCTGTCACAATAATTCACTACCTCTTAAGGTATATGTTTAACCTGTTAGGTTAATTTTACCTGAAATTATCATTACATCAATTAAAAATTGCTAATCTTACAAGCAAGAGATGCAAGAGGCACAGGTTCAATCCTTGGGTCAGGAAGATCCCCTGGAAAAGGGAATGGCAACCCTCTCCAGTATGCTTGCCTGGAAGTTTCCATGGATAGAGGAGCCTGGCAGGTGGGAGTCCATGGGGTCACAAAGAATGGGATGCAACTGAGCATACGTCGGAAGGTTAAATAGCAAGTGTGCTGGTACCAGGGCTTCCTCGGTGGTAAAGAATCTGCATGCCAATACAGGAGATGCAGTTCAATCCCTGGGTCAGGAAGATCCTCTGGAGGAGGAAATGGATACCCACTCTGTTATTCAAGCTGCGATAATCCCATGGACAGAGGAGCCTGGTGGGCTAAGCCCATGGGATTGCAAAGAGTCAGACATGACTGAGTACCCATGCACAAGCAAAGAAAAAAAAAAAACAATTTTACATGCAATTATCTTTAAATCCTCACAGTAGCCCTATGGGATAGGTGTTCCTATTTCCATTTTACAGAGGAAGAAACTTAGTCTTTGAGAAGGTAGGACCTTGCCCAGAGTAATAGCATTGGTAAATGGTGGGATCAGGGTTTGAACTGCCTCATCTCTCATTTATTCCTCAATCACTGCTGTTGGTTTCTGTTATTTTCGAGACTGTCCCTTGTTAACATAGTCCTCTTATCAGATTTCATGGTCATTTTTAGGACTTACTATATGACTTTTTCTGAAGCAGACACTTCAAATTTTCAACACTTCTAAAACTTGTCATTTTGGGGCCTTATTTGGGGATGTGTGCTTTGAACCACTTTAATATACTGTGTCTCTGAGCTCTCATTCCTAGTACTCTCCATTTTGTCTCATCTCATATGCAACCTCTGCTCTAGCCATTCAGAATTATTTTCAATAATTCTGTTTTTTTTGCAAATACATCATCTTGTTTCATGCTTTTATGTATTTGCATATTCAGCCTGCCCTCTGCTACTTAAGATTGCTGTCCTTGAAGCCTTCCTGGACTCTCTAGATTACTCCTTTGTCCCTTTCTCTGTGTGCCAGGCTCTGTTACAACCCTTATCTGACATTAAAAGCATTTGGCCTCTATAACCCTTAGTGACAGACTTTATCTTTGGATCTGTAGTGCCTTGTACAACCATAACTTGTACACAGGTGCTTAGCAGTTAATTATTGATCACATCAGGAAAAGAAAATAACTCTTTTATCTACCTCACAGAGGTTTTTTGAAAGTGAGGTGAATAGAAAAGTAGCTTTCATATTCATTATGCAAATAAATGTATCATTATGTAAATGCAAGGGATTATTTTTGCTCATCTAGTGATGAGTACCTTTCTGAAAGCAGTATTTGGTTTAAGTCCTATTAGTATTGATTTGCAGCCTGGTTTTACGAGACTATTCTAATTCAGGATTACCCAGTTTCTGGTTTTTAGCCCTTGTAATGGTTTAGGAGGACTAGCTTGTGAGCCATTGGTGACTTGACAAAAACTCTAGCCCCTCACTCTTCCTCTGGTTTATTGACTTTGTATCTCTCTGTCCTCATGTCCTTAAGGGAAGTGTTTATATATTTTAATTTCCTTGAAATAGAACTTATGGTCTATATGGACATCAATAAATTATTTGACATATATTTTACAAATGTGTTTGGGACTCTTCTGACATTTCAGGTACTTGGATAGATCTTTTAGGAGAATCTAGTGGAGACTGCAGGGTTTTTTTAGTTTGTCCCTAGATTAGATCTTCAGGTGTTTTGAGATGTGCAGTCATAGTCTTTTTCTAAATTTTACCTGTAGTTGAGGCAGAGTTTCATGTTCATATCATGGAACTGGATGGGCTGATTTTGGCAGTTTTCAAATTATACTAAATACTAGTAGAGAATATTACTCAAAAAATGCCCTACTATGTTTAATTTTAAAGTTAAAAAATAAAATATAAGGAAATGACATCTCAAACAAACACAAAAGCTGAAGGCAAAAATGAAGTTGCCCCTACTCCTCGGTATTGCCCTAAAACATGGGACTGTGTTGTCAGTAGAGATGATGGGAAACCTGGGGATTTGGTTAAATTTGAAACTAACCATCTTCTGCCCCTAGTCTTATATTGCTTAAATATGTTGTAACCTTGACTGCTGGATTTTACAAATACCTTGAGTCACAGCTGATTTCCTATTGTCAGTGTTAATGGGATCTTTTCATAGCCAGTCCTTTCAAAGAACAAAACAAACCTTTTTCTTACTAAGTTAGCATATAGACAATTTTATAGAAAATAGTACCCAACAATAATAGTTAGGTGTTGCTTATTATAATGTTTTAAGCACTGTTCTAAGCATTTTACATGGATTGACACATAGTCGGACACGACTTGGCAACTGAACAACAGCAGCAATCATATCAGTTAGGTGCTATTCTTATTATTATCTCCATTATCCCAATATAAATTGAGGCACAGGGTGTCCAAGTATCCCAGGGTCATACGCAAGCTCAACTTGCAAGTGTGTGAATATGCTTGTCTATTTCAGAATCTAACCTGTCCAAAGAAATCTTCAACAGAAAAACTTTCTGACCCCAATTTACTGCTGCTTTTGTGATCCTTGTTGAAGTAATCTCAAGAAGTGACAATGACACCAGGCATTTGGTTAACTGTTATATGGTTGGTTAACCTCAAAATAGAAAATTTAGTCAATAAGAGTTTTTATTTTGGAGTCAGAGAGCTATTTTAGGGACCTGCTGCTGGAAAGGCTATCCCTGGGACAGCAGATCCCTTAGTTCCTAATGGACAGCTGCATCACCAACAACTCCTGACCATGCGAGGACTAAAGCAGGTAATCGAGCCCAGTTTATTAACCCTTCTCTGTTTTCTTTCCAGCTAGCCACAGTGCAGCCTGGCCAGAATTTCCACATGTTCACAAAGGAAGAACTTGAAGAGGTTATCAAGGACATTTAAGGAAGTGTGATCCATAGAATTTCTTGGGGACAATTTCAGTTCTTCTAGTTGCCCTTGACTTTTATTTCCAGCTCCAGTTCCTTGGGAAATCTCCAGTGTATGTGCATTTTTTTATGATGTCTGTACATAAAGGCAGTTCTGAAATAAAGAAGAATTTAAAATATTTGTTAATAGACTATTCTCTTCTAATGCAGTCTTGTGTATAAAATGCTTATATTAGGGGCAAAGAGGATGGTGGTATTAACAGCCCTATCCTACCAGAATATTCTAAAATTGTTTTAGTGGCTCTCTACAACAGAATCAACTTATTATCAATTCCTTGGTGTTGACAGATGAACTTCCAACTGGTCCAACTCCTTCTCATGTGTAATAGATATTAATACTACTGTGAACCCATTTCAGTTCTGTAGTTTTTCTTGAGTAAATGGGTATTTTTGCTGCTTTCCTTATATGAAGAAGATGCTACTAACTGACCATAAAAAAGAACATGTTTTGAGCTCCTCCCCCAAACACTGATGGCTTGGAATAAGCCAGCTACAATGTTGTACTAGTTCTTGTGCCTTAATAGATAATTTGGAATGAGATTTTTTTTTATGAAGTCAATCACTATAAAAGAAATGAATTCATGATCTTGGTTTCGCTGGCAATCAAAAGTGGATTAAATTCATAAGTAGTTTTCATTAGACTTTGAAATATACTATGAATTTCCCCCATTAGAGCTGCCATTATATGACTGGTTGAGATTATTTAAAATATCAATCTGTTGGAGCCTAAAAAATGGCCATATGAAGTAGGTATCTTTACTTATAACATCATACTTAACAGATGAAGAATCTAAGGAGATGTGACCATAGACACAAAAAATTAAGCTCTTAGGACTTGAACACAGATTTTTCTGGTTTTAAATTATCAGCTCTTAATTTTTAAAGTGTCAGGTATGAGAGGCCTAGATACCTACTGAGTAAGAGGGAAACCTCAATGAGATTTGAGAATATACTATCCACAACATGACTAATCCATATGTGAATAATGCATAATTGATTGTGTATTATTTTCATTAATATTTCTAGGAAATTTTACTCTATTAAAATTCTGATTATTTGAATACGCTGAATTCATATTAAATTCATACCTTTTCCCAGCAAAAAACGTGTCCTTATATACATTTGGAAACTGCAATGATGGGAAACATGTGGGAAAAAAGCTTTGCTTGAGACACACACACATAAAGAAAATAGGGAACTAAAGGTATATTGTCACCAGTGTTCTGGAGACAGTTCTAGTGATATATTAAATATAGCATAATCATGAGATTAGTTTCTCTCACATTCACTTCTTAAATCCTAATAGGAAATGCCATTGAAAAATCATCTCAACTAATATTTATTCAGATTTAGCAAATTTGAATACTAAAAATATAGTAAGGTTTTAGGCATTGGAGATAGAGCTGTGGTGTAGGTATGGTCTGTGCTCCAGTGAAGCTTCTAGTAGGGAGAACTAGACAATAAATACCTATTTTAACTCAGTGTAGATGAATGCAGCAATGGACTAAACATGCTTTAAGGAGAGGTGAAGTTGTGTCTTGGAATCATGTATATTATGTAGGGAAGAAAAAAATACTAAGGAATAAAGTAGCTCTCAGCCTCAGCTTACACTGTACAGGTGAAACAAAATTAATTCCCTTTGTAATCCCAATTACAGAATTATTGGAAGAGATCGACTGCAGTTTTCTGCAGAATTTTAAAATTTCCTTTAAGGTTTTTTTGTGTCTGTTTAAATAGAAGAGACATAATCTTACTGACAAAAACAATGGTTGTGTGATGTGTACCTGCTTTCAATTCATCTTTCTGCTTTAGGATTTATCTTGGAGAATAGTATGGTTTTAGTAATAGGATAAATTTACATATTTTAGTCTTGCAAGTAAGGTAAGATCTTAGCTGTGGTATTTCACAAAGGAGGTCTGACAGTGCAACTTTTATATTTAGTGCCTGTGTCATTAGACGAAAGTGAAATACTGAAATAATTCATTCACTTGAACACTGAGTGCCATATGCCAGGTACTGTGTCCCCAGCAGCTAGTACAGTTCAAAGAAGGCAACATATTCTGTAAGCATATAATGAAAACTGAAAGCAATATATTAAATAACTGCAATGATATAATGAGTTTAAATAGTGGGGTATTTAGTAATTTCTCCAGGAGATGGCACTGTTGAGTTGGCTTTTTTCTTTTCAGGCAGTGAGACAATAGACCATTCACGTATTGGCCCAAACAAAGAAATATTCCTGTATAGCCTGTCTTCTCTCTCCAGCTAATCACATGCTAGTGGAACTGACTGTCTTGTGATCTACTCCCCAGTTGGCATAGATTAAAAAATAATCTGTATTTTAAAAATCTGACACATTGTAGTTAATGGAAAAGAACAAATTGTTCACCAGTTTTCATGGAGCTTTATCTTGTCAGTTCAGTAGCTGAGAACTTGGAAGACTATTCCAGTGATTTTACCTTTCAAAATTATGTTTTCACTTGTCACACCTTACTATGGTTGTTCTGGCAAAATGTAAATTTGTAAACATTAAAGTAGTAAATTTTTGTTTGCAAATTAACATGACTAGAGGATTTTAATGTAACACTTGGGTTGGGGGCACTGCACCATTCATTTTGCTCTACAATAAATATCATTTGGGTTTACCTGCAGTAATTGTTAAAAGTAATTTTTAATGACTTTATTTGGGTGTAATGTTTTGTATATTTTGTGTCTGTTCCCTATTTTACAGAATAACTTCTGGCATTCTGAAGGGCTGGAGTCAGTAAGGAGAAAATCCAGAACTGGTTTTACCTGCATTACATGTTCCAGAATAGTTATGTGTGCAGTTTCTGCGATAAAGGCAACAGCTTAGGGATTTTGTTTTATTTATTGGAGGCAGGATGCTAAATTAGGGGATATCATATATTGAAAATCAAACTTGTGCCGTGCACTCACTGCAGGGTTAAAGTACTTTGATAAAGATAAATGTGCATTTACGCAATAATGTCTAAAGTAGGCACTGGGCAATTATATTGCACCCTTTTACCTGCATTGCACCCTTTTACCTGCCCCTAACATCTACTTCTAACTCCAGGAAAACCAATAAGCAATTCCTGTTTTGGCCTAACTCCCTGCCTAAATGGAAGATGAGTGAGAAGAGATTTCACCAGGCTTGCGTGAGTCACGGATGTCCTGATGTCTATGTGCCTCACAAGACTCAGCCCACACAGTTCGCATTCACTTTTGTCAGCAAGGCGGCTGCTGCAGTAGACAATGGGCGCTCCAAAGTGCGGGGGTTAAAAACCAGAAGCACCGGTTCATGAAGGAGCCCCCTTTTCCAGATAAGCGAGGTCAGGGATTCCCTGAGAAAATTTTCCAGGCGCTGCCGCAACCCAGAGGGATTTTAGGGGTGTCTCTGGGGGAGAAGAGGGGACCAACCCAGCCCCAACTTGAGGGTGCCAGAGAGAGTAGTGGGGGGTCGGGACGCCACGGAGCTGGGGGGATTCTTGCGAAGGAAGGAAGCTCCTCTTAACTCTGGAAGCCCGGCCTTGGAGACGCGGGGCGAGCGGGGGATGACCTCAACCGTCTCTGCCACGTTCCAGCCAATCAGTCCCGCATCTTGGCATCCGAATCCAGGACCCCCGAAGCCGGAGGCGACGCGAGCCAATGAGCAGTGGGCCGGGGAAGAAGGACAAGCGGCCAGCCTATGGGGGCGGAGAGGCCCGGCTCCGCGTATCCAAGGAGCGCCGGGCTCGGGCTCGGGGGTGTGGCGCGGCGCCTGCGGGGGTGGGCGGGAGCGCCCGGCTGCAGGTGTCCGCGGCGTAGGCATTCGGCGGCGATGGAGCGGCCCGGGGGAGCAGCGGACAGCCTCTCGCACTGGCCCCACGGCCTCGGCCTTCTCCTCTTCCTCCTCCAGCTGCTGCCGCCGGCGACACTCGGCCAGGACCGGCTGGACGCGCCGCCGCCGCCCGCTGCGCCGCTGTCGCGCTGGTCCGGCCCCGTCGGGGTAAGCTGGGGGCTGCGCGCGGCCGCGCCCGGGGGCCCGGCTCCCCGCGGCGGCCGATGGCGCCGCAGCGCGCCCGGCGAGGACGAAGACTGCGGCGGGGTCCAGGACTTCGTTAGCAGGCTGGCTAACAACACACACCAGGTGAGCGGGCGCCAGGTCCGGCCACCTCCCGGACTGCGAGGTACCGACCCTCGTACCCCGAGAGGCCCGCCCGCCAGGCCCGCGCAACCGGCCGCTCTTTCTCCGTCCGCGCGCCTCGCGTCCCCGATGAAGAGACCCCGGCCGCGCGGCGCCCGCGCTCACCCGGCCGCGGCCCCGAAACTGCGGCTGCAGGAGGGCCGAGTCGGGCAGAGGGAGCGACCCCTCGGTTGTCGCGGCCCAGGAGGCGGCTGTGTTTCGTCACAGGGGAGGCCGGCTTAGACTTTCACAGCATTCTTTTTTTTTTTTTTTTCTAAGTTGTCAAAATCGATCGAGTGTTGTTGTTTTCCGTCTGTATGAATAATTAGGATCGAGTAACGCTATCCCCCACGAGGAAGCTGCAGGAGTTAATTACCTCTTAAGTGGTTGGAGAAGTTGGGGCTGCGCAGAAGCAAAGGTGTGCCTTCATGGGGTCAGTACTTCCAGGGTCGGTCACTGGTGTTCAGAAGTACCAAAGCAGTTATTAGGTTCCTATGTGTGTTTTAATAGCTAAAGGAACAAGGTTGTCTGTGGGATTACAGTGTGTGATCTGTTTTAGGCCTTCAATTTGGTCTTCTGTCTTGGTATTGGACTCTAACCAGGATGTCTTGACACTGTTTTAACAATGGTTTTCGACGGTGAAGAAACACTGCAGAGATTCTCCTTTGAGCCAGGTCTTAGACGAAAACTTTAGAAATTGTGGCAGTTCTGTCTCTGGGGATAAGCATCTCAACCTTTGCACACTACTGGATTGACAGTAGTCAGTGTCCTGGCTACTTGCTCTAGTGCAACCTGGGCATCTTCCTCGTATTTTTTCTAGAACTAACAATTTATTTGTTGCATAATGTCTTTTCAGTTCAGTGCATTTTCTCCGTTATATCTCTTCCTCTTTCAGAGAGAGTTGCAGTGAGGGGACAGAGGTGAGTGGCTGACTGCACTTGTCTTTGTAGAACCACATTCTGTACCAGCCCAACTTCAGTCTCCCCTTGATCTTTCTTCCTCTGCCTGGACTAGTAATCTGTGCAGAATTCTTTGTTCTGGGGACCCAGGGCAATTGCAGCCAAAGCACAAGCAGTCAGGGAAAACTCTTGCTAAATGCAGTCCAAACAACAGCTGTAAAAAGGTGGCCAAGCTAATGCTGACCTGTGGGACAGGTTGGATGCACATAGGGCAGGATGAGAACTGGGAAGTCTTCCTGTTTGACAAGGAAAAGAAAAATGTTATAGACTTCCATCTCACAGTGGGGAGTGGAGAAAGGCTTTACAACACCAGTGCCTAATTTATAACGGGACCACTTCCTTCCTTGAGCCAGCCAGACACAACATTCTTACTCCAGACACAGCATTCTTACTCCATATTTGGCTTCTTCTCTTGCTGATTGACCTACCTTTAGGACCTGCTGCTGCTCCTGGATTTATTCCTTTCGTCAGAGTCTTCCCTGGTTGGTTTGAATTGATATGTCATTTGTAATATATTGGTTTCTAAAGCAAGAGGTTGAAAAAAAAAAACTGGCTCAGGAGGTGCTTAGGCCAGATCTATCAAGAGCAGATCTGAAATCTCATTCTTTGAGGTCTCTGTCTCTGTCTCTGTCTCTCTCTCTCTCTATATATATATTTTTTTTTATTCCCCCTTTCTTTCATTTTATTTAGTTACTCTTTCCAGTGATGTTTTTAAAAAATTTGCTTTTTAAGTCTTCTTTCAGTGACCTTCTTTAAGAGAACTATTTGTGCATTTCTTAATTGTCTAGTTTCTTCAGAGATCCCATCTTTTTTATAGCATGTATATATAAGTGGAGCCACTGTTAATAATAATCACCTTAGAAACAGTTGAATAAAGCAGTTCTTAGCAGTGCACCCACCTTAACCAAGAGTTGTTATGTAGTGGTTTCTTCTGCTTTGCAATTCTGTATTTTTAAAAGTCATAATGAATCATCTTGAAACTCTGTTGAAGAGCTCGTGTTGTGAGAGCCTTTATAGACAGTGTGAAATAAATGTATCAGCATGACTGAACAACTTTCTGACTTTCTATTAGAAATATTGTATACTTTGTACAACTGGGAAAGTGCCATTTAGAGTAGTTTTTCGTAAGATAACAGGGTTCAGTTCCTAAGAAGAATCAAAAGTTCCTGGTTCTCTTCTTACTTGTTATAGGGATAACCTGCTGTTCATGTCAAGCCTCCTTCATGTAATCAATGTAGGTGAATATCTTCCACTGTCCAGGATGTGTTAGATATTGGAGGTGCCAAGATACAAAGAGAGAGAATTCCAACTGGAGAACGAAAAGCCTCAAAGCTTTTAGCATATCTCCTAGACCTGTTCCTGTGGCCTATTTAGCTTTGTGAGACTATGCTGGGGTTTAATCTTTAGAAAGCAAGGCAGAACTAAAGCATGAGAGTGCTTTTATATTCTTCAAGTTTTAGAAGACCTTGTGCTGTAATGACCTATATAGACTTGGTCTCTTCAGTCATGAAATCCAGCAACTAAGTGTGTGTGTGTATTTATAAATGCTTTTCTTCTTAGACTCAATAAATAACCTTCCTTTTGCCTTTAACCCCAAACTCTTTTCATGACACACTTTTAACTGATTCTTTCCTTTAAATGCTTAGAGTGTTCATGACATGTATAACCTTTGTGCAAGAGAGAAGTTGAGCAAGCCTAGATGATTTTATTAATGTTGGTTTCTAAGTTGGATTGCTTCAAAACATTCCTTCTATAAGCACCCCTTTGAGGTTAGGCCTGAAACTGTGTCTTAAAGAAATAGATGAAATGCCTTGGCCAGAGTTATGGCGGTGGCTGACATAATTTCCTTACTTCTCGTTCCTGAGTTCAGACCATTTGACAATTTCCTTAAAACTTTTAACACTTAGGGTTAATAAAGCCAGGAACTGTGGTTCATTCTCTGTCCTTCTGTTTCTGTCATTAACTGTTTCTTTACATGTAACTTCACAACTTCTACCCCAACATCAAAGCGTCTGGTTTCTTAAATAAAACAGGCCCTGTGGTGAGGCCCTGTTGTATGGGGTGTCAGTTCTGAGAAGAATGTGTGTGTTTGTTTGCTGGTGCTGGCAGGACTCAGTCCAGGCTGACAGGACTGAATGTGCCTGTTGGAGGCTTTACGGAGCGACTGCTCGTAGCCTGTTGCGGATCTTTGTCACACCCAGAAATCTGAAGGTCAGTGCCTTTAACTGCCCTGAAACTTTCTAACTGCCTCTTTTATTGCAGTACCCAGCCTCTCTTTATACTGCCTTCCCCAGCACTCCCACCTTCAGCCTCTAGTTAATCTTCTCTTGAGCCCTGTTTCATCCATTCGTTTTGAGGTCAAGGAATAGGAATTCTCTAGGCTCTCCTCCTTCCTGGTCCTGATTGAGCAGAATGAGCAAAATCCTGTTGAGGACTCTGCACCCATACAGTGTATCCATCAGACCTGTAACCCCTAGGAGATGTTCAAATGACTTCTGTGTCTGGGATTTCAGTTAGCAGTGTCAGCCAAGTTGATGAAGTATACTTATCTGGGGAAGGGTTAGTTATCATCTGAGGTTTGGTTAAGGTGAGGGTAGAGAGCTAGCCACGTAGAATAAATGGCTCAAAGGGGATACAGGGTAACAATTAGGTAAGTTCTCTGCTGACTCAAATATTTGGCTCTGCTCATAGTGATTTTTAATTAGAAAATTAAAAACACTGGTCAGTTTCTACTGGCAATTTTCTTTTTGTAATGGTGATAATAATAGGCTCCTCATCCTGCTGTTTTGATCAGATATTTTGTGTTAGGTTCACAGAAGCAGTTAACAGCCTCTTTTGCACTCTGTTGATTTCAAATCAACTCTTGCCAGTAAACGCTGGGTTCTCAGTGAGTGACTACAGAGACCGTGCCCCACAACTTTGCCCTAGTTGGCCTGTTACTCTCTTGTGATCCTCAAAGAAAGGGCAGTGCTTAATACTGAGTTGTAGAGATCAGATCAGGAGAGTCACATTTCTTCTTCCTCCTCCCTTCCTACTCCTCAAAGTTCTCTCCTCAGAAAGTGGACTGTGCCTTGAGACTGGAGAAATGAAGTACAGATGCTTTATACAATTAGAAGCTAAGTTAGACCAGAAGTTAAGGTAGACCAGATATCAAATTTGACATGTAACTAAAAATACAGCCTTTTTAGCAAAAGGCTGTGTGTCAGTGGCTCAAAAAATATTATAAAACAGATACCGCATTTGTAAATTTCTAAAAAAAAAAAAAAAATTTTTTTTTAAATTATCTCTGTTTTTTTCTAACCAGTGTTTCTATTGTATCTTATACTCTTTTTTAAACACTTAGTGAAAAACTTGTTCTTCCCACTGTCTTTCTGGCTTCACTGATCTGTATGTAGGTGGTTCTGAGGAGTAATGGGGCTTGGGGAACAAATTGGTCAATTTCAGTCTGTTCTGGGCAGGTGTTTTTTCATTCTGACACTGTAATGGTGACTATAGTCAAGGCTGGGTTAATAGTATGTGGCTTTGAGCTAGCTGGCTTGGATGAGTCTTCATGATAGACTCTTCATACTTGTAGAGGCTGTTAGGTGAATGCTGGACATATGGGGGCGTTTTGGTTGTTTTTTCTTTCTTTTTTTTAAGATTGTAGCTATTTTTCCTTCTCTGTTCTCAACCCCAGTCTCAGGAAACCATAGCAAAGACAGAATCTTCCATTCAGAGCCTGTGGTGTTTTGCTGAGAAAGTTTTCTATGAATGTAATTTATTTTCTGTTTGGCATTTCAATATCTGGCCCTCAACTTCTCATCTACAACATGAGAAGTTTTGGACTAGATTGAAAATGTCTAATAAATTCTGTGATTCATATAGAAGAAGAGGAGGCCAGAGGTTGTGATCACAAATGTTTATTGGTTGATTCCAAGTTTAGAAGCAAATTGTGGCTGTTCTGCTTCCCAGTTGAACTTGAACATGGCCTGGATTTCACATCTAGGGTAATTTGTTACCACTTCCAGAGCTTGCTTCAGTGAAATACGAGTGTTCTTAAAGATAATGGGTGTATTTTTGTCCATATATTTATGAGAAATTTAACTCTTATTTGGGCAAAAATATTTTATTGTTCCTTGTTGATTGGAAAAAATCTAATGTTAATCAAAGCTACTAGCTTGGATAGTCCAAAAGAAAACCAAATAGATACCTAACAGTAAATTTGTTTTCCTTTTCCTTCCCTATAATATTCTACCAAAAATGAGGCTTTTTTTTTCTTTTTGTCATGGCTGCTTGTGTGTTTGAAAATAGATGGTCAGCCTCCCATAAATATACTCAGCCCTGTGCTAGTTAGAAACTTAATGTGTGATTAATTGACTTGATTTAGATTTCTTCTTCATTAGAAGAAAATGTATGTTTTTTTCATTCTAGGGCTTATGTATCTCTCATGGTTGCTTTTGTTAAGAGTTTTGCTCTTTTTACCTGAATGTTCTAAAAAACTAAGTTCTAATGTTGTAGTTGAGCCTATTTGCAAATCTAGTTCAACAGTAAGATCACCCTGAAGTACCAAGAGAAATTGAACTGGGAAGGAAATTTTTAACTGACTTTAGTACTTCTCAGCGGAGAAGGCAATGGCACCCCACTCCAGTACTCTTGCCTGGAAAATCCCATGGACAGAGGAGCCTGGTGGGCTGCACTCCATCGGGTCGCTAAGAGTCGGACACAACTGTGCGACTTCACTTTCACTTTTCACTTTCACACATTGGAGAAGGAAATGGCAACGCACTCCAGTGTTCTTGCCTTGAGAATCCCAGGGACGGGGGAGCCTGGTGGGCGGCCGTCTATGGGGTCGCACAGAGTCGGACACGACTGAAGCGACTTAGCAGCAGCAGCAGCAGTACTTCTCAGATAATTCAGATCAAATGTTTATCTGGTACCTGCTGTTTGTCAAAGGTATTCCCGTCATAAGCCTGTTATATACAAAAATCAAAAAAGAAATCTTAATACCCAGACTTCCCTCGTGGCTCAGACAGTAAAGAATCTGCCTGCAATGTGGGAGACCTGGGTTCAGTCCCTGAGTCGGGAAGATCCCCTGGAGGAGGGCATGGCAACCCATTCCAGTATTCTTGCCTGGAGAATGAATCCCCATGGACAGAGGAGCCTGGAAGGCTACAGTCCATGGGGTCACAGACAGTCAGACATGACTAAGTGACTAAGTACAATACTGGATTTGAATCCTGACTCTGCTGTTTCATAGCTGTATTGTACGATTTTAGATAATCACTTAACTTCTCTGACCTTTATAGTTTTGTTGTTGTTTGTTCGTTTTACTAGAGAGTCAGCTTTACGATTATTTGTAGAGTCAAATGAGAAGTTTTATCAAAATGTTTGTTAAAAGTAAAGTATTGTGTAGGTATCCTTCACTTAAACACTTTTGGAGTTCTGGCCTGTGCAGAAGAAAAGTTAAACATTAAAAAAATCTGTATTGTTGTCATCTTAAGGATTTAGCTGTTCAGTGATGGTTTGCTGAGAGTCTGAAAGAATTTTAGAAGAAGTCATAATGACTGCAATGCAATAGTCTGGAAAGGCCTCATGGATGAAGAGAGAATCAAGGTGTGGAGGAAATTCTTAGGGAGACCTGTAAAGGCTTGGAGATAGGGAAGTCCACGATACGCTCAAGGGATGATCAGCAGAGACTTTCTTCTGGGAAGAAGTAGTTGATGAGTATGAATAAGGTTTCCAGAAAAACCTAGTTAAAAAGATAGCTCATTGTAGGGGAAAGAAAGAAACCGCAAGTACAGGGAGGGAGTCTGCTAATGGTACTTACTGGGGAAAGTGTTTTAACAGTTAGTGGTTGACAGGAGGCTGCTGCTGCTGCTGTGTCGCTTCAGTCGTGTCCGACTCTGTGCGACCCCATAGACGGCAGCCCACCAGGCTTCCCGTCCCTGGGATTCTCCAGGCAAGAACACTGGAGTGGGTTGCCATTTCCTTCTCCAATGCAGGAAAGTGAAAATGAAGTCGCTCTTTCGTGTCCCATTCTAGTGACCCCATGGACTGCAGCCTACCAGGCTCCTCCGTCCATGGGATTTTCTAGGCAAAAGTACTGGAGTCGGGTGCCATTGCCTTCTCTGTGACAGGAGGCTAGAGCTAGATAAACCAGAGGTGGAAGTGGAGAGCCAAGAAGAGTTATACTTTTCGAGGTCGACCATCCTCTGTGGTCTTGGAAGAGTATGTCCAGCCTGGAGCAGGACAGAGGGCAAGGCAGACCGTCTTTTGTCCATGAAGTGCTCAAGGTTTCAAGGAACACTTCAGAACTCCTGGACCTTATTGAAGGGGGAAGTGAGCCCAGGGATGAGAAGTTCAGGAGCTAGAAGACAATGAAGCCTGTGAACAGATTTTTCTGAACATCTGTCAACAAGGATAAAATTGAACTCTTGCTGATAATGTGCTTAACAGTTTGAATCATAGATTGTTAGGCTGATTAGCCGGTCAGCTCTCTTACCAACGAGGCTAAATAACTTGCTTACAGGCCAAGAGCTGGGTGTAGAACATGTATGTCCTGTGGCGCTGCATTTGGAAGGTTGCATAGAGATATTTTAAGTCAATTCATTTGCTTTAGAGGTAAGGCAAGATTATAGACTCTGGCTGTAAGTCATGTAGTTATGAATTCCTCTCTGCTCCTTAAGGTCATAGTTCCCTTAACAGAGCTCAATTAGCCTTTCTAAGCCTCAACTCCCCATCATGTAAAATGGGAGTATTATCATAAGACTTTGAAGAGAAAACATTTTGAAAACCTTGAATCCTACCATGTATGTAGGATTTATATCATTTCTTAGTAATCTGTTGATCTGTTTTCTGTGTCCATAGAGCCCAATCGTCAGCCAAATGATGCTGGTAAATACCAGCTCCCGAGGAACATGTGCATAAAAGGAGACAGATGCAGCATAAATGTATTTGATTTCATCACTTGGCAGGGTTGAGTGACAGCCTTGGGCGGGGGTGGCAAGAATGAGAGTGAGTCAAGATTGGCAGAAGTGTAAGAAGCATATGTGTTCTTTTTTTTTTTAACCTTCATGATTACAGCAAAATTTAACTTGTTAATATGAGTGATACTAACAAGTAATATTAATTTGAGTCCACTCCAGTGTTCTTGCCTGGAGAATCATAGGGACGGGAGAGCCTGGTGGGCCGCCGTCTATGGGGTCACACAGAGTTGGACACGACTGAAGTGACTTAGCAGCAGCAGCAGCAGGTGGTGATTAGGAAGGAATGTGACCTCAGGTTAGACCTGGATTCAAAGTTTAGTGGTGACCAGGGAGAGATGAATCTTAATGAACCTTAGATTTTTCATCTATAAAATGGATATACTAATACCTACCTCCTTAAGGTCCTCGTGAAGATTAAATACCTACCTCTTAAGATTCTTGTGAAGATTAATTAGGATTTGGTGTGTATTCATCCTTTATTAAAGGTATTTTATGATGATTATCTTCACACAGCTTCTAATGGATTACTAGTTAGATGCTCAAATATTTGTGTATGCACTTAAAATTTTTTTTCATAGCTGAAATATTCCAGGAGAATGAGTATGGTTACTCACAAGAACCAAATCTGGATTAAGGAGTACATTCTACTTATGTTCTTGGACTTGGAGTTTAAAAAAAAACTGGGTCTGATAAGGGAAAGACTGTCTATCCAAAGTGTCTGTTTTTTAAATTTTATTTATTTTTAATTGGAGGATAATTGCTTTACAGTGTTGTGTTGGCTTCTGCCATACACCAGCATGAATCAGCCATAGGTGTAAAACTGCATAATAAACCTAAAGCTTGGGGCTTCCCTGGTGGCTCAGTGGTGAAAAATCTGCCTGCCTGCCAATGCAGGAAACATGGGTTCAATCTCTGGTCCAGAAGGAGCCCACATGCCTCAGAGCAGCTAAGTCCGTGTGCCTCAACCATTGAACCTGTCCCCTAGAGCCTGGGAGCCACCTCTGCTGAGCCCAGGTGTCACAGGTACTGAAGCCCGCGTGCCCTAGAGCCTGTGCCCTGCAATAAGAGAAGCCACACGTTGAAAAGCCCATGCACCACAACCAGGGTAGTCCCTGCTCGCCACGACTAGAGAAAGCCCATACAGCAACGAAGACCCAGCACAGCAAAAATAAATGTTTTTAAAAACCTAAAGCGTAGTGAAGGAGAAGAGAAATATTACTGAATGATTTTTTATTACGTGCATATCTCTTTAAAGTAGCATTGCCCCACTTCCTGGCCTACATTAACTCTCCGCTCTGGTTGAAGTTGCCTTCTCACCAGTCGCTGTAGCTTGCCCTGTGCTCCGTTGCTTCTCGTCTTTGTTCTCATGGCATTCCTCCTGTCTGCCTTTCTAGCTCTGCTTGGTGTTTTCTGTTCTCTCCTATGGCACTTAACAACGCTATGTAATCGAGCACTTTACTATAGCATTCAATTTTGTTTTTACTTTCATTTATCCCATTGGTATTCTCCAGATTATAGACTTCTTAAAGATAGTACAAGCATGCCCCTTAACTTCACCCTTTGCCTCACACAGTGCTAGAGAAAGAGTAGTCAGCAAATGCTTAGTCTGGACTCAGACAGACACTTGCATTCTTGCTCTGCCCCTTGTCAGATGTGTAGCTTTGAGCAAATTACTTAGCCTCTCTGATCTTCCTTCATCTATAAAGTAGCAGTGATGCTTTATGTATCATGAGTGCTCAATAAGGGTCAATATTACTATTATTCTTTAATTCAGCCATTTTTTATTGAGCACCTACCACATGTTAGGCCTTGTTCTGGGTCCTGGGAACTGATATAGAGCACAACAGACAAGATCCCTGCCTTTATGGACCAGGAGACAAAATAGACATTAAACAAATACGTAGTTATAAATACAGTAAGTACCAAGAAGGAAAAAAGCAAATGATAGAGCTCCTGAGAAATTATTTAAGCTGGTGCTTAAAGATGAATAGAATTTTTCCTGTAGGAGTGTCCCAGGCAGAGAGAACAACATGCTCATAGATGTGGGGCTAAAAAGAGCATAATGCCTCCAAAAATCTGGAGGAAGGCCTGTGTGGTTGTTGCAGAGAGAGTCAGGGGCTGGCCTCCACACCCTGTCGGGAGCCATGAGCTTTTATGGTTCAGTTAGCTGGCAACTGGTGCAGACCCTTTCATCACTTTCTTTTCTTTGAAATGAGACTAAGATGTAAAAATTAAATCCTAAGAGTTTTGAAATTTAACTGATTTATTAGGCATGAATAGAAATAAATTATCCCATGAAAATGAATTTTTCAATAACTGTGCCTACCCTTTTAAGTGCCAAAGTTTTTGTTGTTTGTTTTTTAATGGATATCTTTCTAAAATAATTCTCTGCTTCCTTAGTTAACAGTATGATCTTGGATCATTAAGGAGATTAAATTATGCTGTACCACGACTCACATTATTTTAAGGTGGTGTGGCATTAATACCCTCAAGGTCTGTTGAGATTTGCGGGGCTATTTTCACCCATTTCAAATGGCCCAGATTTATAAGCTTAGTGAAATGGTCTGCCTTGCTGAAGTTTACTCTTTTTTTTCCTATAAAAATGATGGTCCCCTTTCAAGATCCTGTTCCTTCTCACTGTTGTTCCTATCTCTAGAAACACTGTCCCCCAAATTTAACTTCTATAAACTAAAAAATTTTACTTAGCTTAATTTTACTTCTGTAAGATGCTTCTGTAAACTAAGAAAACAGATTACTAATTTTAGACAGTCTAAGAGGTTTAGCAAGCTGATTTAGCATGATGGTCTGCAGGCTTCTCTTAGTGGTCAAGTCTGCAGGTTTTTACTGCATGGACAGTGGCGTCAGAGATCTCTCTCCCTTGGTTCCTTTCAGTGGGTGCCCAGGTTGTTGAGTTTTCTAGATATGGGATTATTGTTGCCCTTTCTTGTTGACACTAGACTATTGTGGAACAAGGAGCTGATTTTTTTTTTTCCCAAACGAAGACAGAGCAGTGGAAAAGCAGACTGAGTTGTGAAATTATCGATGAGTCATAGAATATTAAAGCTTACAAGAACTAGAAATGTTGTTGGTCCAGCTTCGTCACCTTGGTGGTGAAGTGAGGTTGCACTGCTCAGATTCACAGAGCTATTGGCAGAGGCAGAAATCAAATTCCAGTTGACCAGGTATTAAGCCAGTGCTCTCTCTGTATCATCCAGCCTCACAGGAAACTGAATAATTGAATAGATTTGCAAGCTTGTATGCTGTTTTATGTTCAGCTCTTTTATTTCTAAGGATAGTCTCCAGGAGAACTGGAACATTTGTGATCTTATTTTTGGCTCATGTTGTGTGATCCTAGCAGTGCCTTATTTAATAGAGCTGTATTCTGTTAAGGTTTTCTTCCTGCCCGCAGGAGCTTTGCCCAGTTTGTCCCAGACCTCTCTTACACATCACTATGTCCTGTCTGTCCCTGTGTTTCCTGGTTGGGTTTGGAAGCCTGAACCTTCAACTCTCAGCCTTTATGGAGTCACCGGTGCCTTGTTACTTCATTTGACTCTCATTATTCCAGTGAGTGAAGGAGCATAATACAGTTTTATTCCTGAGGAAATATAATAGATTCCCAAGAGAGAAAAGGATCTGTGCCTGCCTTCCCAACCAGCTAGTTACTAGACCAGGTTTTAACACTCTTTTGCAGTTTTATTTTCAGTGACAGGTTGTCTTCTGTAGGTTGAATGTCTTGCATGTGCAGTCTTCATTTTTAGACTTCTGTTAAGTGTGTTCACAGAGTACAAACTTTACGAGCACAGAGTGTGTGTTATCACTTCTGTGTCCCCAGTGCCTGAAAAAGGGTCTGGCACATGGTAGGCAAGCAGATTTTTTGTGGAAAGAAGGCATGTGAAGGGTGACATCATTCACTCCCTGTTTATTTGCCAGAGAGGCTGTTCCTGATGGCCCGTCGGGTCATCTGCAAGTGGCTTTTAAACTGGGTCCCCCCATGTGAAACTGACCCAGGCTCAGTTGTGTTGGTGTGAGTTCTTTGAGTATTTTACTTTCGATTGGGTGTATAACTAAAGATAGACAGAGATTTCTCATTACCAAGTTTTTTTTTCCCAAACTACAGTGACTCTTGGGACCAACTGTGAGTTCTCCTAGCCATAGCAACAGTAATTTAATTAGGCTTCTAGTTTAATTAGATGTGAAGACAAAGTTATTTCTGTGAAGAATGTTGTGTTTTGTGGCCTTTATTTTTTTCCAGATGAAACTGAAAAAAAATTTTTTTTAAATTTTAGTCACTCAGTCCTGTCCGACTCTTTGCAACCCCATGGACTGTAGCCCGCCAGGCTCCTCTGTCCATGGGGATTCTCCAGGCAAGAATACTGGAGTGGGTTGCTGTGCCCTCCTCCAGGAGATCTTCCCAACCCAGGGATTGAACCCAGGTCTCCTGCATTGCAGGCAGATTTTTTACCACTGAGCCACCAGGGAAGACCAAGATGGAACTAGGGATGAGCCAGATGAGCGTAGAAATGGACATTTGTGTTCATTCATGGTCTCTTAAATGTGTGAACCTCAAGCTTTTAAATGGTGGGCATTAAATGTGTGTATGAGTCTTGCATTAGCCAATGTCAAGGTGAATGTATTTCAGAAAGCTGTCACCAACTTTCTGACATAATGAGTCCCTGGAAGCCCACTTGGTTGTAAACGCCCATCAGTGACTCCCTCTACCCAGAGCTCCCCTGCTGGGGTCAGTATGTGGCTGTCAGTACCACCCGGGACACTATCCATGACAGTCCCCTCAACAGATGATGTGGTGGGGAGCAATCCAGTCACTCTGCAAAAACTTTAAGGAAGAAACATCACCATAAATTCTACCAACAAAAGGTGCTTTCTGTTAGTATTTAGAAGAAGTTGCTTTTAACCATAAACATAAACACACAGTTTTACCTGCTATTCTGTAAATCTGCTTTTTACTCAACATGTTTTGAACCTTTCAAAGTCGGTAAACACCTGAACATTTTCAGTGACACCTGGTATATACTGTTTTATTGCCTGAGATAACTTACTTAACAGAGCGTCAGTTCTTCATCTAGAATATACAGATATAGTAATACGGGGTTGTTATGTGGATTAAATGATACTGTGTGTAAGGCTTGAACACAGTAGATGGCCTGCAGGATGTACTGAACATGTAGGTGTGTAACGTCCTCTCTGAAGATGTGTAATTATCCCCTGGTGGTAA
This sequence comes from Bubalus kerabau, assembly GCF_029407905.1. Taxonomy (NCBI): domain Eukaryota; kingdom Metazoa; phylum Chordata; class Mammalia; order Artiodactyla; family Bovidae; genus Bubalus; species Bubalus kerabau. The sequence goes on from NC_073629.1 coordinate 34,973,361, forward strand.
ATTCCTGAGTGGGATTGCTTGAGTCATGTGGTTGGGACATTTTCAGTTGATTCATATCACCAAATAGCTCTCCAGAAAAGTTAACAGCAGTTTATATACTCCACTCCCACCCACGGCGCACACAGGCGCGCTCTGGTCTCCACCTCTCCCTGGATGCCTGTTGTCAAGCTTTTCCAAAAGGTGGAAAATGTTATCACATTCTTTTTCTCTGATTACTAGTGAGATTGAATAACTTTTCAAACGTTATTGGTCATTTCTGTGTCCATTTGTGAATTGCTTGTTTGTGTCTTTTACCTATTTTCTTTTGAGGCCTTTGTCTTTCTCTTATTGACCTGAATACTTTGTATATTAACCCTTTGTCGTGTTGCAGATAGTTTTTCCAGTTTTGTTCCAACTTTATGTTCAATATTTTGCTATTAATTTTTTATATAGTCAAAGTAATTGATATATTAAGGGTTCTGGCTTTTGTATCATTTTTGAAATGGCCTTCTCGTTCTAAGTTTGTAAAAATATTCACTCATACTTCTAGGATTTTTGTGGCTTAACTTTTTGTGTTTCAATCTTTGGTCTGTGTGGAATTTAGTTTGGAGTGGGGAGGGGTGGTAGGAAGGAAGTTAGGAATCCAGCTTTTTTTTTTTCCAAATAGCTAGCTTTACCAACTCTCTTTTACCAATGATTTGAAATGCCTGCTTTATCATACATTAAAAGAAACTTTGTCTAGTCCTGACCTTTGTTTTGTTCTATTGATCTGTCTTGTCTATTCCTGTGCCAGTAACTGTGCTATGAGATTAATAAATCTCTCACTGGATGTGGCCAAGTTTCATGCTCATCTGCTCCTGATTGGATCAAGCTGACATTTTACATAACTAGTCTTAAATTTCTTGGTTTCTGAGCTTTCTTATGATAGGGTGTGATTATGTAATCTGAACTACTGTATTTACTCTGTGGTCCCTCTGGATGCTGGTTTTGGATCGCTTATCACACAAACAGCATGTTTACGTGGTTTCCCTTAACTCTGACTTGCTTCTAGAGCCTACATTTGGCTGGCTGTTTAGTAATATGTAGTGGCCAGATCGTGTTGTCTTTCTGCTAAATAAGCTACCTCTTAGGCATACTACACTGGGGCAACACAGCTATTGTTTATCAGAAACGAAACAGGCCTCAACTCTGCTACCTTTTCCATTTCAGTTGTCATGTATGCAGCTAATACATAACATCTTTTTTTGTAACAGCGCTTGAGGTAGATTCTCTCCCTGCTGTTGGCTGGACTCCTCAACTCCTGAATGTTGTTGTGTATTTATTATTTTCATATTGTAGGATGTTCATTGGAAATACTGTGTCGGAGGTTTGGGGTTTTCTGTTCCTAAAGGGCTTATTCTGCCTTGTGGTTCTTTCTATCCACAGAACTTTGTCCTCTGCTCTTATTTCTCTTATTCATCTTACTTTGCCTTGATTAGAGCAGTTGAACCATAACTTATTAGCTGGTTATGTTCTGCTGTATATACCGCTGGAAACCTTCCTTGTGTGAGTAGGTGATCCTGTGGTGGCGTGTCAGTTTTCTTTGGGTGTTTCAAGAAGTGATTTTCTTTTCACACACATTTCCTTTTCTCTGTTTTCATTATCCTTTCATTCCCACCATAACTGTGTTTATCCTGATCTTGAAGTTCTTATTTAACAAGTACTTGATATACTGTATACTTAGCACTTTACTAGTTGGTGAAATCAGTATGTTTTATAATATGTTTTATCAGTGTTACCCTTTGAATTTTTTCAAAATACTTGCCTATATCTTCGTGTTTGTTCTGCCTGCACAACCCCCTCTGCCATATACACTATTATTTATATCTGTTCCCACCTCCGTAAGCTCTGTTTAAATCTCAGTGGACAGACTTTTATTTCTTCATAGTCAAATATTTGAATTTCTCTTCTGTATAGTCTGAGCCACCAGACTATACAGAGGTGGCTTAGATAGTAAAGCGTCTGTCTGCAATGCGGGAGACCCGGGTTCGATCCCTGGGTCGGGAAGATCCCCTGGAGAAGGAAATGGCACCCCACTCCAGTACTCTTGCCTAGAAAAATCCATGGATGGAGGAGCCTGGTGGGCTACAGTCCATGGGGTCGCAAAGAGTCGGACACGACTAAGCGACTTCACTCACTCTGTATAATCTACTCCTGGCCATTGCCTCTAAACACTTTGATGTGTTTGGGGGAACTTCACCAATTTTTGACTATATGGAGTTGATGGTAACTACAGTGGAAGGAGAGGAATAAGATCACTATTGTACATGTGAACACTCAAGAATACACACTAGTGTTTAATAATGTTTTGGCTGGCAGTAAGGGCATGGGAAGAAACCCTATTTAGCCATTATTTACCGTAATGGTGGAAACCACATTAGAGGGGGGATTACACACAGGTCTATTTTGGTAGCAGGGGTTTGTGAATAGACTTTTATGGAGTTATTCATGGGATACTTAATATCTTGTAAGATCTTGTGCTAGGCCTGACAGGTAATACCAAATCATACTATTTACCATCTAAGAAGTCCCAGCATAATTTGAGAGTACAAGCAACAGTACTTGGAGAGTTCTGTACAATTTACAGTACAAGCAGCATCCATAAGCACTGTGCAAAGTAATGCCTAAGAAGAGATCATTCAAGCTCTGATAACTAGGAACTAGAATGGTTGGTTTTACATGGAAAAATGGGATTTCAGCTGTCTTTCAGATCTTTTGCACTGGTGTAGTCCCTCTCTTGTGGCTGTCAAAAAGAAACACTTACAATATGGGGTGCAGCCGCTATGAAAACAGTATGGAGGTTCCTTAGAAAACTAAAAATGGAATTGTCATATGATCCAGCATTCTCACTCCTGGGTATATACCAGACAGAACTATGATTTGAAAAGATTCATGCACCCCTGTGTTCATAAGCAGCACTATTTACAATAGCCAAGACATGAAAACAGCCTAAATGTCCATCAGCAGATGCATGGATAAAGAAAATGTATGTGTGCAATGGAATATTGTGTATATGTGTGTGCTTAGTCACTCAGTTGTGTCTGACTCTTTGCAACCCATGGACTGTAGCCTGCCAGACTCCTCTGTCCATGGGATATTCCAGGCAAGAATACTGGAGCATGTTGCCATTTCCTCTTCCACAGGCTCTTCCTGACCAAGGGATTGAACCTGTGTCTCCTGCATTGGCAGGCAGATGCTTTACCACTGTGCCACCTAGAAAGCCCTAATGAAATATTACTCAGCCATTAAAAATAATAAAATAATGTCATTTGCAACAACATGGATGGATCTAGAGATTATCATACTAAGAGAAGTAAGTCAGAAAGAGAAAGACAAATACCATGATATCAATTACATGTGAAATCTAAAATGGGACACAAACGAATATATCTACAAAACAAAAACACACTCACAGATACGGAAAACTGACATGTGGTTGCCCAGGGACTGCAGGGGAGGGAGGTTGGGAGTTTGAGATTAGCAAATGCAAACTATTGTAGAAGAATGGATAAACAACAAGATTCTACTTTGTATAACGCAGGGAACTGTATTCAATATCCTGTGGATAAACCCTTATGAAAAAGAATATATACATGTTTAACTGAGTCACTTTGATGTACAGCAGAAATTAAACTCAACATTGTAAATCAACTATACTTCAATAAAATAAACTTAAAAAAAAAAATCCTGCCATATAATGGTGAGGACCAATGGAAAAGTTCAGAACAGAACCCTTCTTTAAAACCTGACCTTTTAAAAGGTATTCTCCCTGGGTATAGATTTCTGTCTTTACAGTTTTTCCCCAGTTCTTTAAAGACTTTGATACACTGATTTGCATTGTTTCTGAAGAGAGATCTTCTATGATTCTTTATTCCTCTGTATGTAATATCATTTTTTCTTCTGGATACTTGTAAGATTTTTATCTATCACCAATTTTAAACAATTGGAACATGATTTGCCCTGGTATAGTTTTCACTGTGCTTCTTAAGCTTGGGGTTTGTGAGGTTCTTGGATCTCTGGGTTTATATTTTTCATTAAATTTGGGGAATCTTTTGTTATAATTTCTTCAATTTTTTCTATTCACACCCTCCACATCTTCCAGACTTCAATTATATATATATATATGTGTGTGTGTGTGTGTGTGTGCATTTATTGGTTTATATATAGTTGCTTGAAGTTCTTTAGCTCAGTGATTCTTTGTTAATATTTATATTTTTGGCCTTTTTTTTGCTGTGTTACTCTTTGGATAGTTTCCACTAGGTATGGCTTCCAGTTTATTAATCTTCTCTTCTGCAATGTCTGATTTCCTGTTAATCCTATTCATTGTAATTTTCATCTAGGGTATATATTTCTCATCTCTAGAAGTCCAATTTGAGTTTTTTAAAATACTCTTCCATATCTTTAATGCTCATCTTTGCTCGGTCTATTCTCTAGCTTCTTGAGTGAACATCTGGAGTATTATTATAACTTTTAATGTCCTTAATGTTATTATTTGTGTTATTTCTGGGTCAGTTTGATTGATTTTCTCCTCATTATAGGTCCTGTTTTCTTCTTTGCATGTCTGGATTTTTGTTGTTGTTGTTAACTGTTGGACATGGTGAATTTTATCTGCTTGAGTGCTATATATTTTAATATTCCTATAAGTATCCTTGAACTTTGTTCTGGGTCATGGTTAGGTTACTTGACAATAGTTTGATCCTTTTTGGTCTTGTTTTTAAGTTTTTTAGGCAAAACTAGAATAGCGTTTGGGTTAACTTTTCTTCATTACCAAGGTAAAACTTTTCTGAGTATTCTATCCAGTTCCTTGTGAAATACGAGGTTTTCTGTATGGTTGTTGGAAACAGGAATTGTTTCTGGGCCTGAGTAAGGCCCTGATATTGTTTCTTTCCATTTTTGCCCTGGCCTCTAGTAGATTCCTAGCATTCATGTGATGATTAGTACTCAGATGAAAACTTGGCAGGGTGGTTAGGGAGCCCACATCTGTAGATGTCCACTGTTCTCATTCTGTATAGCTCTCTCCTCTGTCACATACTTCACTATGAACTCCAGCCTCTTTGGCCTCCCCAGACTGTCAGCTCATCTCTTCAAGGGAGAAAGACCTCTGGACTCTGCCTTGTCTCCCCTTCCCTGTACCATGGCCTGAAAATTATTTCAGGACAGTACACTAGGGCAGATGTAGGCCATCATTTGCTGCTTCTCTTTCAGGGATCATTGTCCTTCATTGCCAAAGGCCATCATTTGCTGCTTCTCTTTCAGGGATCATTGTCCTTCATTGCCAAAAGTCCAGTGTCTTGAAAACTACTGTTTGATGTATTCTGTGTTGGTTTTTATTTTATTTTATTTTTAGTTGTTTCATGTGGAAGGTAAATCTGATCCATGTTACTCCATCTTGGCTGGAAACAGAAGTCCTCTCAGAATAGAACTTTGACATTGCATCCTCATTTCTGTCTTGAGGAAATTAAGTGGATCTGGCCATATCTTTTCACTCCATATCCTCCCTTTCAGAGCTCTGAAAGTAGTTCTTCTAAGAAATGAATTTAATCTTCATTGTCTTCCATGTGCTATGCTGTTTGTGCTGCACTCAGTCGCTCCATTATGTCCAACTCTTTTTAGCCCACCAGACTCCTCTGTCCATGGAATTCTCCAGGCAGGAATACTGGAGTGGGTTGCCATGCTCTCCTCCAGGGCATCTTCCCAACTCAGGGATCGAACCCACGTCTCCTGTGTCTCCTGCATTAGCAGATGGATTCTTTACCACTGTGCCAGCAATAAGGAATCTGCCTGCCAATGCAGGAGACGTGGGTTCAATCCCTGGATCAAGAAGATTCCCTGGAGGAAGAAATGGCAACCCATTCCAGTATTCTTGCCTGGAAAATCCCATGAACAGAGGAGTCTGTAGGCTACAGTTCATGGGGTCGCAAACAGTCAGATACGACTTAGCAGCTGAGCACACTATGCTGTGTATTAGTTGCTAAAATGAACAGGCCTGGTTCCTGTTCATCTGGTCCCTGAATCAGATGGGCTTCAGATCTAATGAGGCAGTCAGGCATGATTCTTGTTGCTATAATTAGAAGTAATACATGTTTTGAAATGTCTATGATGCTACCACAGTGTAGAATGACATGTACATTTTGTTAAACATGATAAATAAGCAGTAGAATTAATGGCCCTTTGCTGACATTTGTAAATTCTGTCTCCTAACCATGACCAGATTGTCCACACTTCTCCTGGACATCTGTAGTCTTCCTGTTAAAGGGCTAGGATTGAATCTGTGGTCTTGGTTCCCCGATTCTCCTGGATTTGTTTCCTTTCCATATGACCTTTTCTTTCTATCTGAGCTTTGGTCTGTTGATAGATCTGATTTCATTATTTTCTTTTATTTACAGCACTATAAGAGTGGTAAAGACTGAAATATAAAAAATTAATTGCATTTTCTCTAGGTGGATGAGTTTTCTCAGTATATGCATTTTCAAAAGTAAAATGTAATTGGTTGCTGGGAAGGGAAGACTAAGGGTAGCAGAAGGCCACTATTACAGTTAATGAATTTCACTTCCATTTTCCCAAAGGAACTCTGGATGGTGAATGAGGTCAACTATACTTTGATTTGTTTGGGTTAAGTTGAGGGTTGCTGGTGTCATCTAATAGTCCTCCTCTTTCTGTGACTGAGCAATAGAAGATATGAGTAATGCCAGTGTGTCTGCTGACTGCGTCAGGTGTGTAGAACATTGCCTGAAAAGTGAAAGCTTGATCAAGCTAGCAAGAGCTCCAGTGATGGAATTTTTCTTTTATCCTAATCAGCTTTTGTGCCCAGAGCCTGTCTTGGAAAGATAGCCTTTGTTTAGATAACTGTTAGCCCATGCAGTCTGTCTGGTATTTGTGAAAACTCTGGATATCCCTGTTTCTCCTCAAGGAGCTCATTGATGTAATTTCAGACACTGTATCCTCACTCAAGAGAACATGCTGTCTTGCCCTGTGTGGTATCTTAGAAGACGCGCTGCTGTGTCAGTTTTTAAGCTTCTGGTTCCAGATGTCTCTAGCAGCAGACCTACTTTTTCCAGATGCTTGGCCAGCTTACATGTATGAATAGCCTTTCTGTCCTGCAGTGGCTATGAGAAGCTCTGAGCATGTGAGAGTTAACTAGCGTTTACTGAGCAAGCCATCTGTGTGGCACTGAGTGTACTATTTACAGAGATTGTACAAGAGATTCCATCGACCTCAAAGCTACTTACAGTACAGGGGAAAGTAGCATAAGTGAATTTAGCGACCCATCTAGTAGGACCACCAAAGAAAATTAGAAGATAAGCCAAACAGTTAATGTGTGAGTTCTGTTTCTTCAGACATCTCTGTTGCGATTGGTGGCTTGAGTGACCATGCAGCTGGAATCCCACCATTTATAGACATGCTGTATTTTGAATCAACTTTGTGGTTTGGGAAGGATGTATAATTCAACAGATGCTTATTGAGCATGCAAAGTATCATGGTAGGCACAGGGCATACTATAAAAATGACTATAGAAATTATATCCTCGGCTCCTAAGGAACTGCTCATATTTGGAAAGGCAAGGCATATTTAAGACTCTTAAAATCTTTGTAATATTTTTAAGTCTTCATAAAAGAAAAGCATAGTCATCAACAAACTACTAACTCCTCTGGGTGGTGGGGCTGTGGTGAGGTTGTGGTGGGGAAGAGGAAGGATCTTCACTTCTTACTGTATACATTTCTAATATTAATATATGTAGTAAGAAGTTTTTACCAAGTGCCAGTGTGGCCTTTTTGGTATTATTTCTTTATCGGTTAAAAAAGTGATAGAGACTAGTAGATTATACACATAATGTTAACTTTGAGTATCTCTGTGTGATAAGATTTATATTTTCTTTGTTGTCTCTCTCTCTTATTGTCTGGGCTTCCCAGGTGGCTCAGTGGTAAAGAATCCACCTGCCAAGCAGGAGACATGGGTTCGATCCCTGGCTTGGGAAGATCCCCTGGAGAAGGAAACGGCAATCCATTCCAGTATTCTTGCCTGGAGAATCCCATGAACAGAGGAGCCTGACAGGCTCCAGTCCATGGGGTCACAAGAGTCAAACAGGACTTAGCAACTAAACAACATTATCATCTACTTTTTTCTATAATGGATGTATATTATTTTATGAATAGAGAAGAAAGTATTGGAAAACCAAAACTCAAAAGGACCTACAATAATTATTATAATGAATTTTAATATGATTACCATATTTTGGATACAGTATACCAGCTTTCCCTTTTCTGTCTCCTCACTTTCACCACAACTTTATTAAGGTGGTTCTATTATTAATATTATTACTTTTGTAGTTGTTATTATTAAATAAAAAGGTGAAACAAGGGCATTTACTCTTGCTTCTTTCCCTTGTCATTTGGGTATATTAGCCTAGAAACAAAAAGAATCCAGCTATTAGCTATTTGGCTGTACTGTGAAGGCTCCTTAGAAAAATTTAAATTATGCTGATTGCATTACAATTATATCTGTCATTGTGGGCTGTGATCTCTTGTTTTAAAATATCCTAAGAATACTTTCTGTATCTTTATATTTAGTTCTGTTGGAGAAAGCAAATAGATTATCCCATCTCCCCATCTGGTACAGTGAAGAGAACTCATCTGCTTGGCTTACTTTGTGTGAGAGAGAATTAAAATTTCCAAGTTATTTGTGATTCAGGTTAAGTAGTTAAATGTTGTCTCTTCCAAATTTTGTTCCAGAAATCCATATCCCCTTTTAATTGTAAAGATAATTACTTTGAAAGTAATAGTGGTCTGTGTTATTTAAAGAAGTCAAACATTGAAGAGGAAATGTCATTTCTAAATGTTTTTTTTTCCCCCTTATAGCATGTATTCGATGATCTCAGTGGCTCAGTATCCTTGTCCTGGGTTGGAGACAGCACTGGGGTAAGTAATGTTTTGACTTTGTTGATTCAGCCTAGCAAGAAGATGGTGTAGATTTGGAGGAGTTTAAGTGCTAAATGTTTTACCCTCTGAAATTGTCTCCAACTTCAGCTGTAGGAAATGCGTTTGTAGGACAGACTTCCAGAAGGCTGTGGTTGGTTTGGTTTTGCTTTTAGAACTAGGAACATCTTGTGACCACCTTCTTCCATAATAGAAAGCTAGACACCTTTTTGGTCTTTGGTGGCTGCTTGATATCAAGATGAGCAAGAAGAAGAAAAGAGAAGAGTGCTGTGTGAAAAGGGAGTCTTACAATTCTTGGGAAAACTTCTGTGTGGAAGTAGAAAATGGCACATTACACATGTTGGCATTTTTCCTCCAAATCGTATTGTTCCTGTATCCTTTCTCATAGTTAGTGTTAAAGGACTGTGGCAGCCATGGGCTTATCACTGTTCAGCTCCATCTGTTGTCCTTCCCCCAACCACAAAGGAGGTAGGTACTGCCAGGATTGGGGGAATGAGACAGTCAGTAAGCTTCTCCTTAATCCTCCTAGCATGTAACCTGACTCCCAGTAGGAGGTTTGCTGAGGATTCATTGGCCTCAGGTCTTGAACAGGGCTTGACATTACCTGCTCTGTTATTATCCTGCCTGAGCAAGGGCAGGGACCACAGCTCATGCACTCCAGTATTCTAGTAATGTATGTATCAGAGCATTGAGGCACGGGAGGCTATATCAGAAGCCGAAAGAAATACAATTTTTATACTAAAGAGCAAGTTATTAATTTTTAAATTGCTGGTAGAATTTCTTTAAGCCTGTCTCATTTGCTTCTAAAATTTGAGTTGTTCACTATTTCCCATGATTTATCACTTTATCTAAGATAGTTGGTATCTCCAAGATTTCTTGTTAAATGGCTGTATGAGACTCCCTAGCCTCTTATTCCAATCTATCACAATCATATCTTCATGCATGTTTTCTCTAGAAAAATACTTATTTAAAAAATTGATTTCATGGAGAACTAATAGCAGGGAGAAGAAAAAAAGGACAGATGTGACATAGCAACCTCTATTAGAGCATTTACCCTATTCTAGCCTTGTAATCGGAAAGAGATGATTCTTGACTGAGAATATCTTAGAATAATGTGGATACAAAACAGTTAAGTTTTTCCTTTACTGTTATTTGGAGTTGATTAGCTCTGTTTCACACTGCATCAGGTGTAGGCATTGGGACCATCTCAACAAAATAAGCTGATAATTTGAATCATTGTAAGCCATAATCACTTGGTCCTTCCTGGTTTTCAGATGTATTACAATATAGGCTACTGTGAAGTAGAATTATTGGCAATCTTTCTGATACTCAGATGTTGCAAACATATAATTGGATTATGTTTCTTATTGACCACATGCTTTTGTCTCTCCAGATCATTCTAGTCTTAACCACCTTCCATGTACCACTGGTAATTATGACTTTTGGACAGTCCAAGCTATATCGAAGGTGAGATGCCTAGCATATGATTGGGGAATTTGATTGAGTAACATATTGTGACTGTAAGTTCTCTGCTTTTCTAGGCATGATGGGATCTAACAGTTGATTTAAAAAATCTTCTGGCCATCTTAAATTTTGACCAGATTGTCGCCCTCAGCACATTTTTTAATATCTAATTAGCAACCTAAAGCAGCATGAAAAGGAATCTAATTCCAAGGAAATAAGGTTGACCTGACTGAGTGGCAGAACAGTAAAAGAAGATAAAGGAAGAGTGTATAGGAGTGTGTGTATGTTAATTTAAATGGATATTTATTTGTGGGGAGGTAGCATAGAATAGAAATGGCAACCCACTCCAGTGTTCTTGCCTGGAGAATCCCAGGGACGGGGGAGCATGGTGGGCTGCTGTCTCTGGGGTCGCACAGAGTCAGACACGACTGAAGCGACGCAGCAGCAGCAGCATAGAGTTTAACCATCTTTCTACTTATTAGGACAAAATGGTTTTATACTCCTGAAGTAACAATCCTTACTGTACCTTCCAAGTGATTTTTCTTTTTTGGCCCCACCATGTGGCTTGAGAAATCTTAGTTTCCTGATAAGATATTGAACCCAAGCCCTGGCAGTGAAAGTGTGGAGTCCTAACCACTAGACTGCCATGGAAGTTAGATACCTAATATCTAAAATATTAGACAATATTTTTCATCTAACGTTATGAGCCCCAAACAGATTGTTTTTAGGTCCGAAGGAGGTTCTCAGGTCAGGCCTACCAAAGTGCCTGGTAATGATGATGGTAATATATGTTCTGGGACTATAGTCTATACTGTGACATTCACAGAGTTTGAGAGTTGTCTTTTCAAAGGTCCAGCTTGGTTAAAGGGTAGGATTCTTTTCCTTACCTGTAAGATTCAAAGCCAGCTAACTCCCAGAAGTTGCTGATTGTCTTCTCAATCATGTGTGTCTATCCCATTTTCTGCCTAGGGACCTAAAGAAATTTGACATTTCAGCAGATAATATAGAAATCACCCTCTGGGCCAAAGGATCTCCCAGGAGCCACCATACTTTCTCAGGGTTCTTTGCTTGATTGTTGACGTTGGCCAAGGTGGGAGCGAACCCATGTTGAAACTCTAATATATATCAGTCCAGCCTCCTTTTCCCAATAGGTGACCCTTGACTGCTGCTCCTGAGTCTGGAGCCAGTGCTTTCTGCCCTTCAACACAAAGACTTTAATTTAAAAAGAGGTCAAGAAAGAATTGCCATCTTGAAATTGTTGTACACTGCAGGAAGGCAGGTTCTTGACTAACTTGGGGTTCTCCAGCAACTAGCTAAATGACTGACACATAACAGACAGGCAGTACATATTAATTGAATGAAGGAATGTCTTGCCTTCTTTAATAATTCTTAGGCTAATAGTATTTTTATTTGTTTGATAAGGATTGACAAGGTATTACAGAATCCTAATTCTAGAAGGGACTGTAATTTATAGGTGATTTTGTTTATTAAGTTAGAAAACTAGTTGAACCATTTCAGGTAGATGTAAAGTATCCTGTTTGGAAAGGAAAAAAATGCATTAAAATTTTTGTAACTTTAGTAAACTCTTTCCATTTTTTAAGAAACTTTGCTGTTGTAAAAGTCTTTATGATACAGTTTTCCTTACCAACTCACCTTCCATTAAAAAAGCAATGCAACCATATTATAAAACATTGGAAATTTTAAATGAAAAAAAATTCACCTTAAAGTCAAGTAATCTTATTTACAGTTTATTATCTTGACGTTTCCCCTTTAATGTTATACCATATAATTCTATAGTCTTAGGAAGCAACATGGTACAGTGTAAAGTTACCTCTTGGCATATAGGCCTGGGGTTGAATCTCAGCATTATTTGTGAGCAGAATGAACTTGGGTAAGTCATTTAACCTCCCTGAGTCTTTTTGTCATCTGTAAAAGAAATATGATAACAACAGCCACCTTAGAGCCATTGAGAGTTGTGCTTTGCAGCACCTATCATGGAATAAGAACTTGGTACCGTTAGCTGTTGCCTTGCCAGTGGCCAGATACGGCATGTAACCAGCATGTACTGGCACTGTGGTACTATTAGTAGTTTTTTTAATGAATTGAAAGCCTTCCATACCAGTTAATAAAAGGTGATTTCCTGCCTGCCCCCAGATGCCTCCATAGCTTCTACAAGTACACCCCCTCCCCAGCCAACATGGAAGTGTTACCAACACCTGATGTTATGAACTATAACCATTCTGATTAGTCACTGCTCGTACCATATTTGTCAAATTCTTATCATTTTTGTTAGATTGAAAGAATTTACTTAATCATTATTCTCTTGGACACTTAAGTTGTAGTTTTTTCACTATTGTTAATGCTACTATGATAAATATCACACATGTATGTCATCAGTTCAGTTCAGTCGTGTCCGACTCTTTGCGACCCCATGAATCACAGCATGCCAGGCCTCCCTGTCCATCACCAACTCCCGGAGTTCACGCAAACTCATGTCCATCAGGTCGGTGATGCCATCCAGCCATCTCATCCTCTGTCGTCCCCTTCTCCTCCTGCCTCCAATCCCTCCCAGCATCAGAGTCTTTTCCAATGAGTCAACTCTTCGTATGAGGTGGCCAAAGTATTGGAGTTTCAGTTTTAGCATCAGTCCTTCCAGTGAACACCCAGGACTGATCTCCATTGGACCTTGCTTCTATCACCAGTCTCATCCACAACTGGCTATTGTTTTTGCTTTGGCTCCATCCCTTCATTCTTTCTGGAGTTATTTCTCCACTGATCTCCAGTAGTATATTGGGCACCTACCAACCTGGGGAGTTCCCCTTTCAGTATCCTATCATTTCGCCTTTTCATACTATTCATGGGGTTCTCAAGGCAAGAATACTGAAGTGGTTTGCCATTCCCTTCTCCAGTGGACCACATTCTGTCAGACCTTTCCACCATGACCCGCCCGTCTTGGGTGGCCCCACACAGCATGGCTTAGTTTCATTGAGTTAGACAAGGCTGTGATCCGTGTGATCAGATTGACTAGTTTTCTGTAATTATGGTTTCAGTGTGTCTGCCCTCTGATGCCCTATCGCAACACCTACCGTCTTACTTGGGGTTCTCTTAAGAAGATGCTTATTTCCAGTTTATATTATGGTAGCAAATGAAAACCTCGTCTCTGATCTCTGCACGTTTTGAATCCTTTACTAAATTCCTTCTCTTGGTTGAATTATGTTCTAAACCTGTTGCTTCAGCCGCTTTTTTGTTTGCTTTCTGAATTCACATGTTAGCCTCTATAGTGCTCTTCAATCACGTGGCTAGAACTGGACCAACCTGACAGACCAGAGTCATACCCACGGGGAGTGAAGTGTTTTCACGACTGCTTTTCCTGTCCTTTTGCTTTTCAGCGTTGTGCTTACTTTGAGACAACCCCAAACAAAACAAAACAGTATTGCTGTGTTCTGCTTAAATACCTACCACCCTCTGACTCAGCCTTTTTCCATCCTATATTTGTCTAGTCTTGTGAGAAACCACTAATATACACTTTACTAGAGAGTAAAGCGAGTTGTTTCTGGTATAGTATGTTACTAAGGTTCTTTTTCTTCATTTTGCACACCAGCTTTGTTTGTTGGGTTTGTTTGGTTTTTCCAAGGTCATTTTGAATATTAATTACTTCCTCCCTGCTGTGAAATGAAAACTCTTCCAAAATTTGGGTGGAGACTGTAAATATGCCTTGTTGCCTCCCCAGCTAGGCTGGCCTGGCCTAGTCTGAAGTGACTCATGTTGTTGGACACACCAGCCAAGAGGCACGTGTTGCTTCAGAAATGGGAAAGGGAGGGAGCAATTTGAGCAAAACGAGTCCTGAATATGCTGAGCTTGTGCAACTGAGAAATCAAATAAAAGCCTGTTGAATCTGCTCTGAAGACTCTTCTGTTTTTCGCAGCTTTAATGATTGTATTATTTATTGGATTGTCTTTCTCTCTCAAATCTTATGTGGTCAAAGGTTCATTTGGGATTCAAATAGGAGGCAGCTAATCAGATGCCACCTGCCATAAGCAGCGCCGCATGGAGGTATGCGTGAGGAGAAGGAAGTTAGTTGTTTCTGTTACCTGTGTCGAGTTAGAGGGAGCACACTTCAGAAAGAGGTTTGTTAACAGATTTAGGAAATAAAATCCCTGGGCATTAATGATTGGATAGAATTGAATAACATACTAATATCTTCAATTAAAGGGAATCATATTTGAATAGTATAAATTTTGATTCCCTCTTCAGGAATGTTACCTCTCAGTTACAAATATGAAATTAAAAAGGAAATAACTAGCTATAGTTACGGAGAAGGCAGTGGCACCCCACTCCAGTACTCTTGCCTGGAAAATCCCATGGACGGAGGAGCCTGGTAGGCTGCAGTCCATGGGGTCGCTGAGGGTCGGACTCAACTGAGCGACTTCACTTTCACTTTTCACTTTCATGCATTGGAGAAGGAAATGGCAACCCACTCCAGTGTTCTTGCCTGGAGAATCCCAGGGACAGGGGAGCCTGGTGGGCTGCCATCTATGGGGTCGCACAGAGTCGGACACAACTGAAGCGACTTAGCAGCAGCAGCTGTAGTTAAGATGACAATTTGATTTTCAGCAACAAATGTTGTGTGCCTTTTTGTTTTATGGCCCTTTGAGTCTAACCTTTCATTGTAAGATTAACTTAGTGAAGCACATTATGTACAGCAAAATTCTATACCAAGTTAACAGAAAACTGCTGGACTGTTTTACTTGTGATTTCTATTTCCTATTGAAAGTTGTTCAAATTCTGGAAATTGGTAAGGGAATCTCTAAGAGATTTCACATTAAAGTTTATACTGTAGTCAATGTAAGTTTTTCAGGATGTTACCTGAGGTTTAATAAAAAGGATAACTTAAATATATGCAACAGAAACTTCTCTGACAGTTTAGTGGCTAAGACTCCATGCTTCTACCACAGGAAATGCAAGTTTGATCCCTGGTCAGGGTACTAAGAACCCACATGGTCAATAAATAAATAAACAATAAAGATATGCAGCAGATACTAAAGCAGAGTTCAGTAAACCAGGTTCTCCAAGGCATCTCATTATGACAACCTTTTTAATGATATGCTTGGCTCAGTTTTCACCTTAGTAGATTATTAGCAATGACTGCATATTCTAATTACAAGGTTAGCATAAATTCTGTTTGCAGAATATATTTTTCTGCTTTTTGTTTCTTAAAGTTTATTGAAATGTATGATGATGGCATTTTACTGCACCTTCATTTTTACAAACTTAGGGCATATAAAAATCATGAAGCTAGGTGGTTTTTGTCACTTAAATATTCCCATGATTTTCATGGGAATGAAAATCCTGTTCTTAGGATTGTCTTATTGTCAATCAGAGCAAAATAAGGACCTCAGATACATACTCACGTTCCTTCTGATAAAAAATTGTGTGATTTTATTTATAATATTTCACCCTCTTTATTTTCCTACTTGTATTTTCAAAACTTCTGTAGAAAACATGTATCCTTTTCAAATAAGGATAAAACACAATGAAAATTAAATTTAAAACACATAAGGTAGCATCAGAGACAGTTGGGGTTAAAACAAAGAAACTGAAGTATTGGGAATTCAGTTTAATGTAGATTCAGATTCTGCCCATCTCACCCGGCAGTGGTTTCAGGTCTGTAAGTCTTGGAACATTTTAATAAGCTACAGTCTGCTTATTGATCTTTTAACTGGAAATCTCAATCCAGTTAGTTCTCATTCACAATAATTATGTTCTCCAGTCTCCATGAATACTGAATTAGTGAATACTGAGCCATTGCTTCTAGGGGAAATACAGAATTAGGTTCCTGCAAACTTCTGGCCACAGCATTCATTTTCATCAGTTGATCAGTCTATTAACCTTGTTTTATGTGTGTTTCTGTTTAAAGATACCTTGTGTGTATTATTGATTCATTGAGCTCACAACCAACTGTTGCAGAAAGAAGTTTATCTAACTCACATATTTTCTCCAGAAACACCAAACAGCACTTCATAACTGTGCTTGGGGACTATTTAAATAGCAAAGCACCAACAGAAGGCACAAAAATGCAAAATGCAGAGCAGTAAACAGACTGTAAGGAAGATACTCATGCACAGCATAAGAGCTGAAACAAGAAGGCAGGCCAGCCGCTTGTTGGACTGCAGAAGGGAACGTGAGCCCCAAGTGAAACATTTTTCGCTGCCCTATGCGTATCTGCCAGTGACTAGAAAAGTGTCATGAGTATTGATTTGGGGTTACAAATCTGAGTAGGCAAATTTATAAATATGGAATCTGTAAATAATGAGGATTAACTGTATAAGCTTTCTCAATTAGTGAAAACTAGAAAACTAATTTTTTTGGAGTTTGTTGTCTTTCTTTTTGCTTTTATTGTAATAATTTATAGTGACTTAATCATGGCAAAAATGAATTAAAGGAGTAAAGAAGTGGTTAGGCCTGAAAATCAACCAAACAAGGATATTTATGCTTGTTTGATTGTTGAAAAAAGTAAAATGTAAGATTCTCTGAGATATTTATTGTAGGATTCTTTTATTGTTACTTTTCATTGAATATCTGCAGGTCAAATGCCCATTGTCACAGTTCCTCTGTATTATAAATGAAAAGTGGTCAAAACCGGAGGTGTGATTCTTCGTTATTGGCATTTGGGTTGAATGTCAGTCAACATGTTAGTCTTCTGGAAAAATACCCTCCTGAGTCCTTCATCTTAGGAGGAATTTTAATGCTATGTCTTATCAGAACTCCATGTGATGATTACTTTTTTTAAATAATGTCTAGATTTTTCATGTTCTTTGGTGGTATTAGGCTCTATCCTCCCAAAAACGTTTGTACTCCAGTACTATTTTTTATTGTTACAAATGTACATATTCTTATACATGTTTACACCACAGATATAGCAAAAGTGATCATTTGTTTTTGCTAACCAGAAAGAGCTTTGTTAGGTTTGATGTATAGAATTGTTATTAAAAAGACTTACTTCTAAAGCAGATGGTTTCACAGGGCTTTGTTAATGTTTCCTGTTCATAACTCTTAATTATCATATGGAATTTGAAAAGTGATTTCTTTTTCAATGTGTTTCATTGATTTCCTCTCCATGATATATGATGTATGCCAATATATATGCTGATAAAAGATAAAGCCACTTTAAAGCAAAGTGCCATATTAAAATATATTCTGATCTTCTGGACTTCCTGACTGGCAATATGAGTCGGGAAAGTACCTTGCTTGAAGCAAACGAGAACCTGAGATGGGCAGAAGAGATGCTTTTAAGAATCCTTTCAGGAATGAAAGAGAAAAGATGTCCATTTCTGCTACTAAAGAATTTTTTTTCTGAACTTTAAAAATAATACCAGTTCATTGTTAAAAAGTCTGTAAAAGGTAATAGAAACTTACTATGAAAATAAAAATAACAGGTTATCCTAAAAAAAAAAATATATATATATATATATATATTTTCCTGGGCCCTACATGGCCTTGACAAAACACTACTTAAATCCCAGCAGGTTGACACTGGTCTCTCATGCTCCATTTGTTTATCTGGCAAAAGTGCCAGAGTGTTGTAGCAGATGATTTTTTGTTTCCCTTGTGTTGCTTTCTTTTTCTGAAGGGCAGGGATGTGTTTGTTGTGCCAAGTTCTTGAAAAGCAAGTGCACTTGCCAGCAGGTTTGTGGAGGTTCCCTGGGATGTCACGAAGGAGGGGTGATTTGTGAACTGGTGATAATCTAGCTGCTGCAGACTCTTTAGGACATGGTCTGAGCTATTGATGATGTATGCACTGTAGAACTAGGACTTGAAGATGCATATCTCTTGGCCTGCTGTCTAGAAGATAAGAACTTTTCTTGTACTCAGAAGTCAAAGGAAGGGTAACAGGAATCTGTTGGGTGGTTTCTAATCCCTATTTTATTTAGTTTTTTCTGTGTGTGTTCTAAGAGATGGAAAGACAACTTAAAAGTCCCATGTAGTTTGCTTTAGCATGGTGAAGGGACCTCTACCTTCTCTCAGAGATACTTCCCTCCTGTCTCTCTTCAGTTTCCTCTAAGCGGACCTTTCCTGACAGGCCACAAGCCCTGGCAAGAAAGAGCAGGACCACTGGTTGCAAAGGAAGAATTCCTTACACATAATTAAAAGTTGTCTCAAGTTTGGGGCTGAGCGTTAAGAGAATTAGATTGTAGTTTCAGTTTTGCCCTTAATTGACTGGTTGACTTTTGATTAATTGCTTCCCCTTGAACCTCCTCCTCTGTGAAATAAGGGAGTTGGACAAGATGTTCTCTTCAGTTCCTTGCCTGTCTCATGGTCTGTGGTTCTGTGATTCTTTTTCTGTTGAGGCTAATAGCAAAACTGTACCACCCCTTAAGTCATATCAGTGAAGACCACTGTACATTGCATTTATCATGGGCAACTGACTTGCAGTGCTCTGTGGTCATCACTTATGATACTGAAATTTAATTAATATTAAGATCTAGCATTATATATCATGTTAGAGCTGTGCATAGTATTAAATACTCCTGACTTTTTTTTGTCTTACTTTTTGAAATCTAAAAATTGACTTTAATACTTCTCAAAGATATTGTTGAAATTAACTTTTGGGAAAAGCTCTAAACAACCTGGGAGTTGCGATTAAGTTTATCTGTCTTCTTTAGCTGTGTGCTGCATGCATTAAGAGATTTGTGCCTAAGGATGGTAACTTTGGGGGAGGAGGTACTCAAGATCCTGCTACTTAACTTACAAGCTTTATCACGAGTACAATACAATGCATTGATAAATTAATTAGAAGGCCTTTGGCTACATTTAGCAGAGAGCCCAACTCAAACTTTTAATATAATAGCTTAAGTAATAAGGGAATTGGGACTTCTCTGGCAGTCCAGTGGTTAAGACTTCACCTTCCAATGCTAGGGGTGTGGTTTCGATCCCTGCTAGGGGAACTAAGATCCCACATGCCTCAGGACTGAAAAACCAAAATAAAAAACAGAAGCATATTGTGACAATTCAATAAAGACTTTAAAAATGGTCCACATCAAAAAATCTTTAAAAAATAATAATAAGGGAATTCACAGAGGAAGGATGGGTCGATTCAGTGCAGCGTCACAGGCTACCTCTCCGGAATCCCAGAACTATTTCAGCAGTACTGGTCACTTATGTTGGCTTCTACTTCAAGTTTGGCTCTCACTGTATCAGAATGCCTGTAGCATTTTTTTATTCTGTTTTGTATTCACATAGTACAACATGGGAGTTTCTCAACGTTGATGCTATTGGCATTTGGGGCCAGATGCCCCTTTGATGCCAGATGCTTGTGGCCCTCTCTTTTTTTGGGAGACTGTCCCATGTATTGTAGGATGTTTGGCAGCACCCCTGACTTCTACCTACTATGATGCCAATACAATGCCAGTAGCACCCAACCCTGAGTTGTGATAATGAACAATGCCTCCAGACATTACCAAATGTTTGCTTGGTGGGGTGGGGGCATGGGGCAAAAATACCCTGGTTAAGAACCACTGATCCTTAAGGAAGACAGACCATTTCATTAAGTGATTGTCTTAAGTGTGTTTCCTAATTGATCCCAGTTCTCCCACTTTTTTCTTACTGGCTCAGTCTAGGTCCTTGCCTCATTCCTGACTCTGTCACCCATGAGGGATTGGAACTTCCTTCCACTAATTAGGCCCACCACCGCGGGTAGGGGTAGAATCAGGAGGGTGAGTGCCTCGATAAAGTTGCCGGAGAGTGAGGGAAGCTAGGTACAAACCCAACAGTGCCCATGACCTCTGCATTCTAAATTTGTCCTTTTTTTTCCCTCTCAGTGAGGACTATGGAAAGAACTTTAAGGATATCACAAATCTCATCAATAACACATTCATTCGGACTGAATTTGGCATGGCTATTGGTCCTGAGAACTCTGGGAAGGTGAGACTATATCATACGTGTACAAAACTGTGCATAGTACCATATACAAGGCTGTCAGATGTTGATATTTGAATGGTCTAGTGATACACAGCAATATATTTAGTTTACTATTACAATATTTACAATATAATAAAATGAAACAATTTAATACTGATTACGAAAGAATGGCGTTTTGCACACAAGTTGTTTTTTTTGGACCTTGTCTAAGATGCATCAAAACTCTTCATAATTATGTGGTGGTTGTTTAGCGTTACAAGGTATACGTCTAAAGACAACATTCTAGTCTTTGGGGAAACTGGCTAATCTCAGACTGATCAAGCTTATCTTCATAGATACAATGCAGTGTCTCAGGACAGTATTTTTTTTTTGTAAGACTAATACTTCAGGAAGAGAGTGTATCAACTAATCTGTTTTTATAACTCTTCTTACTTTTGGAACTAAAATTTTTGAACAAATGTCTGGTGAAAATGGTGGAGGAACTTCATGTACTTTTATAGTATTATACCCTGGTTCTGAACTTCCTTCTCCCTGACCAGGTGATTTTAACAGCAGAGGTATCTGGAGGAAGTCATGGAGGAAGAATATTCAGATCATCAGATTTTGCAAAGAACTTTGTCCAGACCAATCTCCCTTTTCATCCTCTGACTCAGATGATGTATAGCCCGCAAAATTCTGATTATCTTTTAGCTCTCAGCACTGAAGTAAGTCTAGTTGAAGAACTTGTCTTGCCTTTGGGGTTTTTATAGTCTCAAAATGCACTGTCTTAAGAGGGCCGTGTAGGTGACGCTTTTTATGTTGGACTGTCTTCTAGTGACTGCTTATGGTGTGAAGTGTGGGTTTGTGGTTTGTGTGTGTGTGTTTTCCTATATGGTAAAGGACACAATTTTCATATGCTGTCTATACCAGATAGGTATGTGTCTAGTTATCATTACAATTTTTTTTAAGTGAACAGATACTTACTACTAGAGTAATGAACTAGGAAACAGTTTAATCATTCATGTTCTGCAAGAGACAGGCCATAAATTGTTAAACTTTTAAGATTGTTATTGTGTCTTTCCTATGGCCAAACTACACCTTTATAATTTTTTCTTGTTCACAGTCCTTAGTATAAAAACCTGTTGATGTCTGTCTTTGACGCCCATGTGTTAAATATCCAGAGTCCTAATTCCCTGCACCCCCTATCCCATTCCTGTACTCTTCCCAGAAACCACGGGTGGCCCTCCCACCTTTGTTCGGAAAGTTTCCTGAGGAGCAGCTCAGCTTTACCATTCCTGGAGGACCAGTCTGTTTTATCATGGATGTTAAGGGCCCAGAGTGGCTGAGTTGCCAGACTATGATAGTAGTCATAATTAACACTCTGTGTTTATATGGCTCTCTCGCATCATTTGCTTAGAGTGTGGTCTGCTGACCTGCAGGATCAGATAAAAATCCCTGGGAGCTGGTTTAAGATGCAGATTTCTTGGCCCCGATCCGGATATAGTGTGTCAGTGAGGTGGCTAGTGTTTTTAACAAGCTTGCCAGCCAAGCCTGCACACTAAAATCTGAGAGCCATTGCTGTGATGGCCATTCTGGGAATAGAAATAGGATTATCAAATATAGACAAGTTGGGCTGAGCAACAGGATGGCATAGGGAGGATGAGAAGGACACTTGGAAGAGAGGTCTGGGTTCTGGGTCTTCTGGGGGCAGAACTTTCAGCTGAGGTCAGGCTGGGAGGCTCAAGGAAGGTCAGAGTTAAACTCAGCCAGAGGAGGAAAACTAGCCTACAGGATAGGCTTCACGTCTGAAAGCAACAATTCCTGGGAATTGGCCTTCAGCAGCTTGAGTCAGACACAACTGAAGTGACTTAGCAGCAGCAGCTTGAGCTGAAGGCCCTTCAAGGGAACAAAGAGACCCCTGTTGGAATGGACAGAACCATTGATATGCCTTTGAAAACCCCATCACCCTTACCAAGTATCTTAAGTTTATTAAAACAGCTATCCTAGGGAGAGGCAAGCACAATATGCTTTTAGACCTGAAATTTCTTCCCATTAAGGGTGAGTTTGAAGTACAAATAATCAGGGTGGAGAGATGGACCAATTTGTACTAAAGTGTAAATAGGTGATATCAGACCCTCCCCTATTTCTAAGTAGGATTAGGTTAATTAGAAATGCTGGGAGGTGAATGTTACTAGAGGAGGAAGAGTTAAAGAAGAATGATGGGTGAAAGTGGAGGACCGCTGAAGTTATTTCTGCCTAAACCATCACCATTTCATTTGAGCTGCTCCAGGACATTTCAGTCCCACCTCCAGTGGGTCTGAGCTCACTAGACTCCTATTGCCAATGTCACTGAAATTGTCAGTTTTTATCTTATGAAGTCTCTGCTGCACTTGAAAGCATTGACCTCCTTTTGGGAATTCTACTTGCTTGGCTTCTGTGGCAGTCCCTTTGGTTCTTTCCCACCTTCTAACCATTGCTTCTTAGTCTCTTTTTTAAACTCCTTTCAACCTCCCCTTAAATCCCCATTGCTCATTTTACTCTGAGTAGTCTCTTCCACTCTTTACCATTTTGCTACCACTGTGAAATATAAGATTCTCAAATGCCTACCTCTGGTCCTGGCTTCTTCCTGGGGCTTCAGATGCCTTTCTTGCTGTCTGCTGGGTATCTCTAGCTAGATGTCCCACAGGTCCCTCAGACTTAACCTTTCTCAGCAACATTGTTCTTCCATTCATCCTTATGCTGGCTAAAGATTCCACAACACTGCTTTCCCCTCACCGAGAATCTCAGAGTGTTCAACTTTCACACACACACACACACACACACACACAGACATGCACTCCATCCTGCCCTACAGGAAAATGTCCAGTTCTACTGAATCTAGAGTCTATATTATTTCTGAGCCTTTTCCTCACAGCTGTGGCTTCAGGTCTTACTAACTCTTAATGCAACAATTAGTCACTCCTTTCCCTGCTTCTATTAATAGTTTGAACCCTCTGAAATCCATCTTTCCCACTGTCATCCAAGTATTCCTCTTAAAAAAAGTAAAACTGGTCATGTCATTCCCCTACTTCAAGTATCCCATATAAAATAAGGACCGGATTCCTCAGTCTGGCACAGAAGGAGGGCTCTGCACGAGCTGCCGCCCCCTCCCCAGCACTGGCTCCTCTCTTCACCTTGGAATGTTGCTCCATCTGTGTCTGAAGGCTTCAGCTCCCTGCACACACTGAGATGTTTCATCACCTCTCTGTCTCTGCTTGTACTAATCTCTTTGTGCATTGACATCTCATCTCCCATTTGCCTTCTTTTGGTTACACTGCTCATCATTTAAGACTCAGTTTGGCTGTCTTCTTCACAAGTCAGCTCTGATGCTTTGTCTCTCCTTTCCCTGCTCTTACCCCAGAGACCATGTTTCCATAACACTTACCGTGTGTATTGAACTTTCTTATGTGTACCTTTGTTAAACTATGAGCTCCTTGAGAGCAGGGAGTGTGTCTTATTCATCTTTGTATCACCAGTGCAGTGTCTGGTACACTTGGCACATAGTAGGCACTTCATAAGCATTTGTTATTCTGATCCAAGACCCTAGGGGGGCCCCATAATCTGTGTGTCTGTGAGCTCGGCAGTTTGGCTGGAATTTCAGTGTGTGTTTTTACTGCCCTGAATGATTGGATATGAATTATTAAAAGGTCATACAAGCAGCTGCACATGATAAAACTGGAATTTTGATAAGTCATTTATAATCTTTCAGAATGGCCTGTGGGTGTCCAAGAATTTTGGGGGAAAGTGGGAAGAAATCCACAAAGCAGTCTGTTTGGCCAAATGGTGAGTAACAGAAGATTCCATCCGTGCAGAGCCCTAAACCTTTCCTGATGATGCTGCCAGAAGTCACACAAATCAGTGTTAAGCACTTAATAGGTGCCAAGTGCTCTTCAGGGTGCCATAAGGGATGTGAGAGAGGGGTGCAGCATAGACCTTGACCTGGAGGAACTTCTAATTCTGCTGGGAAAGAAGACTTGTCTCACTAAATGTTAAAATATAAAACAAGGCACGTCACCGAGTAGGTACTGCCTGCAAAAGGTTTATTCTGTGTACACGGTGACATCAATTGCAATAGCATAAAATACTGCTTTGACTAGAGGGCTTACATGCTTCTCTGCGTGCACATTTATGCTCCCTCATCTAGAGATCCAGGTCAGTTAGGTGGAATGTAGTGAGGAATCAGGAAGAAAGCTCAGAGAGCCTCCAGGCTGCCAGAGTCACGCTACCCATGCACCACAATTCGTTCACTTCTCTTGATTGCCCACCCCATCTGCTTACAGAGGATTCAGTGGAGGAGGCTCTTACTCAGGAGTCAGGTCACCTTTGTTCTAACCTTTGTTCCTCTTAAAAAAAGGCTACTAGTCAGTGGCTTAACTTTTCTGGGATTTAGCTTGTTCCTTCTATGAAAGGAGATTTATTTGGGGAGTTTGGGGGATGGTTGAGCAAGAATTAAGAGCCATCATACCTCCAAACTCTGATTAGGCTCAGATTCTTGTTTAGAGCCTCTTTCTTCTTTCTCTTTGACTAATTTTAGCAAGTTCATTGATCTAGTTTCCCAGTTGATAGCAGGTTGCTGCCAGAAGTGGGGTATGTGAGTGTAAACAGCAAGCACAGACCAGCCTGAGAGTCTGCTGCCTGGGAGCCGCACGGAAGCAGGAAGAGCTCTAAGAACAGGCAGAGACAGAGAACAAGACAGAGAAACAGACAGGATGGAGGGATTTAGTGCTGTGTCAGGAGCTCAGATGGTAAAGCGTCTGCTTACAATTCGGGATACCTGGCTTCAATCCCTGGGCTGGGAAGATCCCCTGGAGAAGGAAATGGCAACCCACTCCAGTATTCTTGCCTGGAAAATCTCATGGACAAGGAGCCTAGTAGGCTACAGTCCATGGGGTAGCAAAGAGGCGGACACGACTGAGCGACTTCACTTTCACTTTCAGGAGAACACAAAGCCTCGGTAAGTTCTAATGGGAACATTGCATTACAGTTTCATACAGTTGGTGTTCATGACAGTGATCCATAATCCCAAGGAAGAGTTTGCTACTTATTGTTCTTTGCTTGGAGAGGTAGGAAAATATAGATATAGACATTGATATAGACAAGGTGTGATATAGACATTGCCAAATATGTCCATTGAAATTAACTAAAACATTTAAAAAATGATGCTTAAGCAAGCATCCTTTTTTAGGAAATGCTAGTTAAATGAGGTTTTTATAGCACTACTGTGGTACACATCGCGTGTCTGCTTTCGTTTTATGTATTTTAATTAATTGTGTTTATATCTTATATGATCTTATCAGGAAGGAATTTTTAAAGTAACAAAGTTAACAAATTATTTTGCTCCTGATAGACCTAAAATATGTAGTGTGTGTTCAAATAAGACTATAATAATTTTGGTCATTAAAGCTCACCTTTACATCCATATATCAGATCACCACAATGTACATTTTAGATGTCTTACAATTTTAGTTGTCAGTTATACCTCAGTAAAGCTAAAGGAAACAACAGAAAACTCATCTTTAAAACTAAAGAGTTATTTTAAAATGGTATTTTGTTTTGTATCTTATACAAGAATTTTTACTTTTGTTAACTTGCTTCATTGAATAGTGTCTAAATATACGATTTGGGCTCCTGCTAACTGTTTACTCACCTTTTAGATCTTTGGTTTCTAGAAATTTACAGTCTAAAGCTCTGAAAGAACATGCTCAGACCCAGCACTTTTTTGTTTTATTGAGGAACAGTTGATTTGTAATATTATAATCATTTTAGGTGTATAACATAGTGATTCAAAAATTTTATAGGTTATACTCCATTTATAGTTATAAAACATTGGCTTTGTTCTTTGCACTGTACAATGTATCCTTGTAGCTTATTTACTTTATACATAGTAGTCTCCACCTCTTAATCTCCCACCCCTTTCTCACCTCTCCCCTACTTCCTCTCCCCAGTGGAAACCCCTAGTTTGTTCTCTATATCTGATAGCCAGCACCTTTTGCTGGTGCTAATCTATCAGTCCTATCAAGGTCTGAATCTAGTTCCTTGGAACTCCCTTTCCAAGTTAGAGTTTAAATAATTCAACTTCTGACCTAGTTGTCTATTTCAGATGAAAGAACTAAATTATTTAGTTCATGCAAAGCACTGAACTAGGTTCTAAGGGGAAACAACAAAACTTAGTACCTGCTGTGAAGAACTCAGTGGTGGAGTAGGAGAGGTAAGGCACACAGAATGCAATTGAAATAGCCAAATAGGAGACAAAGGAATGGCCAGGCGGCTGACACAGAGCTGCACGGGAGAGCTGCACGGGAGAGCTGCACGGGCTCTCGAGCAGCACTCCTCAACCTAAGCACTAATGGCGTTTGGACTGGATAGTTCTTTGTTGTGGGGGACAAGCCTGTGCATTGCAGGATATTTAGCAGCATCCTTGGTCTCTCCCCACGTAAGAGTTGTAACATCTCCCCTCCCCCACTGGTGACAGCCAAGACTGTCCCCTGGGGAGCGATATTGGCCCTGGTCGAGAACCACTGCTCTAGAAGTTTGCAGCAAAGGAATCTTCAAGTTAGAGTGACAGGAAACTTCATGGGAGAGCTAGATTTTAACCTGGAGCCTAAAGATTGTGAGGGTAAGATTTAGTCACGTAAGAAAAAAACATTTTAAGAAGGAAACAATCTGAACCAACACAGGAGGCAGGCTTGGAGAGTGTAACGAGACCAGTTTGACTGGCTGGAAGAGTTCACATAAAGAAGTATGGAGTGTGGAGAATGCCTGGGAGCAGACTGGGGGGACCTAGATATGCTGCTGCAGAAGAATCAGGTGTACAGCATCCGAGAAAGCTGTTTTGGCTAGTACCCATGGGTGACGCTTATTAGACCTGCCTGGAGCTGAGTGATTAAGGTTAATGCAGTCTGTTAGCAGTCTTGAACCGTGTCTTTTCCCTGTCTTTGCCTCATTGTAGGGGATCAGAAAACATCATCTTCTTTACCACCTATGTGAATGGCTCCTGCAGTAAGTATATTTTAGTCCCAGAAAAGAGTGTCCTGGTGTCCATTCATGGTAGAATATTCTGAGTTGTAATAGGTAGAAGCATCAAAGATCCTTCCATTCTCTCGTAATTTTAATAGCTAAAGATAACTAGCTGTTAGTGATTTTTAAAATCTTGGAAGCACAAACAACCAAGTACTATACTGTGCCTTGATCAAATAAAAAATGCAGGCTATACACAGAGACACTATAACTTAATTTTAGCAATGTACATCAAGTAAATATTAGGCTACAACCAATAACAAAATGAAATGTATAGAGATTTCTGCCAAAGAGCATGGGCTGTGTTTGTGTTGGTGGAAGCCACTGGCTTTCCAGTCAGTGGCACAAAGCTGAAAGCATAATCTTTCATTTATTCTTTCAGCAGATTCATTTCATTTATTCATTCATTCGAACACCTGCAGTAGTATGTTAAACACTCTTCTCAGGATGGTGAGAACAAAACACCTAAGGCCAGCTCTCATGGAGCTTAAATTCGTGTAGACATGTTGGATGATCAGCCAGAAAATCAAAACTCAAATGATACAACTTAAAATACAATAAGATAGTTTCAAACTGTGTCATGAAGAAAGTAAAACAGGATGCTGTGGTGTTCTAATGCAACACTGTACTGAAATTAATCCTCTCTTCCTGTCCAATATAAAACTTCACATGTATAAAGATAAAACCAAAGTGTGAATTTCCTGTGTCAATTCCTATATCATTTTATATTGTTATCTGATTAACATGCATAGCATTGAAAATTCTGTTGCTATAAAACTAAGAGTAGTTCTAAAACAATTGTTTTGAACTAGAGGCTCACCAGTAAGTGAAATTTTAATTAATATTTTGTCTTGTTTAAGAAGCTGACCTTGGGGCACTGGAATTACGGAGAACTTCAGACTTGGGGAAAAGCTTCAAAACCATTGGTGTGAAAATCTACTCATTTGGTCTTGGGGGACGTTTCCTTTTTGCCTCTGTGATGGCTGATAAGGTGGGTGTTTGCCTCTTTTCTTTGGGTTCTGATATTTCTGAACCTCAAAATATGCCTCAAACAGATAGCTTCAGTAGATGTACTGATGGAGTTTCTTGCCTTTTGTAGTATTTAGTGTCACTGTTAGATTTGGAAGTGTTTCTTTTTATCGGGGCTGATTGATTCTTCTGGACTTCTCTCCACTTTGGCCTGTGTCACCAACTGAATTCTGGTGTCTGCTTAGGATATATCAACCCAGTGTTTGGGCTTTTCTCACACATGGATTCTGAAAAAAGCAATCTCCTTGCTCATTATCCAATGAAAATAATGGAAACGTAACATTTTTTGAGTACCTACTGTATACTAGGTACTGTTCTGGGTTCTGGGAATATAGCAGTGAACAAATCAGATAAATGTCTTGCTCTCAGAGTTTCTATTCAAGTAGGGAGATAGATACTAAACTAACAAATATGATATAATATCAGGTAATGATTAAAACTATGAAGAAACCTAAAACAGAGTAAATACATAAAAAGTGGCAGGAATTGGAGCAGCGCTGTTCCAGATAGGGTGGCTTGGAAGGGCTCTCTGAGACCCAACTGAAGTGAGAGGATAGCTGCGTGGATATCTAGGCTGAGTGAGCGCAAAGAGCCGCGGGCTGGCGCGTGCTTGGAATGCTGAAGGTAAGTGAGAAGGGCAGCGTGGCTGCAGCACAGGAAAGGGCGGTCCAAAGAGGGCAGCCGGTGGCCAGATCACACAGGGCCTCTGCAGGTTGTGAGGAAGACCTTGGCTTCCATTCTTCATGTGTTGGGAAGCTGTGAAAAGGGTGCAGGCAGGGGAGTGGTTTAACTGGCTGTTTCTTTTGATGGAATAGGTGTGCATAGTGTCACCTGAGGGTCAGGAATGGAAGTAGCAGCAGCAGCAGCGAGAGAGACAGTAGGTTGGACCAGGCTGCTAACAGTGGATGAGGGGAGACGTAGTAAGATCACGGACGTATTTTTAAATGCATCACCAGTAGTGTTTGCTGGTAGATTAGACGCAGATTGTGAGAGAATAAGATGAACCAAGGATAATTTTAGTCTTTGGCCTGAGCAACTGCGTGAATGGTGGTGCCATTTACTGAGATGGAAAGGACTACAGGAGAAGCAAGTTTGTGGGAAGAAAATCAAGAATTCAGTTTTGGATATGAGATGTGTATAAGATATATAGGTGAAAATGTCAGGTAAGCATTTAGGTATATGAATCCCCCAAAATTATATAGTATAATTATATGGAATGGTCTCATCTAGCTGTGTGACTAGATAGTATCTTGTGGGGGAATGAGTAGGTCGAGAAGAGGTGGGAGGGCTGAGCACTGGGTGCCCTGGTGCCCCTCACGGAATGGTGGGAAGAGACTGAAGAAGCTAGCAGAGGACTGAGAGGGAGGGACTAGTGAGGTGGGAGAATACGAGCTTTCATAACAGTTACCCAGTGAGGAAATGGATAACGAGATGTGTAATTATTAATAATAGTGTGTCTGTTAATGTCACTGCACATGGTGATATCTTGAAAGCCAAGTGAAAAAAAGGTTTCAATGAGGAGGAAATGGTCAGCTGCATCAAATTCAGCTGAGATGTGGAGTTAGATGAGTTCTGAGAATTATCCACTGGAGTTGGCAAAGTATAGGTTGTTGGTGACCTTGATGAAAGCAGTTTCTTTGGAGTACTGTGGTTAAGAGACTGGAGTGGGTTCAGAGAGAATTAGAGATAAGAAAAGTAGACAAGGTAACTATACATCACGCCCTTGAGCAGTTTTGTAATAATCCTCCCAACAGCCCTATAGTTCATACTGTTATCTCAGTTTAGGAAATTGAGTAACTTGTCTAGGTGGAACTCTGGTGGAAATCAGACTGTGTAATTCCAGAGATAGCTGCCTGTACACTGCTGCTGTCCACAAAATTAAAATTCCACTATGTGCTTTTGAATTCCAGTTTTTACCTGTTAATATAACAGCGAGTATAAGATTCAAGGTAAACATCTAAGATGTAAGTTAGAAAAGTAAGTTAAATGGACTCATCACTGAACTTTAAAAAGACTAATTCTCGTGCCCTGGCTGAACTGTGTCTAGAAGCTATTTTAAACTATTTATCAGATAGTACATGTTAATGGCCTCAACCTGTGCATACATGCTAAGTTGCTTCAGTAGTGTCCAACTCTTTTCGACCCTATGGGCTGTTGCCTCCACGCTCCTCTGTCCATAGGATTCTCCAGGCAAGAATACTGGAGTAGGTTGCCATTGCCTTCTCCAGGGGATCTTTCTGACCCAGGAATCAAACCTAAGTCTCCTGCACTACAAGGAGATTCTTTACCATTGAGCCATGAGGGAGACCCCTTTTAACAGCTAAATATTCCCTGATCAGCTTCCTTATGTTAATTTCTGACTCTCCTTGCCCTCTTTCCAGCCTGGCCTGTTCCCTCCATAATGGCTGTTCTGAGAGCCTTCCTTAAAGAGGAGACGTGTCACGTTTTTATTTACTTCATGATCTTCCAAACCTGGGTTTCATCTCCATTTTCCAGACCCATTATCTAATTCTTTTGATGATGCCAGAGCTGTCTAAATGGAACCAAACTTCTATGCAGCAGCCATCATTTTAAGAATTATCTGAGCAAACATGGCAAATGGCTGCAGAGCCAAGCTCATAATGGTCCCAACAAACGCTTATCTCTGTTGAAGGAAATTGGCATGTCAGAGGTTAGGAGGAAATATTGGTATCTTAGAGGGCCACACAAGAATGAAGAAGCCAAAGAGAAAGCCAGGATAACCTTACTTAAAATAGAATGGATTGTTCTAGTGCCTGGATCTTTGCAAAAGGTTAGAAAAAGCTTGGATAATTGGTACTAGGACCTTTCATTTATAATAGATGTACCTAGTGAGGAAATAGGTAATGAGTATAATTATTAAATAATAATGTGCCTATTAATGTTACTGCATATGGCATCTTGGTGGAATATTTAAAAGATAAGTATCGGCATTTGTTCCAGGATACAACAAGAAGGATTCATGTGTCAACAGATCAAGGAGACACATGGAGCATGGCCCAGCTCCCATCTGTGGGGCAGGAACAGTTCTACTCTATTCTAGCTGCTAATGACGACATGGTGTTCATGCACGTAGATGAACCTGGAGGTAAGAGCTTTGCAAATGGTTCACCCTTGACTGCATAGAGACTTCAACTCCGAACCCTATTTTAGTAGCTTTCCTTCTCAGTGTGCATGCTGCATCATTTTTGACTCTTTGCGACCCTGTGGACTATAGCCTGCCAGGCTCCTCTGTTCATGGGATTCTCTAGACAAGAATGCTGAAATGGGTTGCCATGCCCTCCTCCAGGGAATCTTCCCAACCCAGGGATCGAACCCACATCTCTTATGTCTCCTGCATTGGCAGGAGGGTTCTTTGGTTTTTCTTTTCACCCCTGGGAATTTATTAGTGGCCTACTTGTTATAGAGATGATATGTAGCCTCTGTTAAAAAGGCCACTTTCTTTGACTCTCTAACATGGTTTGTAGGTACGTCCAGGTGTTCTGGAGCAGTGCTGCTCAAAGAATGGTCAGAGAACGAGTACTGATTTGCAAGTTCTTTATTACCAAATAAGTGCAGAAAGCAGCATCAAGCATTTAGAAACTCTTACAGCTCTTTGACAAAGAAATTTTGTATCTGTTGACTCTAATAATACAAAAATTTGAAGATTGTAATTTTTTCTTTCTTTTGTATTTCATTTTTCTAGTGATAAATTTTTTGTTATATTTACAAAAGCATCAGTTTGTGACATAATTAAAATTTTAAAATTGATCCTTCATCACAGAGAGTTTGAGAAGCATTCGTTTAGAGTAAAAAGATTTAAAAATGTGTAAGATATGAAGCTAAATGCAATGCCTCTGCTACCAAAATATAACTGATTATACCAAAATATAAGAGCTTTTCTGTAACATCTGAGTAATTTATTAAACAAATTCATCATCTGCTATATTCAGGCACTAAGCTGGGTACTGGAATTAAAGATGGCCACGAAGTTCTTAACTATCAATCCTTGATTAGCTCTCAGGTCTGCATCCGCATCATGAAGAGAGACAGTTGGCTGATGCGTGCATATGTATGTGTCATGTGTATGATTAGACTGTTGTTTTTTCTCTGTTCCCTCCCAAGACTTGGTGGGTTTTTTGTTTGTTTGTGTGTTTGTTTGCCTGTTTCAGACACTGGATTTGGTACCATATTTACCTCGGACGATCGAGGCATTGTCTATTCCAAATCCTTGGACCGACATCTCTATACCACTACGGGTGGCGAGACGGACTTCACCAATGTGACCTCCCTTCGTGGGGTCTATATGACAAGTGTGCTCTCAGAAGGTGGGTCCTTCAGCTGAATCTGTTCAGAGCGGAGGCTTTGGGGGACATGGTCCTGTCCCCTCAGTAATGGTGCTTGCCTGGCCAACAAGCCTGTCTGTGAATTCTGGCTCTCTGTTTTAAGTAAGTTATGGTGATTAGAACTAAGAAAGAACAAAGCAACAGCAGGCATAAAGAAAGATTTGAGGTTATTTTGTTTATGAAAAAAGTCTTATGTATTGGGAAGTTCAGGCCTGTGGGAAGGAGTTTGAACCACTTTGCTTTTCTGATTGTCAAGGATGGAGCAATAGCCAGCTCAGATTTTTCCTGTGTTCTCTTCACTGGCTCTGCAGAGCCCAGTTGAACAAATAAACACGTTACTCTGAAGTACAAAGGTTTTTAAGGTTTTATTTATTTATGTATTTACTTTTTAGGTAGGAGGTGGGGGGTGTTTGTTTTAATTTTGTAAACACCTTGCAGTTTTCTACAGGATCTAAGTGATTCTGGCCTCTAGTTCCTCCCAGACATCACTTCCAGCTCCTCGCTCCTTTGCTTACTCTTGCAGTCACTCCAGTCCTCTGCCAGTCCTTAAACACATCAGGTTCACACACTCTTGGGTGAGAGATTTGCAGTGACCTCTTTCCCCAGATGTCTATGTGGCCCACACTTTCGTCCTCCCAGCCATTGGTCATGTTACTTTCTGATGAGACCTGCCCTGACTATCCTGTTTTAAATGTCAGTCTGCCTCCCTGCTACACATGCAGTCTCTCATTCCCAGTTATCTGTACAAGATTTTTCCAAAGCATGCATTTTCTAACACGCTATGTAATTTACCTATTTACAGTGTCTAGTGTTTGTCTGTCTCACCCTACTAGAATATATATTCCACAGAGTTTTTTTTTTTTTTCTAATTTGTTCACAGGTATATTCCCAAAGCCTTACAGCAATTTTCATATAGTGGATAGGCAATAAAACATTTATTGGGTAAATGAAATTTACTTTATTAGCTTTCATTTTTAAATTTTCCTTAAGAAAACTCAAAGCACTTCTTTTAATTTAAATATGCAACAGTTTATGTATCATTAGCAATAGAGAATAGGGAAGACACATGAAGAAAAAAAAATGTGTAAGAGAAGTAGGATATGGCGTGGTAAAGAGACAAAAGCTAGGAATTATTCATTGAGACTTAATGCAGATAATTCAAATCTTGAGATTTCCTAAAATAAGCCTGGTATCATGGCCTTAGTCCAAATTAGAGTGCCTTCCCATTGTAGATTTTCCTCCAGGGCAAGCAAGCAAGGAAGAATAGAATTGTGTTGATAAGGAGATAAATGGTATCTTTTTTCAAGAGTATCAGTCTAGATGATTTCTGGAATTAGTAGAATCCTGTTCAGGTGGGAAGCCTCTTTCAAGTATTGTACTCACCAGTATTGACCCATTTCACTGGATGTCAACATCTTGTGGGACTCTTGATATTACATAATCTCTGTTAGAGAGTTATGCAATGATAAACTGAATTGATTAGGGTGCTTCCTAATCAATATATCAAGATTAATGTCATCCTTTTCCTATTCAGATAATTCTATCCAGACTATGATCACTTTTGACCAAGGAGGAAGGTGGAAGCACCTGAGGAAGCCTGAGAACAGTGAATGCGATGCTACTGCAAAAAATAAGAACGAGGTTTGTTTTATTCCTACTGTCATATGTATTTGGAGCAAAGCAACCATTCTGTTCTGCTCTTATTAGTGCCAGGCTTTTGAATAATGAAGTTTTGTACTTGCTGAGGGTCCACAGCTAACAGTGGAAAATTGGGAAATGAGAGGTTGAAATTAACTAGGATGTAAGAAATTTGAACTGTGAAGAAAGACCAAAATATTACACTTTATTTGTCTTTAAAGAAAACCAAAACTGAAGGCTAACAATTTCAGTCGGTTTAGTTCAGTTGTTCAGTCGTGTCCGACTCTTTGTGACCCCATGGACTGCAGCACACCAGGTTTCCCTGTCCATCAACAGCTCCCAGAGCTTACTCAAACTCATGTCCATCGAGTCAGTGATGCCATCCAACCATCTCATCCTCTGTCATCCCCTTCTCCTGCCTTCAATCTTTCCCAGCATCAGGGTCTTTTCCAGTGAGTCAGTTCTTTGCATCAGGTGGCTAAATTATTGGAGTTTGAGCTTCACCATCAGTCCTTCCAATGTATATTCAGGACTGATTTCCTTTAGGATTGACTGGTTGGATCTCCTTGCAATCCAAAGGACTCTCAAGAGTCTTCTCCAACACCACAGTTCAGAAGCATCAGTTCTTTGGCACTCAGCTTTCTTTACAATCCAACTCTTACATCCATAATCACATCCATACATGACTACTGGAAAAACCATAGCTTTGACTAGACAGACCTTTGTTGGCAAAGTAATGTTTCTGCTTTTTAATATGCTGTCCAGGTTGGTCATAGCTTTTCTTCCAAGGAGCAAGCGTCTTCATGGTTGCAGTCACCATCTGCAGTGATTTTGGAGCCCCCCAAAATAAAGTCTCTCACCGTTTCAATTGTTTCCCCACCTATTTGCCATGAAGTGATGGGACCGGATGCCATGATCTTCGTTTTCTGAATGTTGAGTTTTAAGCCAGCTTTTTCACTCTCTTCTTTCACCTTCATCAAGAGGCTCTTTAGTTCTTCTTCCCTTTCTGCCGTAAGGGTGGTATCATCTGCATATCTGAGGTTATTGATAGTTCTCCCAGCAATCTGGATTTCAGTTTGTGTTTCATCCAGCCCAGCATTTTGCATGATGTACTCTGCATTTAAGTTAAATAAGCAGGGTGACAATATACAGTTTTGACATACTCCTTTCCTGATTTGGAACCAGTCTGTTGTTCCATGTCCAGTTCTAACTGTTGCCTCTTGACCTGCAATTTGTGCTAACAGTTTGTGTTATGCTAAATTGCTGAATGAAAACAGAGTGGTCAGATGGGCCAGTGATTAGCTAGGAGTCGCGAGGGCAGCTATGACACTCCAGCAACTCTACAGAAAGCCGTCGGCCAGCCACTCGTGCGCAGTGCAGAGCCGTATTGGCCAGAAACAAATGGAGGAGAACTTGGCCTCTCTTCCCATCTGCCAGGGTTCCACGTGGCCTGTGGATGTAGGTGGTGACCTGGTCTAACATGTGGATTCAAGAGCTGAGCCCTCTGAGGAAAGGCCACAAACTAGAGATTCAAAAGCATTGCTGCAGGAGAGCCAGGTTCCATGAGTGACAGGTCTTGAGAGGAAAGGAAAAAAACAAGCTTTGTGTCTGACTCTTTTAAAGAATCTGAGAGGAGCTTAGCAGAACCCTGGGAGTTTCCTTCAGGAGTGGCAGCACTGGTAATTCCAGGCTCTCTTCTGAGTACCTACCTACGGCTGGTATGCACTCTGCGTCCTGACTGGGCTTTCTGTTTTAAAAGACTCAACCAGTGGGAGATAAATGTACCCACACCATTCCCATCACACCCTCTCCCTTCTGTGTCTTCATGACTACTGTGGAGTCTCTCCCCTCCTGCTCCCCTTCCCACCCCTCCACCCTAGCCTTGCTCTGCTCCTGCCCTCTCCACCTCAGGCACAGGCACAGGTGCAGTGGCCTCCCTACTTACCTTGCCACCCTCATGCTGCTGTGCCTGTCCCTCCCTAGCACTCTTCATGGCTCTCTTTTGCCCATGATCTGGTGAATGAAGGCCCTCTCCTCCCCTGGCAGGTTCTCTTCTGCCTTTTCATTGCTGTTGCCCATTTCATTGTCGTTGTCACCGACATACCCCTTCTTGTAACTATGCTGCTCCCTGAACACCCTGCTGTGCCTCTAGCCCGTGTTATTCCTGGGGAGGTTGTCCCTGTCTCCCCTCCCCCAAGTTCATTAAGGTTAGTGGAAATCCTGACCATCCTTCACTTCAATTCAGTTCAGTCGCTCAGTTGCGTCCGACTTTTTGTGACCCCATGGACTGCAGCACCCCAGGCCTCCCTGTCCATCACCAACTCCCAGAGTTCACCCAAATTCATGTCCATTGAGTTGGTGATTCCATCCAACCATCTCATCTTCTGTCATCCCCTTCTTCTCCCGCCTTCAATCTTTCGCAGCATCAGGGTCTTTTCAAATGAGCCAGCTCTTCTCATCAGGTAGCCAAAGTATTGGAGTTTCAGTTTCAACATCAGTCCTTCCAATGAACACTCAGGACTGATCTCCTTTAGGATGGACTGGTTAGTTAGAACTAATCATTGTTCTTCATTTCATTAGCAGTTTACATGAAGCTTTTTATAACTGCAATAAAATTATACATGGCATAAAATTAACATTTTAACCAATTTGAACCTCTTTGTTTACTTGTTTATTTTTTGTAATTTTTTTGGCAACACCCTGTGGCATGTGGGACCTTAGTTCCTGTACCTTAGTTCCCTGACTAGGGATCAGACCCTTCCTCCCTGCATTGGAAGGTAGGGTCTTAACCACTGGACCACCAGGGAAGTCTCCTGAACCTCTTTTAAAGCATCCTTTAAAGGATTACCATCCTGCTTTATAACTCAACTAATTTCTAACAAATGTTTCTTAAAGACAGGACTGGGTCTTATGTCAAATCACCACCACATCTTGTTCAGTATCTGAAATACGGCAGGCGGTCATCAAGTTGGGAAGCCTCTTGTTTTCTTTAGAGAAATGTCTTTTCAAGTCCTTTGCCCATTTTTAATGTGGGTTATTTGGTTTTTTGTTGTTGAATTATAGGCTCAGTGGGATATTCTTGCTTCTTAAATGCATAATGCATTTAATAATAATTTAATAATCACATTTACAGAGAAAGAAAATAGAATGGTGTCAGGGTCTGGGAATGCCAGGGTCTGGGAAACGGGGAATAGGCAGTTATGGTTTAATGGACACAGAAGTTTCAGTTTTGCAAGATGTGGAAGTCCCAGAGATGACATGGTTGCACAACAGTGTGAATGTCCTTAACACTACTGAATTGCACCCTTTAAAATGTAAATTTTACGGTATGTTATTTTAACCACAATTTTTTAAAAGAGTATCCCACTGAAGTCTGGGTTAATAAGTTAAAAAAACCTTATTGTTAGAAGACTCTGAGATGAATAAAAAGAATCACACCTTTGGTTTTAATCTAAGCTTTGGTGTCTTTCCACAGTGCAGCCTTCATATCCACGCTTCCTATAGCATCTCTCAGAAACTAAACGTTCCGATGGCCCCGCTGTCAGAGCCTAATGCTGTTGGCATAGTCATTGCCCATGGTAAGCAGCCCGCCCTCACCTCTGTGGGAAGAGCTAGTTGAGCACATTGAAGCTCAGTCATAGCATTGAACCCTGTGAGCAAACCACCATCCGTGGCTTTTACCACCCTTTGCAGAATTTCTTGCAAGATCAAGATACTGTGGGTTTTTCATGGACTCCCATCAGAGAGCAGCAACATGCCTCTTTCTTTACCCAATTGTCGTGGCCTTTTTTTTTTTTTTTTTATTCCAAGAGGCCTGATGGGAAATAATCAGAATAAACTCATTCAGAATTCTTCTCATGACAGTGACTCCTCTCTGTTTCTCTGCTGACGCGTGCTGATGAGATGGTGGGCTGTGTTGTAGGTAGCGTGGGGGATGCCATCTCCGTGATGGTCCCAGATGTGTACATCTCAGATGACGGGGGTTACTCCTGGATGAAGATGCTGGAAGGACCCCACTATTACACCATCCTGGATTCTGGAGGCATCATCGTAGCCATTGAGCACAGCAGCCATCCGATCAATGTGATTAAGTATGCATGAGCTCAGCTCCACCCACACTGTCTGCCCAGAGGGCTACCGCGGGATGTTTTTCAGTTTGAGGGGAAGTTCTGGATCCTGATTCAGATTTAGGCATTCTGCAGAGCTGCAGGGGAGGTGCTTGAAGGGGTTGCATTCAGAGCAACTCAAATTAAATGGCTTTGTGTTTTTCCTCTGACTCTGCTAGCTAACATTTTTTATCACTTAAAAGAAAAAATGTTCTTCTCTCTTCCCACAAGAATATTATGGATGCATTGAAGCACTCTGGATGGGAAATGACTCCTTAAGTACAAGTTCTTATTGTATAATTTCTGTTTATTGACTCAGAAGCCCATTCTTATATGGGTCACTATTCTTCCTTTCCCTTGGAAGAATTTTTATAAATGCATTTTCTTCCATACTATTTGAGTGAATCCCATTTCCCTGTTAACTGCAGGCATTAGAAATTAATATAATTGTCAGTCAGTAAGCCATCACCTAAATATGAGAGTTCTCTGACTTGGGATGAAAACAGCTGGAGTGGTTTCCTGATATTCCAGTAAACGTTGATCCTCTGTCACGATCTTCTCTAACTGTGGTTTCAGGTTCTCCACAGACGAGGGTCAGTGCTGGCAAACCTACACATTTACCAGGGAGCCTATCTACTTTACGGGCCTGGCTTCAGAACCCGGAGCTAGGTCCATGAACATCAGCATCTGGGGCTTCACAGAATCTTTCCTGGCTCGCCAGTGGGTCTCCTACACCATCGATTTTAAAGATATCCTTGAAAGGAACTGTGAGTGTCTCCTTTGACCTTTTCTATCGAAACTTGTAAGCCCATTTTCCTAAATAACCCATCCAGTTCAGTTTCTTCTAACTGGAATAAGAAAATCATGTATATGAAAGAGGATTGAAGGATGTTCCACGTGGGTGAGCAGGCAGTGAAATGGTACCAGAAAAGCACTTCCCTGTTTGGATTAGCACTGTCCAAGAGAAATAGCATGAGAGCAACATATATAATTTAAATTATTCTGTCAGCTAGCTACATTATACAAGTAAGAGGCAAAATTCATTTTAATAATATAGTTATTTCAGTATGTCTAAAATATTATCACTTTAACATGTAAAACAATATTTGATAATTATTAGTGAAATA
Organism: Bubalus kerabau; assembly: GCF_029407905.1. Classification (NCBI taxonomy): domain Eukaryota; kingdom Metazoa; phylum Chordata; class Mammalia; order Artiodactyla; family Bovidae; genus Bubalus; species Bubalus kerabau. The sequence goes on from NC_073629.1 coordinate 35,012,972, forward strand.
CTTTACACTCTTCCTTTTTAAAGATTTTTTTAAAAAAATATTAGAGTATAGTTGATTTATAATGTTGTATTAGTTTCACTATACAACATAGTGAATCAGTTATACATATACATATACCCACTCTCCTTTAGACTCTTTTCCTATATAAACTGAGTGTTGAGTAGAGTTCCCTGTGTGCTACAGTAGGTCCTTATTAGTTATCTATTTTATATACAGTTAAGTGTGTACATGTCAATCCCAGTCTCCCAAGTCATCACTCTCCCCACTTTCTCCCTGTAACCATAAGTTTCTTTTCTGTGTATGTGGATATTTTATTTGTAAATAAGTTCACTGTACCTTTTTTTAGATTCCACATATAAGTGATATCATATGATGTTTATCTTTGTCTGACTTACTTCACTCAGTATGACAATCTCTAAGCCCATCCATGTCACTGCAGATGGCATTATTTCATTCTTTTTTATGGCTGAGTAATGCTCCATAGTTTATTTGCACCACATCTTTTATTTATGTGTGATGTACCATATCTTACATATGTACTGTGTACAGCATAGTATATATGTACCACATCATCTATCCATTCCTCTGTTGATGCTTTTATTTTTATGTCCCGGCTATTATAAACAGTGCTGTAGTATGAACTGCAATATGCCCCTATGAGCATAGGGGTACATGTATTCTTTTAGATTATGGTTTTCTCTGGTTATATGCCCAGGAATGAAATTGCGGAATCATGGTAGTTCTATTTGTAGTCTTTTAAGGAACCTCCATACCATTCTCCATAGTGGCTATACCAATTTACATTCCCACCAACAGTGTAGGAGGGTTTTCTTTTCTCAGCACCTTCTCCAGTATTTATTGTTTGTAGATTTTTTGATGATGGCCATTCTGACTGGTATGAAGTGATACCTCATTGTAGTTTTGATTCTCTGATAATTAATGATGTTGAGCAGCTTTTCATGTACTTTTTGGCCATCTGTTATATTCTTTTTCTTCTGAGTCCTCAAAATCTGATGCATATTTCACACTCACCCTTACTGTAAATCTCAATTCACACCAGCCGCATGTGGATATTTAGAAGAGTTTAGTTTTGCACTTTAGATCTCTGAAGCATTTTCTGAAAGTTTTTTTCTGCTTGTAAGGATAGTGCATGTTTATGTTCGTCTAAAATTACTTCATAAGACTTCAGGGTTTTTCACCGCTGGTTACAGCAGAACTATAAAGAGGAAACTTTAGAGGAAAATGTGTTACATCTAATTGATTATGTCATTTATTTAAATGTTGAAGTAAGGAAGTTTTCATGCAGAGTTTGGCTTGAATATCAGTCACAGCTGAGACTCTAGACTGGCTCCTGAGCAGGCAGGAAGCCCACACTGACCATTTCTGAATGCTGTGACTTCAAACTGGAAGACATGTTAAAGACCCAGAAAAATGGCTTCAGAGAAGGAGTTAAAATATTCATTTCATGGTATTCCTAAAGAATCACAAGCAAACCCAGACCCCCAGTACTAAAGATGCTGACACTGTATTGAAAATAAGAAGGATAAAAGAAAAACTGGACAAAAAGTGACCATCTGTGACCCGTGATTGCTTGACATAATATGAAAGAAGATACAAAGTTTCAAGATGCTTGGGTTAAATTTTGGTCCTGACTTTTTTAGACTGTGTTAGGGGCCCATTTCCTTAGCATGTTAATTTAGTGACTCCTGCAGGAAGTAGAAGCACTTGGTTTGGACCTTTTCTACAAGATGTTTCAGTGATTTAAAACCAGCGAGTCATTATAATCTAAATTCGTTAAATAGACTGTAAAAGAGCTGGCTTATGAGTTTTCCCCTCTGCAGATGCAGGCAGCTTCTACAGTTATCCCTGAAGTTTAACATCATTAAAAGATTGGTTAAGCACTGCTCTTTAACAGGCTGGGTGCTAGTCTTCATATCCTGAAGGATAAAAGCCTAATCCACAGTCTTTAGGCCACAGCCTTTGAGTCATTTTTCCAGGAGTGGATGATATGACACACTGAGCCAGGTTGACTGTCATCAGCAGTCTTCATTTGAAAGCCAGTCAACAGGCAATGGCACCCCACTCCAGTACTCTTGCCTGGAGAATCCCATGGACAGAGGAGCCTGGTAGGCTGCAGTCCATGGGGTCGCTAGGAGTCGGACATGACTGAGCGACTTCACTTTCACTTTTCACTTTCATGCATTGGAAAAGGAAATGGCAACCCACTCCAGTGTTCTTGCCTGGAGAATCCCAGGGACGGAGGAGCCTGGTGGGCTGCTGTCTCTGGGGTCGCACAGAGTCGGGCACAACTGAAGCGACTTAGCAGCAGCAGCAGCAACAAGCGTTAAAAGACTAGAGAATGTTTGTGCTCGCTTCATCAGCACAAATACTAGAAAGAGAATATTTCTCCCACCTTTCGAAGCATACTCACCCTTGGTACAATTAAACCCTTGCTTTTGGTTAATTGGCATCTTGCCCTAAAGGCAAACATCTGGTTGCTTACCTCTGACAGCCCCTGACCAAGAACACAAGTGTACAAGACTTAAAGACAGCAGCCTCTCAGTCTGGAAGTAACTTTAGAGATTCTCCATCCACCTTTCTGCTGCACAAGGTTTTTCCTAGAACTCAAATGGGCTGTGAACTGCAAAGACTCCTCCCTTGGCTTGAGGAAAGGCCAATCACTAGTAGGCTCCCACTAATGCAACTTTCTTTTGCAATTCTAAAGCGAAGCAATAGGTTAAGTCAGACATCTGTACTTTTCGTCTCTTCTTTCTTTCTATTGCCTGGCAGCTGTCTCACATGGTGGATTCATGTAGTTTCCTGAAGAGCCTGTCTTTCTTTTAGGTGAAGAGAAGGACTATACCATCTGGCTGGCTCACTCTACAGACCCTGGAGATTATGGAGATGGCTGCATTTTAGGCTATAAAGAACAATACCTCCGGCTACGCAAGTCATCTGTCTGTCAGAATGGTCGAAACTATGTTGTGACCAAGCAGCCGTCCATCTGTCCCTGCTCCCTGGAGGACTTCCTCTGGTATCCGCACCCCTCAGATCCCTGTCAGCTACTTCCTGTGCTGGAGGAGGCAACAGACAGTTGAAAATTATTTCAGTCCTTTTTTCCCCTTTTTTCCTCAAGAGTGGAAAACTGTTGCTTCTTCTTTCCTCAAGGAAATTGAGGCACAGAGGAAGGGAAGCAGAATTGTTAGTAATTGGACAAATAACATTGTTGTATCAGACCATTAATTATTGTGCAGAACCAGCAACAACCCCCGAAATCCTGACTTACCCGTGTGAGGAGGGAGAGGAGTGTAGAATGAGGATGCGAGTAAGAAAGCAGAGAGAGAAGGCGATAGGACAGAAGCACCACGCAAAGTGGGGCAGGAGCTGAGATCTCAGGGGAAACTGGGCTTTAGCAAACAGCCTGAGTGCCTGGGTTCAGCAGGTGGGGCTAGCTTTGGGGTTGTCTGCAGGACTGCAGGCAGAGAGTGGCCCTGTCCTGAGAGAGGAGATGCCATCAGAATGTTTGGTCTCTATATCCCGTCAAGGCTCAGGAGCCATCATGGTGGACCCCTAGAGTTCAGAACCATCCAGGCTTAAGGATTAGTTTCGTGGCTGGCACAGGGTTAGTTGATTGTACAGAGGCGAGGGAGTCCCTTGGTAGTCTAGTTTAGGGTGAATAAGAGGAACTGCTTCACATCACAGGTACTAATCTTATGGAACTTGTTAGCTGCAGAAGAACCTGTCAGGGAGGTAGAAGTGGATTTGGAAAAGAAGACAGGAAGATAGCAGTCCTACCCTCCTACAGTCTATTCTCCTGAACTATAGGTGACAGAGTATGGGACTGAACAAACCCCCGTCTGACCGTGTGTTTCCTCCTGTGTTGTTCACATCTGTGTGTGGAATGGCCAGGGGCCCTCCCTTCTCTATTTCTACAAGGGAAAATGGCACTCAGGTCACTTGGATGTTATAATAGGGCTGGAGTTTGTGGATACTGTCAGACTCTGAAGGGCTCTCTCACCCTTAATGGCACACAGGCTGACTCTCGGTCACCTGAACTACTTCTGTTTTCCAAACATGCTCTGCGGCTTCAGAGCTCCATGCCACTGTGCGTGCTGCTGCTCCTGCCTGGAAGGTCTTTCCACATTTGCTGCTTGACCCCCCCCAAGCCTGGTGAATTCCTCTTTGGCCTTTAATACTTTAGCTCAGATGTTGCCTCCTAAAGCCTTCCCCAGTTTTTCCTCATCTAGGCTCCCACTGCACTTACTATATTTTTACAGCACTCACTATATTTTAATTCTTGCATATAGATTAGATTCCACCATTAAAATCTAAACCCCCTGAGCACATATTGTATTTGATAATCACATAGCCATAATGATAGCAGTCATAATGACGTTTTTAAACATTGCCTCTGTGCCAGACACTGTCCTAAGCAACTTACACTTCTCTTCAGCAGCTGCATGAGATAGGTACTATGGTTATTTACATTTCACAAAGGGAGAAACAAAGGTAGAGAGGGGTCATGACTAACTTGCTGTTACGTGGCAGAGCTGGGATGTGAACCCGGCAGTTAGTTCTGCCCCAGAGCCTGCACACACACCCCACATGCCTGAGGAATGTATACTTTGTGAGTGGGGAGGGTGTGGTCCCTGGAATTTTGGATTGAACACACAAAAATCTTTGCCAGAAATTTCTCCTTGCTATTGGAGGCATGATGTCTTCTCTTGTTCTTCCTACCCTCTCCCTTCAGTATTTGTCAGAAAACCTTGAAGTCCAAGCAGCATCTATATATTTACCAAATATTCATTGAATATTTGTTAGGCACAGGGCAGTGCAAAAGTGATAATAGAAATTTTATTATAGACTCTTCTGGTAAGAGTCACATGATTATGTTTGAAAAGAGAAACTGTTAAGTACCTAATGGATTTAGAGAAGGGAGAGATTCTTCCATCCAGACTAAAAGGAGTTGGATCAGGGAGGCTTTATAGAGGCAGTGGCATCTGAGCTGAGCCCTGATGAGCTGTAAGATTTGATGTGTACATCTGGAAAGAAGCAGATCATTAAAGCCAGTGGACTGAGTGAGCGTAGGCCCCCAACAGCACGATCAGGAAGGTTGTGCTGGGGCTTCCCTGATGGCTCAGTGGAGAAGAATCCACCTACCAATGCAGGAGCCATGGGTTCAATCCCTGGTCTGGGAAGATCCCACATGCCCCAGAGCAGCTAAGCCTATGCACCACAACTACTGAGCCCACATGCTGCAACTGCTGAAGCCCTTGGCGCCTAGAGCCTGTGCTCCACAACAAGAGAAGCCGCCGCAGTGAGAAGCCGTACCTTACAACAAACAGTAGCCACTGTTTGCCGCAACTAGACAAAGCCCACCTGCAGCAACCAAGATCCGGGGCAGCCCAAAATAAATAAATAAATAATTTTCAAAAAGAAAGAGTATGCCGGAAGATAGGCTGTGAGGGGAAGCCGTGGCTGCCACAGGAAAGAAGTGAGGGCGTCCAGATAGGGGTGCTCAGGAAGATGGTGCCCTGGACAAATGTAAAGAAATGACAGGAGAGGCTAGCACAAAGGAGGAAACATGATACATTTTGAACATTTTTGTTTCTTTGAGGTTCTGTCAACAGATTTATGTGGCAGTGTTCAGCAAGTATTTGGAAATGTAGGATTAGAGCTCAACAGAGGTAGAACCTGGACGTTTTATTAATTTTTTGAAATTGTTATTTATTTGTATTTTTGTTGCTGTGCACAGGCTTCCTCTAGTTGTGACGAGCAGGGGCTGCTCTCCATTACAGTGTGCGGGCTTCTCACTGAGGTGGCTTATGTTGTTGCGGAGCACAGGCTCAGCAGTTGTGGCTCCCAGACTTAGTTGCTCCGAGGCATGTGGAATCTTCCCAGACAGGGATCAAACCCATGTCCCCTGCGTTGGCAGGTGGATTCTTCTCCACTGGACCACCAGGGAAGTCCAAACCTAGAAGTTTTAGTTGCAGCAAATAGTTAAGCTCATGAAGGGAGAGCAGATACAGAGTAGGAGAATGAATGATAGAATCTTGGGAAACATCTGCACCTACATGTTAGGAAGAGAGCAGAGCCAGCAGTGACCAGAGAAACCTGAGTGCAGCTCTCGGGGCTGCAGTGGGTGGGCCCAGTGGTGTGCCAGGTGGCCAAAGTGAGCAAGACAGAGAAAGGAGAAAGCCCCAAGGTTGGGTGACTGGTGGGCCTGCAGGGGCGCAGACATTCATTTTGAAGGTTGCAGCGGGGGTTTCAAGCCAAGATGCAGAGCATAAAAAGTAAATGAGTAAAACAGAACAAGTAAAAGAGAAAATTGGCCAATAAGGGAGAGAGGGTGGTGAAAGAAGAGGACAGGTGCAAGCTAAGGAGAAGCTGCCGGGTGAGGGGACTGGCGGTCCCTCCAAGCTGTTCATGAAGCAAGCCCCCACCTAGGGGCACGAGGTGCCAAGGCCCTGCATATCCTTACTTTGGGGAAAGCAGAGAAAGGAGAACAGGTCACTATGGAGAGATGGGATGGAATGGAGGGCAGGGATGGGCATTCACATTGGCATCAGGCACCATCTAAGAGGCTGAGAGGGACACAGATGTGGGGAAGGCAGGAAAGGTTGGATATACACTCTCATGGGTATAACATAATGAGTTATTTGGAGATGAAAGAATTGCTGATAATGAGTTATTTGGAGATGAAAGAATTGCTGAGTCCATGCGTTTAGGTCTGTGGCTAACGCACTGTTTCTCTGTGTCTTAGTTGCGTGTATCCCCACCCGCTATAGACTGCGCAATTTCCCTTCCCTGAGCCTGAGCTGTCTGTGTGGAACTCCTAGCTACTGAGTCCTCAGTCCACCAGGCCCAATCCATAAGCCATTCCCCACCCCCCAATTAAGCCCTCTGCGTGTGCTTTTGTTCCTAAAGAGACCTCTTTATATGTCACAGACTTCCTTAGCTGCTTTCTGGCAACCCAAGCCTGGAATATTAACCATCCTCTGCCCCACATAAAGCCTTCACTGCTATTTGCGTCCTGTCTTTCAGCAACTTTGAAAGATACGTTCTTTGCTGATTCTTACAGTGATTTTGGCTACTTCCGTCCAGAAAATGACTCCAAATGTGTGGAACAGCCAGAACTGAAGGGCCACGACCTCGAGTTTTGTTTGTACGGAAGAGAAGAGCACCTGACAACAAACGGGTGAGGCGGCTGCTTCTCCCGCGTCGGGCCTGCATCTCCCCTGTGCAGGGAGAAAGTTCCCTCCACGCTGTTCTGAGTATTTGAGAGAGTCTAGAAAATCACTGTCTGGTAGAACTTTCTGTGGTGGGGGAAATGCTCTATAATCTGCTGCATCTGATACAGTGACCCCTAGCCCTCTGTGGCTATTGACACTAGAGTGAGGAACTGAAGTAATTTTGATTAATTTAAAAGTAAATAGTTACCATAGCAGAGAGTGCCATTCTAGAGGAGCCTGACTGCCTACTCCCCTGATAACTCTCCCCGCCCCTGTGTACTGACGGGCTTTCCCCAGCAGTCTCGTAGGGCAGAAAGTCGGCATGTCATTGCAGCATGGCAAGGGGTGTGTGGACTGTCCAAGGACCGAAACTACACAGGATATCCCCCCAGCACCCTGTGGATCTCCCCCAAGCCCTGAAAGATGGTGTAAGGACCAGAAGTTTTTCTGCAGCTTTTCAAATCTTGTTTTCAGGAAGTAAGCAAGAACCCAGAAGTGCATCCTTGTATTCTGTCAGCACCTTTTCTCTGCCCCTCAGGTACCGGAAAATTCCAGGAGACAAATGCCAGGGTGGCGTGAATCCAGTTCGAGAAGTGAAAGACTTGAAAAAGAAATGCACAAGCAACTTTTTGAGTCCAGAAAAGCAGGTGTGTTAAAGTAGATCTGGTGTAGATACAAGTGGGGTTTTGAGTTCTGCCAGGAAGGTCAAAGTTACAGTGTGTCGAGAACTTTATCACCTAATACAAGTGGCCAGACCACTTATGTCAGGCTTCCCGTTGCACGGAAACTGTTAGGATGAAGGATGGTCACTTAAGCCAACAATAAGCTCATCTACTGAAAATGGGGTGGGGGGGAGGGAAAATGGTGCTCAGTATTTATCCAAGTCTTAGAAGCTTAGGGTTGAGAAAATTTCTGAGGCTCAGAGTCACTTAGAAAAAAGACTCAACAAGTCCTGCCATCAAGGGCTGGGGTTTTGCACGTGTGGAAGGGAAGGGCATGGGACCCTGGTTAGTGGGGATCTCTGTGCCGAGTCATGTCAGGTGTGTTCATAAGGAGAACCTGCACTGCCGTAATAAGGGGCTGGTCTTGATTTGGAAGCAAGTTTGAGAGCTGATTCCAGATCTGTAGCATTGAACTGTCTGGCCTGGATATGGGAATCTGGTAAGAGGAACCCTCTTGATAAAGAAGTGCTGGCCCAGCAGTGTGACTGGGAACAGAAGACTGTGGACCCCAGGTTCCTAATCTGGAAACTGAGAGATGGACAGTCTGCAGTCCCTCCTGTCTAACTTTCTCAGGAGTGAGGGCCTGACGGGGTGGAAGAAGGCAGGGGGAGAAGAGTGTGTGGGTGTGTGTACTTGTTGGGGGCAAGCTCCTGCTTCTTTGCATCACTGCCCTGCACTCCTGGCGGCTGTCCTCAGAGTGTTTGTGTGTGTGATTGCACAGGACTCCCGCCCACAGGGACACAGCTTGTCCCAGAATCCAGCTCCGCCTCCTCTGGGATACACTGAAAACACACACTCCCTATCTCCCACCCAGAAGCAGGTAGGTCACACTCAGACAACGATATGACAAAGCTTATTTATAACAACATATGAAAACTTAAGAAATGAATCTTGTGATCATGGGAGGGCCTGCCTGACAGCATTGGCACAGCTCCTTTCCAGGTGATGGCCCTCTGCTAGATTCATTCAGCCCACTTACTGTCATGGTCTCTCGCTCTGCTTCATCCTTAAAAGCTCCAAGACTTATAACCAGTGGTCACGGGGAACAGTCACAATTATATTTGATCTAGGACCATAGCTTCCAGTGTAACTTTGACATTGAAGCCCCTGAGTTTGCACTATTCTGACAGCTTCAAGGCAGCTCAAGTTTTGATTACCCTCTGCCAGCTGTGGTATTCTGGTAGCACTGAGATGGTCATCTTGAGGGGTTTGGGAACATTTCATCATTAGGTGCCTAGAGACTACAGATTGTTGAACAGAGAAATAAGAAATTGAGAAGCCTCTTTGAATTCAGTCCTGGAATATGCACGCCCAAAATTTATTGTGTGTTTGTGTTTTAATTTATCAAGAATTCCAAGTCAAATTCTGTTCCAATTATCCTGGCCACTGTGGGATTGATGCTGGTCACAGTCATAGCAGGAGTGCTCATTGTGAAGAAATACGTCTGTGGTGGAAGGTAAGGAACCGGAGTCCGTCAAACCTACAAGTCAGCCAAGGGCAGAGTCTGCCGCTGGTGAAAACTGACTAGTTGAAGTGATGTTACTGAAACATCAGACCCAAATCTTTCCTTCCATTTTTCATATACCAACTATAGGCTGTGCTTCCTGTATGTGCGGCTCATTCTATGAGTGTGTAAAACTTGGAGAGTCCACAGCCCTATAAGAAATGCATTCTTCCTCACCACGTGAGGGTTGACAGCAGTTTCCGCCCCCAGGTTCCTGGTGCATCGGTACTCGGTGCTCCAGCAGCACGCAGAGGCTAATGGTGTGGATGGTGTGGATGCTTTGGACACGGCCTCCCACACTCACAAAAGCGGTTATCATGATGACTCAGATGAGGTGAGACTGTTTCTTCTTGAGGGGTGGCGCAGAAGTTTTTAAAAAGAGCGATTCTTTTTTTATTTATGACCAAGGTATGTTTGAAGCAACGGAGGGTATAAGCTAGAAGCAGCAACTTAATGACTAAGACTTGGCCAACCCAGAAGCTACGTAATGGCTTTCAAAATAAGGATTAGGGATTTTTTTTTGGTCTGTAAATAATATGGCCCGTGTCTTTTGTTTTTTCAGGACCTTCTGGAATAGCTCCTCAAAAGAGCTGGGACCGAGTACGAAGGATGGACCGCAGTACCTCCTACACTCCCTGTGGCTCCGACCTGGGGAAATAAATTTCCCATTGCGAAGGGCCCAGCTCTGTTTCTGCTGCTTCCATCAAAGCCAAAAGGACCTACACTAAAGAAATAGGGGGGTGGGGACCCGAAACACTCTTGCCAATTGGCTCGGAGAAGAGAGGGGAAAGTTTTAATTCTTTAACTTTACGAGTTCTGTGTTTTTGCAAGGTATGGGCCCTTTTTGGTTTTGGTTTTTAAGGGAAATGAAATGGAATTGAAGGGAACTTTTCACTAACCCCACAGTCACATGTTTTGCGTGGCGCCTACCCCAGGGCACCGGCCAGCTTCGTCATCAATTCTCATGAAGCCCTCGGTGCTGTCCCTGGGCTGTGCCATCCCTGGACAGTGCCAGCACCACGAAGCAGCTGCAGAGATGAGCAAAGAGGCTGCAATGACTGGCACAGCCTGGGCAGCCTCTCTCCCTCTGGGGCCAGCCCCACTCCAAGAATAGTGCACACCAGCTCCTCACATAGATCACTGCTTTTTGTTATTTCTTTCAGGAGCCATAGGCCACAGTGATTTTTCTTTTCCCCTGTTTAATTAGGCAATACCCTTGTTAATTGCCCTTTGGCAACTAACTTACATGTGCTTCCAAGACACTAAATCAGGAAAACCTAAAGGGCAATATTTTTAACTTGGGGCAGGAAGAAGGGAACAGCAGAGAATTGACTAGATTTAGCACCTATTAAAGGAGAAATTCTTGCTTCTTCCAAGATCTTTCAAGCCATGCCTTATGTGTGTGCCAGTGGACTTGCTCAAGGATGGGGCTCAAGCTGGGTACCCAGGCTGAGCAGCCTCTTCACTGTAGCGGCTGGTGGCGTGCGCAGCACAGCCTCTGAGGACGATTCGTCCGTGAATCATTAGAATGGCTGCTTATTCGCTTCCTCTTAGGTTGCTGCTCTACATGGAGCCGTAACTAGACATGTTTTCAGTTTTAAGCTTTAAAAAAAAAAAAATTTCAGTTTTGTTACCAAGTTCTCCTCCTTGCCCCTCCACTTCCCCAGCTTTGCCAAGTAATTTGTTGGCTTGAAACTTTGAGCCAAACCAACTGAAAAACATGCTTCTAGTGCAGATTGATGTTGTATGTGATACATTAAGTTCATATTTTAAATTTAATAAAATGTTCCCTTTGACATTTTAAAAAAATGGCATAAATTAGAAAATGTAGCGAGGCGGATTTTTGGGTGGCCAGACAGTGATGGAAAGCTGTCGTCGTTAGTTTTCATACAGCGTGACTGTTGGCTGTACTCGGACCCAGTAGTGCGTTTCCAGCCTTAGCGCACCCACTGTGCCGGTCACGGTCTCTCCCAACAGTGACGACTGGGGACATTCTGTGGTAACTGCCATTTTGCTGCTGGTTCATTTTATGGCTAGAAAGTCAGGAAAAGGTAAACGTGCCAAATGAACTTTTGTCAGAATGTGTGAGCAGATGGCTGAATTGTCTTCTCACCAGAATGGATTAACAGCAGTAGGGAACGCAGGGGAGGGAGTGGATGGAGAATTTTAAAGAAACTTTGAAACTGCAGTAAGATTAACGTAAGTCAGGGAACTATAAAGTTAAGGCAGTTTTTGTAAAGAGAGTTCATATTTGTTAGAGCCAGAGAGCACTAGTTTTTTAGGAAAATCTCATTCCTTTTGTAAGGTTTTTAAATTGAAAGTAATTCCAAAGATACACCAGCTCACAAATGATTAAAAAGTCTCAGCTTTTATCCCATTCACCCTCACCTCCTGCCCCATGTGAATTTGATGCCCAGAGAAGACCTGCTTAGACCATACACCCTTCTCCCCACATGCACCCACCGAAGTAGATGTGCCGACATACGGTAATTCTCTGATTAGTTTTACATGTAAGAGAGTTAATACTCTTCTCTAACCATGTAAGACTCGGGACAGTGATACCTGGGGTTTCTGTAGAACTTGGTAGTTTTCATGGCACTTTTTCACTTGCATTATGTCATTTGAACCTCACAGCATTCTTGTGAGAATAAAAAAAAAAAAACAAAAAACACAGGGTTTGTAATCCCCATTAGAGATGGAGCTGAGGCACAAAAATGGAGTAAAGATGTCAAGGTCCCTGAGTCATGAGTGGTGATGGTGATTGTCTTCGGATCTCATGCACTTTGATGGATGCTCTTGCTGCCAGGTGGGAGCAGGCTGCTTTCTTACAAATGTCTTGCAGTTCTTCAGGGCACGGGTTAGTGGCCTTTCTTTCAGAGCAGCATGTAGAGCTGTTTTGCCAACTTGGTAAACAGGAAATTTTTCGTGGCTGGAAGCAAAAGTAATGGCAATTTTGAGTATGTGTTTAGAAATCGCCCCTTACCTCATTGAAGGTCACGGTGGTTCAAGAGTGTGGGAATGGAGTCTCCACTGATGAGTCACCCTCTCCATTTCCCTTGTCCCCCACCCACGACTGGCTGGAGAGCTTAGTCAGTTTGAGGACTGCTAGCAAGCCTGGCTGGCTAGCCTTCCGCATCTCACAAGGGTATGTCCCCGGCCCAAGATGAAAACAGCCTAATAGAGCCACGATAGCTCCTAAGAAAAAGAGATTTCTGATTTGTCCTACTGATGTCAGGTTGGAGCATTATCTCTGAAAATAAAGTGTAGTGTCAGGCTTAATAGCACAAGGGACTGTTTCAGTAATAGAAGTTAGCATCATAAGGTAGGTTGGACATAGCAGACTGTCCAGAGTGATCTGAGCTCTGAAATCCAGGTGGTGAACTCACCATCTTTCATGCTCTGTGGACAAGTATCTTGGACTTAAGAGGGCTTTTGGTTTTCAGTGAGACCTGAGACCAGGGATGCATACACCTAAGCTGTTCATCGAATGGGAACGCCACTTAGAAGAGTGAAAGTGTTTGCAGGACTGTGGCAGTTCTAGGCTGGACTCAGGAGATTCAACAGATTGGATGTAACTAAAGCTTTAGAATTTGTCATCTGCCTCTGAATAGGCTTTCTAGGGTGTCTGTCTCATTCTTAGGTTTACCTCTGGGCCTCTGCATGCCGAAGCTGGCCTTTCATCCCTGGCAGATCGGTAACGTGCTGGCCACCACTGGCTCTGTCAACCACAGCTGGTTCTCCCGTGGCCTTCACCATGGGACAAGGATAGAGGAGTGCAGGGCGATCCCCAAGCACTCCACGTGGCAGGACTGGCCTAGCTTCAGTCTTTGTTTTCTAAGCAAGTGATTCCAGTAGAGAGTTTCTTGTTTCCCCTTAGGAGAGCTTTAAAGAGCCCTGCTTCTGTATGCAGTGGCTTGGAGCTCACCCTGCTCACTGTTGGTACCGCCCCCTTGCCCCACATTAACCTGGATACTTGGAACTGCTAAAATAGGAAGAGCTTCTGCTTTTCAACTTTGCTACTCTCTTCCCTCAAGCAGATAAATAAACATGGACTTACATGTCCTTCAAACAAAAACCAAAGTTTTAGATTTCCACATGGTAGTGATAGGGAGGCCAGACTGTTCCATCTGCCACCAGTTTGCCCAGCTCAGGTTGCACCAGGGACACCGTCCTGCCCCAGGAGGGTCAAGGCCTCGCCCTCATGGAGGATGATTGAAATAGCAGGAATATGTTGATTTCTTGGCTACTTTGCATTATAACAAATAAGAATCAGAAGTCTAATTAGAAGTTGTCTTCAGCAACTTACTGTGTGCATTTTTTTTCACACCGGTACATTCTTAAGCATCCTTGTTTATATAGAATAACATAAACTAATCTGTACCTTTCTATATATATATCTGTGTGTGTGTGTGTGTGTACATATATACATGTATAAACTGTATAGTGTACATGTTAATGATATGCCCAAATCCTTAATGCAGTTCTCATCCTCCGCATGCCCTCAGTTTGTGGTCACGTGACTTGAGTGTTCCTGATGATTCTGCCCACCTCCTGTGTTTGGACGTCTAGGGAGGAGGGTCGGGTTTTGATGGTACCCTCCTCATCCTCGTGCACAGATATGCTCAGGGTCCCCATGTGTGCCTGGTATCCATCCCTCTCTTGTTTCCTGTTCCCTGTCTGAGCATGTGGTCCCTCCTGGTTCTGTACCTTCTCTCCCTCCTCCCCAAGCTGTCAGATAGCCTTTCTACTCAAATCTAAAGCAGTATTAAGATCATTACTGCATGTGCACTAAAACCCCAAGTTTTCTGTTCCCTTGGGGCAGAAAATTGCATGTGAGGTGGAATAATCAAGTTTCAATGACCTATGTCAGTTGCACAACAAAGCCAGACCCCAGAATAAAATTCCATGAAATGGAAATAAAACTCAAATTTCTTTAGCACTGTGTAAATAAATCTGGATGTGTTTAACTTTGTACTGGTAATTTTCTGTATATTTGCAATATTTGGGTTAGAAATAAAACAGACTGGACTTTATTACGTGACCTACTAAAATGACTAAGCTACAGTTTGTTAATATGAAAGTTTCTCCACTTTCCTGGCTTCAAAAATTGAGCCCCAGCAATCAGAGAACATCAATTAATGAGCCAGGACTATGCGTCTGTAAGTCCTACATGAAGGGTATTAGGTAATTTATGGGAAAAACTACTCACTTTTTTCTTCTTCATGCTCTCAAAGATCTACCTACCCTTGGGTGTTTATAAGACCAGATTTCTTTTTCTTCCTCCCTAGAAGTATAGCTGACCCACCCTGGTAAAGCTTCTCAGCTTTGATTGCTACATTCTTCCTTCTGGACGCGGCCGCATGTCATTACTGTCTTGAATTACATGATCCTTTAGGAGGTTCGACAGACAACAACACTGAGGAGTTTACCTTCAGCACTTGCCCACTTGCCCCTCTCACATTTCTCCTGCTACTCTTACTCATAGTCCTTCCTAACCCGTTTCATTAAGGACCTTCAAAGAGTTGCATCTTGACTCCAAAATATTTCTTTCAGTGGAGGTTACTGCCCACCCTCATTGAGCCTTTAGCCAAGCCAGACGACTACTTAGCCTGCTGTCCTGGGCTGGGGGTGGGGGCTGGGGGGTCTTTCCATGTAATGTTTACTCTGGGGCCATGGTCTGAAGATGACCAGGCAGAGACCTTGCTCCTGAGAACCCCATGTCTGCTGGAAGAGTCCTCCCCCCCGGGGAGGTTATCCAGGGTGGTTTATTTTCAAGAATTCTAACGTAGTGTTCTCAGACTTCCTGCAACAGAATTAGTAAGTTGCTTTTTTAAATGCATATCCCACCCAGACCTACTAAATTAGCTTTTCCAGTGGATAAGACCCTAGGAGTTGGCTTTTTCTATTTGATTCTTTCGTACCTTCAATTGCAACAAGGAGCCAATACCAAAAGCCTGAACCAATCTCTTCATCAAAGCATGGGGATAAGAGGGGTGTTTGGAGTACCCTGGTATACTGTCTGGACCTGTAAGGGCTCTGGCTGGTTCAGATAAGAGAAATGCATCAGAAAGGCCTTTACACCTGAGAGTCCTGACATTAGCACAGTCTCTCACCACCAACCCCAGAGGTCAAGTTCCATAGTCACCGTCTTCAGCCATCCTGCTGCTGCTGCTAAGTCGTTTCAGTTGTGTCCGACTCTGTGCGACCCCATAGACAGCAGCCCACCAGGCTCCCCCGTCCCTGGGATTCTCCAGGCAAGAGCACTGGAGTGGGTTGCCATTTCCTTCTCCAATGCATGAAAGTGAAAAGTGAAAGTGAAGTCGCTCAGTCGTGTCCGACTCCTAGAGACCCCATGGACTGCAGCTTACCAGGCTCCTCCATCCATGGGATTTTCCAGGCAAGAGTACTGGAGTGGGTTGCCATTGCCTTCTCCCTTCAGCCATCCTAGCTCCTGATAAAACAGTTTCCTGGATCCCAAGTGGGTCTACAAGTTGTCCTGGCCCTCAGTCCCAATACAAGTTGCAAAGATGAGTTCTGGGCTTCTGTCCCACAACCCTAGGTAGTAACACAGACTCCCAGGATCCTATTGGCTGCCCCCAGTTTGAGGGCCAAAGGAGAAAAATGAGTTAAGGAGCTCATTCTTTCAACCATGCTGATTGGTTTCCTTCAAAGAGGGGAAAGGGGGGATGTGGAAACTTGCTACTTTCTACTCAGCTTTGCTATGAACCTAAAACTGCTCTTTTAAAGTCTACTTAAAAAAAAAAAATATATATATATATATATATTCACATAAAATATATATGTTCACAGAGGAGATGCCAGCTTCTGGAAATGAGAAAGGGAGAGTACAATAGGAAATCTGATCTATCGGCTGTACTGCATGGAAGGTGTAAGTGATGGTCTAGTGAGCCTAGAAATCACACAGGACCTTTAGTATGTAACTAACACCTACTGTGCGCTGGCCACTTTCATACACTTTTACCATTTTATCCTCAACACAATCTTGGCATCATCATGCCTTGTTTCATAGACCAGGGACCTAAGGTTCAGAGTCCATGATTTTCCTGGGGCCGCCTAGCAGAGGAATAAGTAGCAGAGCCAGGGTCACACTCAAGTCCTCTGACCCCAGGCCCCTGACGCCCCTCTCACAACTGCTGCCTCTCGTTTACTTGTACTTTTATCTCATAGGCAAGGGAGCTTTGAAAGGGTTAAGTGCTGGCCCAACCTAAAAATAGCTTACATTTATGGAGCACTTAGTTGGCTACACACTGCTAAGCACTTTACACAGATTACCTCTTTGAATGCTCACAACAGCCCTAAGACTGTTATCTCCATTTCACAGATGAGGAAACAGATCTAAGAGAGACTGTTGTTACAAGGCACAGCCAATTGGTGATGGAGCCAAAGTGAGTTGGGGGTCTAGCTCCAGGAGTTGGAGGTCTGGCTCCAGGGTGCAGACTTTGCCTTCCACTTCCATAGGGCAGGTGGGTGGGGTGGAAAGGAGAGGATGGGGCCCCTTCCTGTGGACCCAGACACCCTTGGATGAACTGGAGATCAGGAGCCGAGATGTCGCCCAGTCCTCCCCCCAGAAGCCAGAGTTCCCATGTGAATGGTCTGAGCAGGGAGGGGCTGTTTGAAGCTCAAGCGCTCCTCTCCCTCCCCGGTGCTGTGTGAGAGGTGTCATCTCTCTCCCAAGATAACAGGACCACTGGGCCCTCCTCCTGCAGCTATTCCGGGCTGCGATCTGCTCCCCCTCTTCCTCTAGCCCCCGCTTCATCCCTCATGGGAGTCAGTGGGTGGGAACAGGACAGCCCAGTTACATGACCCTGTGGAGGCCAGGCTGGAGAGCAGGTGCTCAGCCCCTCCCTCACCATCAACAGTGAAAATCTTCCCCTGGAGCCCAGCCTCTGGGTGGCCCAGCATGGAGGCAGCCACAGCTCCGGAGGCAGCCTTGAGACCCACACTGAAGGTGAAAGAAGCCAGCCCAGCAGATGCTGACGGACCTCAGGCTTCACCCCAGCGGGGGACTGGCAGCCCCCTTCCCCAGCTCCTGCCCCCCATAGAAGGTGACTGGTGGGGAGGGGGTAGGCGGGGCAATGGGTGTTGTCCGTGGGTTTTGCAGAACTAAATGCTTTCATGGGATGGGGACTTAGGATGGAGGAGCATCCACCGGAACCCCCACCCCCTCTTTGATGGACTCTTGCTGCTCAACTGCCTCTGCTGGGTTTTTGCTTTTTACTGAGAAGCCAGTGAATAGTGTTTGTGATACGCTACAGTAACTAATACTGATAGGCTTATATTTTTACCTTTAAAATGTGTCGGTCACAGGGACTAGGAAGACCTGATACATTACTAACATCAGTCAGGGAGGGAAAGAAGGGTGAGATTGTATCCATCTGGACCAGGAGAAGAGGGAAACGAAAAGCTTGGAGCCATGGGGAGGCTGAGTGATGAACAGATGTGACACTCTGGCCCTCAACAGGGCCAGGAGTCTGAGACCTATCCCAATACCCCCACGGGAAACTCTAGCCTCTCCTAACCCGAGCGCCACAGAACCAGAGACCTTCAAGGAGAAGCATTCTAAGGCTCCTTTTATGTGGTCTCTGTGAGCCTCTCATCAAATAGGTGTTTTTTGATCTAAGAGGTGGTGGGTGCCTCGACCAGCCCTGAAATTCCCTGCAACCCTGCTGCCCACCCCACAACTGGCCTCTGTAGCTAAGAGACTTCACTGGAGTGGCTCCCATTGTTCCTGGCTCAGCCAACCAAGGGAGACTGGTTTTTGCCCTCTCCTGCAAAGAAACACTGAAAAATGTTCCCTGTACAAAGTCCCCACTTGTGGCCCCTTGAAGCCCTAAGTGCAGAAGATGCAAAGACCACAAATGAGACAGCGTGGAATGCCAGGATAGGGAGAAGAAGAAAAGACAGGGTCTAGACTCAATTCCCAGGGCCGCCTCCAGCAGCTCCATGACCTTGGTGAAGTCAATGGACTTCTGGGCTTCAATTACTCTCTATAAAATGGTGATTATTAGTATCTACCTGGTAAGGTAGTTGAAAGGATTGTTGAGATAATCCAAAGTGCTTTTGAAGAGGCCAAATGAAGATGTGAATAGATAATGTATTATTTCCAAGTCAGGAGTAAAGGCTGAGTTCTACCTGCAAACAGGGTTGTGGTGGGAAAGTCCACAGCCTCTATCATCCTATGGAAGACAATGGGTCTTCAGAAGCTGTTTGAATGTCAATGGCCCAGAGCCAACTGAGTTTAACCCCATTAAAAAACAGATGAAGAGAGCAGAAGTTGTTGGGAACATGTTAGGTTGGAATGGTCTTGAGGCAGAAAGCCAGTTTCGTCCCCCAAAAGACCCAAGGAATAAGCCAGGGTTGGGGAAGGCGAGAGCCAGGACTTCTGACTCCTTGACCGCTGGTCTCTACAAAGCCCTGGGAGAGGGTGCTCATCCCCTCATACTTACCCCTCTGGCCACAGGGTGGATGCTGTGGGCTGTCAGCTCCTGACAGCCCCAGCCCATAAGTGAGGCCTGAAGGACCACATTCTTGTGTGTGGTCTCACCCACGGGGATCCCAGAGGCCCCTGACAGTAAAGCCTCCAGGTGACACTGTGCAAAGTGTTTGAATCTGTTACCCGTTTGGAAAAAGAGTTCAAATGCTAGCTCTGTCCTGTGACCCTAGGCAAGTCAATCCACCCTTTTGGGCTTCCACCTCTCATCTGTAAATTGAGAGGTAGAATTAAACTAGAATTCTGAACCCTTTGCTGGATATGGATCCCTAGGAAAACCTAATGAAAGCTGTGGGCTCTTGCTTCAAGAAAAATACTCAACAAAGCTCAGGGAGTTCACAGAATTACTGAAGTCTATCCAGAGGTCTTTAAGGGGTGCCATGGTGCTGGCCTGGATGGCCCCCAAGTTCCCTATGAGCGCCAAGGACTTCTCCTTCCTCTTAATGCCTCCTCTTTCTCATGGGGGCTTCTATGGGACCTAGAGAGGCACAAAAGTGAGCATGTGAGCACATGTGAAATAGAACAGGCGTCAAAATATTTGCAACATCAAAATAAACTGCAACTGGCCAACACTAAGCTTTTAGTCAAGAAAGTGCTCTCCATGGCTAAGTAAGTAAGTGGAAGTAGGAGGCTGGCACTGGGAAAGCATCCTTTGTCACTCTCAGCACACGCGGAGGCACTGTGTCCTGAAGGCCACACTGGGTAGGGGCCAGAGGAGAGTGTTCATGATAGTGAGAGGCCTGCTTCCCTGGTGGCTCAGTGGTAAAGAATTTGCCTGCCTGCCAATGCAGGAGACATGGTCTGATCCCTGGTCCGGGCAGATCCCCCATGCCGTGGAGCAACTAAGCCCATGCCCCACAGCTATTGAGCCTGTGCTCCAAAACCCCGGGGGCTACAACTACTGAGCTCATGAGCCATAACTACTGAAGCCCGCGTGCCCTAGAGCCCGTGCTCAGCAACAAGAGAAGCCACCGCAATGAGAAGGCCAAGCACTGTCAACTACAGAGTAGTCCCCGCTCTCCGCAACTAGAGAAAAGTCTCTGCAACAACAAAGACCCAGCACAGCCACAAATAAATAAATACATAAAAATTTAAAATAATAATAATAAGAGGCCATGGGACAGGCTGCATCCTGACACGGAGAAGATGGGACCCTGAGCCCCAGAGGGAGGGCCCGTCTGTAGACCTCAGCTTGATCGCTCCCTGCTGACCCTGGGCACTCTTTCAGTCTGGATCGCTCTGTGTCCTCACGCTCAGGAAGCTGCATGCCTAGCCTTGAAGCAACCATCCTCCCTGCCACTCTCCCTTCCTATCCTCTTTCTTCCTTCTACAAATATTTATTTTGTATCTATTATGTGCCAGGCACTGTTAGAAAAATGCACAAAATAGGCAAAAATAATTTCCTTGTAGAGATTACATTCTATGTAAGGAGACAGATAATAAATAAGCAAATAAAATGTATAAATAATGATAAAGTACTGTGCTGAAAAATAAGACAAAGAAGGTAGAAAACGCTGGTATGGGAAGAGTGCTTGCTGGTTTTGGGGTTTTTTTTTTAATAAGTTTGTCTTTTTTTTTTCCATTATTTTTTTAAGATCTATTTCTTTATTTATTTTATTTTTTGGCTGTGGTGGGTCTTAATTGCTGTCCTCGGGTTTTCTCTAGTTACAGTGAGCCGGGGCTACTCTTCATTGCAGAGCTCAGGCTTCTCATTACATTGGCTTCTCTTGGTGCAGAGCATGGGCTCTGGGGCACACGGGCCTCAGTAGTTGCGGCTTGAGGGCTCTAGAGTACTGGCTCAGTCGTTGTGGCACACAGGCTTAGTTGCTTTGGGGCATGTGGGATGTTTCTGGACCTGGGATTGAGCTCGTGTCCCCTGCATTGTCAGGCAGATTCTTATATACTGCGCCACCAGGAAAGTCCACTTGTGGTTTTTAAACAGGATATTTAGTGAAAGCCTTGTTAATAAGGTGATTTGAGCAGCAACTTGAGACGAGAGAGCAATGCATGCAGCTAATTGAGGAGGAGGTTTTCCAAGGCGAGAGAACAGTAAGTGCAAATGCCCTGAGGCAGGACTGCGCCTTATGGACCGGGGCTGCAGTGACAGAAGCAGAGTGAGGGAGAGAACGTCAGGTTTGGAGTCCACAAGGTAGCAGGACCATTGTGAATACCAGTTCCAACTATGAGACAGAGAGGCAGCCAGTGTAGGTTTTAAAACTTTTCTGGCTGCTAAGAATAGGCTGTGTTGTTGTTCAGTCGCTAGGTCATGTCCAGTCCTTTGCAACCGCGTGCACTGCAGCATACCAGGCTTCCCTGTCCTTCACTGTCTCCCAGATAGGCTACAGGCAAGCCTTAGACACTAGCAAGATCATCAATTACAGTGAAGATTTGGGAGAAGGTATGGAAGTTTTAGAAGAGGAGGATGTGCAACAGTCACCTGGGAGAACAGGAGACTGAAGGAATTAGGGAAGTCTGGCAGAAATGCCAGTGTCTATTTAGAGGTAGTGGCCATCCATTTACAATGCTTTTTTTTTTTTTTTTTTATGGCTGCAATGGGTCTTTGTTGCTACACACGGGTTTTCTGTAGTTGTGTTGTGAGGGCTTCTCATTGAGGTGGCTTCTCTTGTTGCGGAGCATGGCTCTAGGCTTCAGTAGTTGTGGCGGGTGGGTGGGCTCAGTAGTTGCGGCTTGCAGCCTTAGTTGCCCTGAAGTTTGTGGAATCTTCCTAGATCAGGGATCAAGGCATTGTCCCCTGCTTTGGTGGGCAGATTCTTAACCACTGGGCCACCAGGAAAGTCCTGGCCATCAATTTAAAGTCAGCACAGTTTTGTAATATTTTCCCCAGCCACGCTGGGCTATATGGATGCAGGCACCAAGGGCATGGTAGTTAACTGGGGCTGGCTGTTATTAGGATGTGGAAAGGATTAGGGATTTGAGTGGATATGCAAGGAGTGAATCTGATGACAACCGTGGAGTCTAAGCTGGATGAGAAAGAAAATGATAACATTGAGAGGGGTGATGGAGAGTGCAGGGGTGGGAGGATAATGGATCAGAGGTCTCGGTGGGCTGAAGGGTCGCTGCTGGTGAAGCACTAGAGGGAGAGAGTTGGAGGGATAGATAGGTGGTGCTGAGAGTGGGCTGCTTGAAATTCAGATTCTAGAGTGGCTAGACTCTATTCTGGAGAAGGCAATGGCAACCCACTCCAGTACTCTTGCCTGGAAAATCCCATGGACGGAGGAGCCTGGTGGGCTGCGGTCCATGGGGTCACTGTGAGTCAGGCACAACTGAGCGACTTCACTTTGACTTTTCACTTTCCTGCACTGGGGAAGGAAATGGCAAACCACTCCAGTGTCCTTGCCTGGAGAATCCCGGGGACGGGGGAGCCTGGTGGGCTTCTGTCTATGGGGTCGCACAGAGTCGGACATGACTGAAGCGACTTAGCAGCAGTAGACTCTATTCTATTGGCCTAGACAATGACTGAAGGAAGCAAGGGCTGAAGCAGGGGAGGATGAAATCTTTGGAGGAGTGGTAGGCAAGGCTGTGAGGCGGCCCTGCAGGACCTGGAAGGCTGGGTGTTGAGATGTCCAAAAATCTTGACTTCAGCTGTGTTGGAGAGAGTGACACTGAGTCAATGTTACCGTCATCAGCATGAGAAGAGGGTGAAGAGTCTTCTCCTCAGAGAAGTGTAAGATGCATGTTATATCCTGTGGATCAACTAATATTTCTCTAAGAAATGCTGGTACTTTTTGGGTCCATGGAGATCTTTGGGGTGACTGGAAGCCATAGCTTGCCTTGGGGATTTGCTCCTTCAGTAACCACTTACTCACCCAGGCCTGTGCACACACATGCCCTCACAGTCTTGCACTCACACATACTCACGCTCATGTACACTTCACTCTTTCAGTGTGTCCATCTTGTTCCCTCACTCTCCAGACCATAATTAAGCCCATCATTCTGAACTGCACAGTCCTTAGGGAATCACTGAAGGAAAGTCGTTAGCCATGTGAAACCAAATTGAGGATGTTGACAGTTAATTCCCATGAACAGAGAAGGAAACTTCAGCAGGTTTCGGTAGAATTAGGAGGGATTCTCTTTTTTATTTTTCTTTTCTTTCTTTTTTGTTTTTTTGGCTGAACTGCATGGCATGTGGGACCCTAGTTCCCTGACCAAGGATCAAACTTATGCCCACTGCATTAGAAGCACAGAGTCCTAGCCATTGGATCACCAGGGAAGTCAGAAGGGATTTTCTATTCAAGAGGAGTCAAGATCTCTGGACTTTAAGTAGCTTCCTTCTCCACTAATTTGGGTTTTTTTCCAATTAATTAATTAATTTGGCTGTATCAGGTCTTAGCTGTGGCACGAGGGATCTTCTGTTGCAGCACGAAGACCCTCTAGTTGCGGCTGTTGGGCTCAGTTGCTCTGTGGCATGTGTGATCTTCCCCAACCAGGGATCAAACCCACGTCCCCCACATTGCAAGGTGGATTCTTAACTACTGGACTACCAGGGAAGTCCCCTTTCTCCACTAATTTGTAAGACAGTATTCTGTCTGAGAAAAATTCAGTGCTAGGAGCAACACAGCTCAGAAGCCAAGGGCTCTCACAGCACTTTTCAAAATGCCTTTTTCCTAAGACTCGTGAAGGGAGAAAACCACACTGCCACTGTCTCAGAACTGGTCTCAGGAAACCAAGGTCGTGCTTCAGGGTGGTAGTCTTTGGTGCACATCCCTCCTGGCATCTGAGGAGGAGAAAGACCTTGGGTAGCAGGAAAAGCCAGGTTTCTCCAAGGTCAGTACAATTAACACCTCGCCTGACTGTGGATGTGTGAAAAGGCCCCAGATGAGCCCTGCTATTACCATTCTTAGCAAGGGTCAGATTGCTCTCTTTTGCTGGGCAAACCAAATCCTGGGGTGCGCTGGGGAAGGGCTTGCTGCGGCGCAGACACCTGGAGCTGTCACACACTCCTCTGCCACCTCCTGCACTTTGTCAGCAGCTTTAGACTAAAGTCCATCCTCTGCCCTCCCTCCCACTGGAGCCGGGAGACTGCTGAGAGCACAATCTTCGCCTGCTCGTCCTCAGACCTGGAACATTCTTGTCACTTAAGTTTGTCCCCTCTTGATCCATCCTCTTGTGAGGGAACCCCATTTCATTTTTTTTTTTCTCATGTGGACCATTTTAAAAGTCTTTATTGAACTGGTTGCAGTATTGCTACTGGGTTAGGTTTTTGTTTTCTTTTTTATGTTTTGGGTTTTGGGCCCCAAGGCATGTGAGATCTTAGCTCCCTGAGCAGGGATTGAACCCACACCCTCTGCTTTGGAAGGTGAAGTCTTAACCACTTAACCAGGAAAGTCCCAAGGTCCCTCCTAACTCAGAGATTCTATAAGCAGTACAAGGGACATCAGAGCTGGCTTCTCCCTAGCCCTCTGCCCAGCAAGGGTGAGGGGTTTGCTCCCCACCCAGCAGTGGGGAAGCAAGGCCAACAAGATGAGGTTTTGAGCCTCCTTTTCAATTGCCACCCTCTTTTTTCAGAAAACCCTAAAGTCATATCCGCCTGTTCTCAACTCCTTGGTCGCTTGCCAAGATGGCCACAGGAGAGGAACACATCACACAACACTTCTTCTGTTCTTCATGCCCCTCCTCCACCCAAACCGCCAAAGTCGAACAGAGGGCAGCCGAGCGGAGCGGGGTCATTCAGCTGCCCGGGCTCTGAGCTGCCCAGTCCTTGCTGAGGCTCCAGGCCCTGAGCCACGTGGGCGGGACAGCACTCAGAACACGGCCCTGCCCCCAACCTCGCCGTACCACTCAGTCCCTGTGCGTGGGTGCAGAGGGGTGAGGCGCAGCCTAAGACAGCACAAGCCAGGTTGAAATGTAAGCCGCTCGGTGAAAAAGGAAACTAGGCAAATAAAATGGACAGCGTGCACCGAACATTTCTGTCTATATTCATCTACAAAGCCCAAGGAACCTCGTGATGGTGATGGGGGTGGAGTGTGGGAGTGAAGTTCCTGGTCTCTAAGCAAGGCCTGCAAACTGAGGGGTAGGAAGAGCTTTGTAGAACCTTTGTTTTATTTTCAACTCCACCATTCCAATTCTGCATTGTGTAATGTACATTTTAAACAGTTCTATGTATTGGGGTGAATGTTAAGGAATGTATTTACAGGGACATGTATGTTATCATAAAGGCTGGAATCTGCTATCAAGCTGCTATCTGCTGGAGAAAGGAGGAGAAAGGGGAGCTCCAGAAGCCTGGAAAACAGAGTAGATTTCAGTCAGGACCCCAAGGGAACCCATCCTCCAACCTTACTCCTGAGCATCTCCTGTCTTCCTCCTGGAAGCCAATAAACATAATTTAATCTCTCTCTCACTGGAACAGCCTGGAAGATCAAGGGGGTGGGGTGAGCAGTGGACCTAATCTTTCCCAGATTCTGATTGTACAAAGTGATCTTCCACAGACTGGAAGACACTACACAGGTCCCTGAACAGGGTGGCCTCGCAGAGGAAGGGACCCAGGAGCCAGGTCCCCCCTCAGTGATGTCAGCGCTGTCCTGGTGGGTTCAGAGTGTTGACTACCCGCGGAAAATAAAGTTTCCTCCTCTGGGTCTGGCCCCAAACTGGGAAGTGGGGCTGATACTTGGGGGCCAGGATTGACACTGAAAGTGGCCTTGATAAAGGGAGAGTTGTTGAGGACAAATGTAGAAAAGGAGTGGAAAGACAAACCACTCAGGCTAGACTGGTCCCTGCACAAACAAAATATCTCAGTTGACGAAAAGTCAGTGGTGGAAAGTTACAGATTAAAAGAGGTAGGAGTCAGGCTCACCCTTCAGTGCTCTTTCTGCCTATTCTTTAACACTCTCTCTCTCGGATCCTTCAGCTGGTTGCTTATCCCTAAATCTCACTGAGACAACGGTGCCGTCTTCTCATTCCCCGAGGGAGGGCTGAGTTAGCTGAGTGTTGCCTGGGTCACCCGCCTATGGAACACAACTCGATGCAGCATCCACATCCTCTAAACTCTCCTCTTCCCACTACAGGAAGCTCACCTCCCCGCTCTTCTCTCTCTTTCCATCATTCAGAGCACCCCAAGATCTGGCTACCTCGGGCCCTGAGGCAGACCTACATCAGGAAGGTTGGAGATACCGTGAACCTTCTAATCCCATTCCAGGTGCATACCAGGCCCACGTTGAGTCCATGACCAGAGCCAGGCCAGGGTTTTGATTTGGAAACAAAAACCAAGAGTTCTGCTAGTGGTGGGGCAGCCATCCTGGCCTTGAATGGAGGGTGCATGTTCCCCAAAGTTTGAGGTGGCCCTTTCATTGGCAATCCTGAGGGGGGTTGGGATCAGGTCAGGTCAGGCCAGGCCCTCCTAGGGGATGCTGCAAGGCTAATCCACACCCTTCAGTCAGCAGAGATCTGAGAGCTCTCAGCTTGTGGGGCTCTCAGGAGTCTGGCGGGCATCCCAGGTGGCTCAGTGGTAAAGAACCCACCTGCCAATGCAGGAGATGCAGGAGACGTGGGTTCGAAGTCTGCATCAGAAAGATTCCCTGAAAGGGAAAATGGCAACCCACTCCGGTATCCTTGCCTGGAAAATCTCGTGGACAGAGGAGTCTGGCAGGCTGCAGGCTATGGGATCACAAAGAGTCAGACATGACTGAGCGACTGAGCACAAGAGTCTGGGCAGCTATTGTTAGTCCCAGCTCCCCTGAGTGTCCATGACCTAGACTCCCAGAGGGTGGGAGATGCAAAGCCCTTTCTCATGATCCTGAGACTGTTGCCTAGAGATGCAAGTCCCCTGGGACAGTTCATCACACTCTCACTC
Source organism: Bubalus kerabau (assembly GCF_029407905.1). NCBI lineage: Eukaryota > Metazoa > Chordata > Mammalia > Artiodactyla > Bovidae > Bubalus > Bubalus kerabau. The sequence continues at coordinate 35,039,748 of NC_073629.1, forward strand.
AAAGAATTTGCAGCTGTGAGTCAAGTCACCATGTGGACCTGGTGGATCTGACCCTTACTGCAGCTGGGAGGGGCGAGGGGCCTTTTGGGGCCACTCACAGTCATCTCCCTATTTCTCAGGGCAAACCCAAACCTCAAGCCATCTGGACGCGTGATGGCTGTGCCTTGGACACCAGTCGTGTGAGTGTGCGGAATGGGGACCGGGACTCTATCCTCTTCATCAGAGAGGCCCAGCGTGCTGACTCGGGTCGCTACCAGCTCAGTGTGCAGCTGGGCGGGCTGGAGGCCACCGCCACCATTGACATCCTGGTGATTGGTACTGTGGGGGCAATGGGAGACTGGGTGGTCCTCGGGGCTCCCGCTCCAGCCTGAATGGGATCTGCACAGAGAGCTGGGGAAGTGGGACTGTGGGGCGCAGTGGAAGGTGGAGGGACGGCTGGCGTAGCAGAAGCCGCTCCTCGAGTGATGTCATGGCATGAGCGGTGTGTCAGCCCACAGTCATGCTTGGCCCTTTCAGAGAGGCTGGGCCCTCCTCAGAGCATCAAGTTGGTGGATGTCTGGGGCTCCAGCGCTACCCTGGAGTGGACTCCTCCCCAAGACATGGGCAATGCGGCCCTCCTGGGATACACGGTGCAGAAGGCTGACACCAAATCTGGGGTGAGGCCTGGCTGGGAGAGAGGGAGGGAGGAACACGACCCTCCTGGAATGGGGCTCTGGTGACTCCAGGCGGTTGGCTGGGGATCAGTGAATTCCCTGAACAGGGGTCTCACTCCCGGCGTGTTGCGGGGCACCTGCAGCTGTGCTTCACTGTGCTGGAGCGCTGCCGCCGCGCCAGCTGCACCATCCCCAACCTCGTCGTAGGCAACTCCTACGCATTTCGAGTCTTTGCTGAGAACAAGTGCGGGCTCAGCGAGAACGCCCCCGTCACTGCCGACCTGGCCCACATCCAGAAAGCAGGTAAGGCACCACCAGGACTCAAAGCTGCGAGGAGTTAAGGAGAAAGAGTTGGAGAGGGCTGGGGCCCTCAGGCATTTGTTGGTCCCCTCAGCTACTGTTTACAGGACCGAGGGCTTTGCCCAGCGAGATTTCTCTGAAGCCCCGAAGTTCACCCAGCCCCTGGCAGACTGCACTACAGTCATCGGCTACGACACCCAGCTCTTCTGCTGTGTCCGTGCCTCCCCCAAGGTGAGCAGGGAGGTCTGTGCATGGCTGGCCTGTGTTACTTTCTGCCTGCTGAGGAACATTGTAACCAAAACATTTATTCCTGTCACCTTCACAGCACGTTAGGTAGGAACAGTCAGAGCACTGGGGCTCAAGACAGGCCAATGGGGATAATGTTTCCAGCTTGCCTTTTTAA